>NC_139218.1:112641765-113241765 GCF_055691185.1 Crinia signifera | reverse complement strand
TCTTTGTTGCCAACATTCACCTCTCACGTCAGTGGCATGTGGTGCTCCGCAGTTTCCACATACCTCCCCCCCTGCAGCCTGACCTTAACCATACCCACTAATGTCTTACCCTAACCCCTTATGCTCAGCCTATCTCTAACCACACCCTCTAAGTTTCTAACCCTAACTCTGCCCTCCCCTCCTCGCAGCCTACCCCTAAGTCTCCTGCATGCTCAGCAATAAGGATGCTGTCGATATTCTGATGTCGACATCCTGAATCTTTTGAAGCTCCGATGACACTTTTCCGAATGCAGTCAGAATGCCAGCGTCTGCACAGTGTGTAATCATACTTCCCAACTGTGCCGATTTTTGTGGGATTGTCCCACTTGGGGCTGGCAGTGTTCCGCGGTGATGGTGGGGCAGTTGGGAGTTCCGCTGTCTGTCCTTGCTCTGCTTAGCAGAGCAGCGGTGAATAGAGACAGAGGGATAAGAGGCATGGCCAGCAGCTCCCAGAGTTCTGGCCATGCCCCCTAGTGTTGAAACGGGTTGTGGCCTCACAAATTATATTCTATCTTTCTGTTTTTCCTTGTGTATCTTGCCTCTGTTTTTCTTCCTTCTTTTGTCTGCATCTTCTACTACACTTCTTTCTGTCCCCCTACCGAATTCTAACATGAGTTCTACAGCACCCAACTTCTCCCCGTGGTCTCCTCTTCCCCTCTCTTTCAGGGCAGTGCATCCCCTGCCTAGTTTGTCAGTCCCGGGCCCCACAATTTCTGATGGAAACCCTGTATGTAAGGCTTATATTAAAATGGGTCTGCAGCAGATATCTGTGATATGAGGCTTCAGTAAATGTATGCCCATTTGCAGAAGCTACTGCATAATGGTGTGGCTACATACATGCAACTCAGCATACAGGCAAATACCTGCATTTAGGGGGTGATTCAGACCTGATTGCTCAGGACCTAATTTGCCCCCGGTTCCAATGTCAGGGGCTTGCGCATGCACAAAACCTGGCGTTCACTCAATGGTCTACGGGCAGCGGGTGAACGCAGGGGACCACCCAGCATGAAAAGCGCCAATTCGGTGTATAGCAGGCATCTAAAAAGTAAGGGTACTTGTGTATTATCACGGCGCCCTTCACATTGCATCGCATACCACTAATTAAGGTATGTGATGGCATGCGATGGGACCGACTTGAGGCTTTTCCCGGGCAGAGTGCACAATTTGAATATCGCGTCGCATCGCATGCCATTATAATGGCATGCAATGCGACGCAATTTCAATGTTAAATGCCCCCCAGACCCGATTTTAGATTGTACACCCACCGTGATGGGTAATGACTATGTTAAATGCCCCCCCATTGTTAACGCCACCCCACTATCAACGCAAACCCAAAGCGTGGCGAGCGCAGCGAGCCCGCAAGGGGCGGCGGTACCCGTCCTCCGACCTTTTCATACCCCCACTATCCACGTCGGCGTGGAGTTGATTTTATATAGTGTGGCGAGCGCAGCGAGCCACCGAGTCCGAAGCGTGGTGAGCGCAGCGAGCCCCGCGAGGGGACGCGCATAACTTCACAAGTATTACACGTGCGCTCGCCACACTATATAAAATCAACTTCACGCCGACATGGATAGTGGGGGTATGAAAAGGTCGGAGGACGTGTACCGCTGCACAGTGATAGTGGCGTTGATAGTGGGGTGGCGTTAACAATGGGGGGCATTTAACATAGGTATTACCCATCAGGGTGGGTGTACAATCTAAAATCGGGTCTGGGGGCATTTAACATAGGAATTTGCCATCTGGGTGCATGTGCGACTTAAAATCGGTCGAATCGCATGCGATCATATCGCATGCGATGCAACGAGATTTTTGGTTGTACAATGACCTGCGATGGAAATCGGGGGCGTTGTGATAATACACAAGTACCAAAGTATAGGCATACTTTTCAGAGCGAAGGCTGGAGAAATCATTTGATTGTGAGCGACCATCAAATGATTTCTCCTCTGTGCGTCTGCATGCGGGCAGATGTGTAAGCTTCCGCTCGCATGCTAGTGCTTGCATTCGCTCCCTGGGGGGGCGGGGGGGGGGGTGGCGTGCGTCCGGCAGGGCGTTGTAGGGAGTCAATATACGCTGCCTAGTGAGCTGGACTGAATCAGGCCCTTAGTTCTATGCACACAATGTAAGTGCAAATGCTTCTAACTTGCATACAGTCATTATATCTATATCTATCTATATATATATATATATATATATAGATAGATATAGATATATTTCAAAAGCAAAGGGGTTGTGGCCCTGTCTGCGCTCTAAGGTTAGCTGCACCTCTAGATACCTCGCTGCTAATAGAGGTATGTAATAGACATAAAGACAAAAGAAAAGTATAGAGGTGCGCTGATAGTTTCACAGAATGTGTGTACACACAAATGCACAATGAAAAATTTAAAAAATTTATTTCATATAGTGGAGTAAAACATACTAAATCATACACATGATCACAGCTTAATACATTCCATGTGCGACACACAATTTCCAACAGATTTTTCTGTTATGTACAGCAAAATTCTTTTTTCTTTATCAAAGAAAAGACCCTACGCGTTTCGTCCCGATGGGACTTCTTCAGGGGTTTTAGGGTATCAATTGACAGGTGTGTTCAATTAACCGGTTGATGGGCAGAAAGGAATCTGTGCCCTGACTGGAGTAGATACTGTCAAGGTATCATAGATCCAGGGTAAAGATACAAGCCAACTGCTGTTAACATCAAAATGGAAATTCAGTGCTCCCCCAAACCGTAGGGATAATAATATACGGTGAGGGTTCTCCTTTGGAGGAAGAAGTGTATCGCATCAGTCAGAAGTCATCAGTCATTCGCCTTCTGACTTATGCGATACACTTCTTCCTCCAAAGGAGAACCCTCACCGTATATTATTATCCCTACGGTTTGGGGGAGCACTGAATTTCCATTTTGATGTTAACAGCAGTTGGCTTGTATCTTTACCCTGGATCTATGATACCTTGACAGTATCTACTCCGGTCAGGGCACAGATTCCTTTCTGCCCATCAACCGGTTAATTGAACACACCTGTCGATTGATACCCTAACACCCCTGAAGAAGTCCCATCGGGACGAAACGCGTAGGGTCTTTCAGAAAAGGGTTCTTTGATAAAGAAAAAATAATTTTGCTGTACATAACAGAAAAATCTGTTGGAAATTGTGTGTCGCACATGGAATGTATTAAGCTGTGATCATGTGTATGATTTAGTATGTTTTACTCCACTATATGAAATATTTTTTTTTTATTTTTCATTGTGCATTTGTGTGTACACACATTCTGTGAAACTATCAGCGCACCTCTATACTTTTCTTTTGTCTTTATATATATATATATATATATATATATATATATATATATATTATCCTGAATAGATATATAATCATGGGTTAAAATATGTGAAATTTAACAAACCCAAACTCCGTTCCTAAGCTTAAAACTGTCAGTGTCAAAAGAGAAGCAATGCTGAGTATTTTATGCTATCTTCAAAGCTTTCGAGAGTTAAAAGTGATTTACCTGCCATGTGGAGAGGAGTCAGCCTAAGGAAATGAAAGCTTTTTACTGCATGAGAGATCAGGCCAAGCCATAATTATATTCACAAAAATCTGGGTGGATTAGTTGCTCTTGTAACCATGAATATTTGCTGGCGTTTGGAATCCATGTAGAAAAAAGGTGGAATAAAAAGTACTTGGATTTCGTTATTGTTATTTTTAGATTCTATATATGAAGAATATATAGGTATAAGGTATAACCTATATATATATAGAAGGTATAACACAATGTTGACCTTCAGAATGTCGACACCTGAATATCAACATGGCCTGAATGTTGACACGGACGGGATCTTCAAAATGTTGATTCTGACATAAAGGCTACATTGACAGAATGTCAACATTTTGAATGTCTTCAGTTAGAATATCGACAATGGGGATTTGTGTAAACTAATCAACTTGTAACTTACCTAGCTAATTACTATCCTTGGTAGCTAGGTGCCCCTAGGTATATCTTATTACTGCCTTATATATTATATAGTCTGTACTTAGCATTATGGAACGGGTGTGGTATGATTCACCGACAGTCGGGATCCCGACAGTCATTATCCCGACGTCAGGATCCCGACTGCCTGGTCTCAGACAGCGTGGTGAGCGAAACAAAGCCCCTTGCAGGCTCGCTGCGCTCGCCATGCTGCGGGCACGGTGGCGAGCTTCGCTCGCCACCTATTCTATTCTCCCTCTATGGGGGTCGTGGACCCCCACGAGGGAAAATAGCCGACGGCCGTCGGGAACCCGGCCGTCGGTGTTTTAACAGTCGAGATCCCGACGTCGGGTTAATGACTGTCGGGATCCCGACTGTCGGGACCCCGTCCGGCACCATTATGGAACAAAAGAGGCCTTATATGCAGTGGCGGCTCTTACAATTATGGAGGAGGGGGGCTGACGCAATGTGCCCCCCCCTCTGCTGCCACTGCCGTCCCCAGCCACCGCCACGCTCCCCGGCCACCGCGCTCCCCGGTCCCCTGCACAGGGCCAGCGCATGTGCAGTAACTTCATAATACTGCGCAAGTGCTGGACCAAGCCTCTGTGGGCTGCCTTTGCAGCAACCCCTGGAGGCTTGATCGGGTTCCCAGGTCCGGCACATGCGCAGTATGGTCCGCGGAACTGCGCATGCGCAGAACCCGTTTTGGGGGCTGACGCGCATTTGCACAGAGAGAGGAATCCCGGAAGGAGGGAACACCTCCCAATGGGATGCCTTGAGTGACTGGAAGGTCAGACTTCCAATAGGAAGTCACTGCCAGTCACAGTGAAGCCAATGCAGTCTCACAGACTGCACCTGGCTTCACTTTAGGCAGAGACATTGGCGGATTTTAAATGGGGGGCTGCAGCCCTGCAGCCCATAGGTAAAAACAGCAACTGCTTATATGTGGGAATGCAGCTGTCTTCTGTTAGCATTCTTGCTAGGTGTCATACAAGAAGTTTCAGGAGGGTCTGTCAGTAGGTTTTTGAGGGTATAAAGATGTCAGCAATACTCAGTTGGCTTCATGTAGAGGAGCAGATGTATTAAAGTGGGGAGAGAGATACAGTTGAGAGAGAAAGTACTAGCCAATCATCTTCTGTCATTTTACGAGCTGTTTTGAAATATGACAGAAGTTGATTGGTTGGTACTTTATCTTTCTCCAAGCTTTGATACATCAAAGAGTGAGCTATGAAATAAGCATATAAAAGGTCTACAGAAAATGTGACTGTCAGCAGAAGACATGAGATCGCCACCCCACCCAGACATGGGGCCAGATGCACTAAGCTTCAAAAGTGATAAAATAGAAAGTGTTAAACAACCAACCAATCAGCTCCTGTCTGACATTTATCAAACACAGTCTATGGCATGGCAGGTAGGAGCTGATTGGCTGGTTGTTCGTATCACTCTCCATTTTATCACTTTTGAAGCTTAGTACATCTGGCCCATGTGCACTGCATTTGGAAGACATTCATAAGTGAACCATACCTCTCAACATTTTGGTCCAGGCCACAGGGACTTCAGTGCCACGTAGTTAAAAAGGAGATGTGGTCTTGTAAACAGGGTCATGGTTTTATGGCAGGGATGGGGAACCTTCCGTCCTCCAGCTGTTGTTGAACTACAAATCCCATCATGCCCTGCAACAGTTTTAGTATGGCCAAATAGCAAAACTGTAGCAGGGCTTGCTGGGATGTGCAGTTCAACAACAGCTGGAGGACTGAAGGTTCCCCAGCCCTGTTTTATGGGAATGAAACTCCAGCAAGCCACGCCTCTAGGGTTCCTCACTGTAGGGGCATGGCCAGCGCTGTCAGAGCTGCTGGAGATGTTCCTTGACCCATTGTCTGCCATGAAAAGATGCTGTGCACAGGGGTATTCTGAATGCCCCCCCCCCCACACGAGTGACACTGCGGTCCCACATAAATCAGGACAGTATGGTTAGCACACTGAGCTGAGTACATCACTTGTTATTCAATGCATGTGATTTTAGCATAATATTTTGTACACAATAAATTGTACTTGCACCTTTTTAAATTTTTTACATATGTTGTTGTTGGTTATCATTTAGTGACTGTCATTTAAAAATACCCAGCCTTGCCATTGCAGGGATCCTTCTTACCCCTCTCCCGCTCTATCAGAAGCACAGCATGATCTCCATACATTTGCATAATATCACACAGGTCATAATCCCTAAAGTCATATCGCCTAAATAGCTGGGTATTGTAGAGCCATCCCATCAAGCACCTGGGGGACATTCTAGCAGGTAAGTTGGTAATCATGAGCACTAATGATCACATTGTAAATTTGATTATTAACCCCTTACCGCCGCAGCCTGTTTTTGCCTTCCTGACAGAGCCCTTTTTTTCAAATCTGACATGTATCACTTTATGTGGGGATAACTTTTTTTTGCTTTTACTTATCCCAGTGATTTTGAGATTGTTTTCTCGTGACACATTGTACTTTAAGTTAGTGGTAAATTTTGGTCGATACAGTCTTTTTTTTTTTGTGAAAAATACCAAAATGTCGTAAAAAATTTGAACATTTTGCAATTTGCAAAATGTTAAATTTTCTGCTTGTGAGACAAATAATCATACCACTCAAAATAGTTAATAACTAACATAGACCATATGTATACTTTATGTTTTAATCATTATTTCAACCTCCTTTTATTTTTTTTGGACACTAGGGGGCAGCAGAGTCAAAATTATACACATAACTCATAAAACGCTGCAATTGGCTGTTCACATTTGAAAAGCCAATCGCAACGATCACCGATGGGGGGGGGATCGCTGCCCCCCCTGGGCAATGAGGGAAGATGTCTGCTGTCAGGGACAGCAGGCATCGTCCCTCTGTCACCTCGTCTATAGACGCGGTGACAGTTTAATGGCATGACGTACATTTATGCCATGTGTCGGGAAGTACATCCCGACCATGACGTAAATGTACGTCAAATGTCGGGAAGGGGTTAATACATATTACCCTGGGACTGATGCTACCGCCTAACTCCACCAATACTGATTTGTGGTTGGGTTAGGCTGTGCATAGTAAGGTATACTCAACTCTCTATCAAGACAATACCTTGCACTGCAGTATAGTAAAATCTAATTTTGCACTGATCCACAAAACAAGGCACAATGTAATGCATCTTTGGTACATCAACTGGAGCGCCTCAGACTTTGGATTGTCCACATGGACTCCTAGAACAGTAGGTCACATCTTATTCATACTTGCCTGCCTGACCCTCTCCTTCATGGGGAAAAGGCTCTGTTCCTGGTAATGTATGATTGCCATCACCTGTGGTGAAACACCTTTCTAATTAGGAACAGAGCATTTACTTCCTCATGGAGAGGGTCAGGTAGGCAAGTATTATCTTATCCACTTTCTTGAGAGATAAACATTTAACTGTAGGTGGTGCGATGACACAATTAGTAGTAGTAGTAGTAGTTTGTTTATTTATAAGGCGCCACAAAGTGTCCGCAGCGCCGTACATAGCAAACAAAAACAAATTACAAGGTAATGTACAGGGTGTGGTGATAAAATACAGCATAAATAGGGGTATAGCTGGTAGAACTAAAATCAGCATCAGTTCTGAAGTAGGTGTCGAAATGGTCCAGGAGACTGAAGATGAAGTAGAGGAAGGGAAGAACAGGGCAGGAGCACTGGTGAGGTAAAGAGGTAGGGTGAGTACGTGAGGAAGGAGGGCCCTACTCATAAGAGTTAAAAGACTAAAAGGAGGTGGGTGGGCAAACGGAAAACAATAGGCGAAGTAGGAACGGATGGGAACAGATGGAGGGGTAGGGTAGGCAGGATAGTAGGAGCGAAAGAGGTTAGGAGGAGGGATAGGCTAGTCGGAAGAAGTGGGTTTTGAGGGAGCGCTTGAAGGAGGTAAGGGAATCAGAAAGCCTGATGGGTGGCGGGAGGTTGTTCCAGTGCAGGGGGGCGGCGCGAGAGAAGTCTTGGACACGGGAGTGGGAGGAGGTGATTAGGTGAGAGGTCAGGTGGCGGTCGGCGGCAGAGCGAAGAGGACGGGAGGGACTGTGGATAGAGATCAGTGACGAGAGGTAAGGAGCGGTGGAGGAGAGAGCCTTGTAGGTGGTGGTGAGGAGTTTAAAGAGAACTCTGAAAGGAAAGGGGAGCCAGTGAAGAGATAGACAGAGGGGAGAGGCGGAGCTAGAAACATGCCATCATGGCCTTGCCTGATCTTGAGATTCAAGGCATAGAGACAGATTTATTCTATTTTATAATGTGAAATAGTGTATTTTCACACACTTTTCACATTTTTTTTTAGCATCTCCAAAATGTATTAAAGGGCTCTTGGAGCAGTTGTCATGCAAAACTGCTCAATCATCTTTAATTTGCATATTTTTTATTAACCAGCTCTGTCCAAATTAATTCAGCAAAAAAAGTAAAAGAAACACATGAGTGAGCCCTGTGATAATTATGCAGTGCACCAGGCTGAGGCAGTGGGGTTAGGGGGGTTACAGTGACTGGTTTGGTGCCCACTCTGATCTGGCTACTGGGTTACGTCATACTTGCCTACCTGAGCCTCTCCATGAGGGAGAAAATACCCTGTTCCTGGACTTCCCTGGTAATGTATGATTGCCATCACCTGTGGTGAAACACCTTTCTTATCAATTAACTAGCTCACCACAGGTGATGGTAATCATACATTACCAGGAAAGTCCAGGAACATCTCCGATTTATCTCCAGTTTATCTCTTCTCTAAGCTTAATAAATCTGCCCCAGGGCATTTTCATCCTGATGGAGAGGGTCAGGTAGGGAAGTATGGGTTATGTGCTCCCCGAGATCCATCCTAGTTGATGCCCTGTTAGTAATAACAGGAGGAGGAGGTGTCCAGCTGCGGATTGGGCCGATATGATCACATTGCATGCGTTTCATTTTGTGGATTACAATGACAATCACCCAGCCCCAACAACTATGGTGGTCTCCTCTCCTGGGGGGTTATTCTAGTTCATTCTTACTGACAAAATCCTTCTTAGATGGACAAAACCATGTGCACTGCAGGAGGGGCAGATGTAACTTGTGCAGAGAGAATTAGATTTGGGTGGGGTTTTTCTTCAAAGTGAGATCTATATTGCAGTGTAAAATAAAGCAGTCAGTATTTTCCCTGCACAGAAACAAAATAACTCACCCAAATCTTATTCTATCTGCACATGTTACATCTGCCCCCCTGCAATGCACATGGTTTTGTCCATCTAAGAAGGATTTTGTCAGAAAGAATGAACTAGAATAAACCCCCTGGAGAGGTGAAACAAAAAGTCACAAGATTTTAGATTTACTCCTATGCCCCCCCCCCCCCCCCCCGACTATGCAAGTCTATGTAAATGTATTCCTTGTGTTCCGTTAAACAGCCCCTCTCATACCTTTAATTAAATCCAGATGCTTTGCTGAAAGCCATCTTTACCGGGTTTTCCCAAAGTCATAATTCTGAAATTTGTGCTTTGCCCTTTAAAAATTACCTCTATTGTGTTTACTAGAGAGAATGTTCTTCCTAGATTTCGTCTTTTAAAGAGTCTGTTGCCATGGTATGCATCTGACTTGTTTACAAACAGGGACAGACTGCTAAAAATTAGCTTTGGAAAATGGTCAGATGGACCATCAGTGGACACAGCTGTTGCAGGCATGTGCACAGGCAGAATACGTTTCTAATTTACTGCAGGCTTTCTCCTCTCTAATATTAGTTAACCTTCTGCATGCTCTAAGCACTTGCTTTCACTATGAGAGAACATTTAAAGGACACACATTCAAATCCTATATACAACAAATCTAATAACAGTGCAAAGCAGCATGAAGGAGCTTGTCCTTGCACTCAATGCAAGGTCAGGTTAATCATACTGTATAAGTATGTGCATCGAGCAGACATTATGAAATACACATATGCACATTGGCATACACACACACACAAAGAATATTGTATATACTGTAGCTTCTTACCTGTGCTCACTCAGGGGCAGATTTATTACACTTGGAGAAGAGATAAACTGGAGATAAAGCGGAGAAAAGGTTAAAGGAGATAAAGCACCAGCCAATCAACTCCCAACTGTCTTTTTCAAACCCAGATGATTGGCTGGTGCTTTATCTCCTTTTACCTTTTCTCCGCTTTATCTCCAGTTTATCTCTTCTCCAAGCTTAATAAATCTGCCCCTCAGTTACTGTTATGTTTAGTCCTATGTAACATGTATTGTTCTAATTAGGTGCCCTATGTACAGGGATGCAAACCACTTCTGGCGCCTTAGAAATAAAATGTAGTAATATAATAATAATGTAAACTGCATCATATATCTATAGTGTGTGTAAAAAAGTGTAAATAATGTACAAATAACAACTCAGGGAAGGTAACGTGGGCCTGATTCATGTTTGTAATTAAAGCAAGAAAAAAGTAAGTAAGTTTTATTTATATAGAGCACTTTCTCCAATAGGACTCAAGGCCAAGTTACTTTGGGTGAAATTTAATAGGATGAGAGATTTGGTAAGAAATCTCCAGTTTTTTTAAAGCAGCAATCATTTACACTGCAAACCCAGTTTGATTTTGAAGTGACAAGTGAAAACAGGGTTTGGTTTGTCACGATGTGGTGCACCATAAGAGAAAGTGACTCGGTTAACCCGCCCATCTGTAGTATTACGTTGATGGGTGTTACCGAAGCAAAGATGAATTCCATTGGTTGATTCAAAATAACACTAGCCATTTAAACCTGCCTGAGGCAACAGTGCCGGTTGCCCTGAGGAAGATTTGCGAAGCGTACATCGGCACCACCAGCTGTACGGATGCTCTCCATTTGTCACCTGTACTAATAATAAATGTTATATATCAGTTCTTTTCAGGACTCTAATGTAATATATGTGTGAATGTGTGTGTGATCAGCCGCCCAATGGAGCAATAGCCTCCGCGAACACTGTACCTGTCATTGAGCTGCGTGTTCTACGTATTCCAATTAGGGAAACCCAGCTATCACAACGGGCCCTTGATCCCCCACAATATAAAATTTAATCAAACTGTGCAATTTTGAATGCGTTGGTACTGGAATTAATGAGTGGCACTTGCAGCCAAACAGTGCAGTTCACTACTACAGTTAACTTCCACGAATACCATACCATTGAGCTACATGCCCTTGGTATTCCAGTGTGGGAACCCGCAGTGGTTCATGATAGGGGTGATCCCCCACCACTGAGATCATAGAACTGTGCATGTTACCTCAATATCCAGCACTTGAAACCTACTGTTATAACTACACTGTATAATTCTAAATGCCCTGGTATTTGAAATGAATAAACAGCACTTGCCGCCAAATGATGCAGATTACTATAATTCAATCTCTGTGAACACTGTACCTTTGCTGAGCCGCGTGCCCCAAGCATTCCAGTGTGGGAACCTGCAGTGGTTCTTGATAAATGGGACACTGATCCCCCATTACTGAAATGATAAAATTGTACATGCCACCGCAATATCCAGTATCATTTAAGGTTCATTGCTATAACCATACTGTGTAATATTAAACCATGAGCAGGTACTTCAATTGTTAAACAACATTTGCATTTAGCAACATTGCTATGCGGCTGAATAAGATATAGTTACAATATTGTAACACAATACTATATCACCAGTGTATTGGGATCTGCATACAGACCTGAGGTTTCGGTCTATGTGATCCACTACACCTCATCCACACACACAGACCTTATATGTACATAGATTGTCTAAATCAGGCATGTCCAAACTATGGCCCTCCAGCTGTTGTGAAACTACGAGTCCCATCATGCCTTACCACAGTTTTGCTATTAGGGAATGCTAAAACTATGACAAGGCATGCTGGGATGGATAGTTTCACAATAGCTGGAGGGCCAGAGTTTGGACATGCCTGGCCTAAGTATATACCTCTCTCCCCATACATGGAATGGCTATATAGCCACATTTATTAAGGAAAACAAATAAGAGGGTTTACTTTGATTAAACTAATTAATTTATTCTGAAGGAATTAGACACATGGAGACTCCCTGTACATGCATTTTAATTTTCACTATATTCACTTTGTCTATGTTTCATGTAGTCTGTCATATTTTACAATTTTAACTGATTCCAATTAAAAGGTATATTTTAACCCCTTCCCGACGAGGCCTTTTTTGTTAATTTTTTTTTTTCCTCCTCGCGTTCAAATAAGCGTAACTTTTTTAATTTTCCGGCTATATAGACACATGAGGGCTTTTTTTTTGCGGGACAAGTTGTACTTTTTAATGGTACCATTTACTATACCGTATAATATTCTGGGGAATCAGGAAATAATTCAATGTGGGGTAAAAAAGAAAAAAAACGCAATTCCACAATTTTGCGCTGGTTACGTTTTTTTTGGAGTTCATAGTTCGTTTAAAATGATGGGTTATCTTTATTCTATGGGTCGTTACGATTCCGGTGATACCAAACTTATATAGTTTTCGTTATGTTTTACCACTAAAAAAAAAAATAGAAACTTTTACGGTTTTTCTAATTTGCGTCGCGTCGCCATGTTCTGCGGCTTATAACTTTTTTATTTTTCCACCTACGGACCTGGGTGAGGGCTCATTTTTTTGCGGGCTGAAGTGTACTTTTTAATTAATACCATTATGGGATATGGGCGACTTTCTGATCTCTTTTAGTTATTTTTTTTTTGGGTAGGCGGTGCGACCAAAAAACGTAGTTTTGGCGTTGGGAATTATTTTCCGTTTACGCCTTTAACCGTGCGGGATAACTAATGTTATATTTTAATAGATCGGACTTTTAGGAACGCGGCGATACCAAATATGTTTATTTTTTTTATTTTTTATTTATTTTTATTTGTGAAATGGGGAAAGGGGGGTGATTTGAACTTTTAATATTTTTTTATTTTTTTTTTATTTTTAAACTTATTTTATTTATTTTTTTTACTTTTACTACAAGGCCCCCTAGTGTACTTGACCACTAGGGGGCGCGATCGCCTGTACTAGGTTCAGCCATAGAGCTCTATGGCTGAACATAGTGATTTTCAGCACTTCCTATTACATCCTGCCTCAGGCAGGATGTAATAGGAATGCTGACACGGCCAGCACAGGGGTCTACATTAGACCCCTGGCTGCCATGGCAACCGATCGGCACCCTCCGATCTCGCCGCGGGGGGCCCCGATCGGCGCCGGAGGGGGGCGCCCCCCCTCCGATCAGCTATTTAAGCACTGCGGGCGCTTTGCCCGCGGTGCTTAAAGGGTTAAACGGCCACGATCGGCGAACTCGCCGCTCGTGGCCGTGAGAGCAGGTACCTGGCTGTAATATACAGCCATTACCTGCTCTCTTTCAAGCCAGCTCACTCCGTGAGCTGGCTTGATTCCCCCGCAACCGACATATGACGTAAATGTACGTCATATGTCGGGAAGGGGTTAATGTATTAAGTCACTTTCTCTTATGGTGCACCACATGGTGAGAAACCAAACCCCGTTTTCTCTTGTGACCGATCACTTTTGTCCGTGGTAGCACACCCCTGCAACATTATCAGCATTTATATTCACCATCTATACCTAACGGGGAGGCCATCCTGACACAATTATCTATACTTCTGTAGTCCTGTGATTTTGAAGTGATTTTGCAGTGTAAATGATTGCTGCTTTAAAAAAAGATTTCTTACCAAATCTCTCACTTTCTGAACTACTCATCCTATTACATTTCACCCTTTGTGTCTGGAACAAACCATGTTGCTGTGCAAGGTCAGCAAATACATTTATTATTTTCTGTTCAGGGTAAATACTGACTGTTGTTGCATGTAGCCTGCAAATGTTAGACAGCTTTATTTTTACACTGCAATTTAAATTTCAGTTTGAACACAACCCACCCAAAAATCTAAATCTCTCTGCACATGTTACATCTGCCACCTGCAGTGCACATGGTTCTGTCCAGTTGCTTGCATTACTTACCTACATATATCTGGCCCAATGAATGAACACTCAGACCAAGTCGAATACATCCTCCAATTCTTTGCTCCTTAATTTTTCCATTTGCAGTTATCTGTCCTGAAATAATTAATTGGTTGTGAAGTTTGTTTTTTAAAACATCAATTAATTACTACTGTAATTGCTTTAGTAAATTAAGTGAGAAGCACAGGAACAGAGCATTTTGTACTGGACGGAAGGGGCATGTTGGATGGTCTAATAATTCTTTAATTAGGTTTTTGGACTGATGAAAAGTAAAATCTCCAGGGGCTGTGCTATTTTTGCAGGTTAAATTATCATGGTTATTTAAAAAAATACACTTTGTAAAATGTATATATATATATATATATATATATATATATATATATATATATATATATATATATATATATGGGACAGACAAGGCGGCACTCAGAAGACTTTTTCAAACTATATTTTTAGTGAAAAAAGCGTGCATCAACGTTTCGGGGTTCAGGACCCCATCATCCGGATGATGGGGTCCTGAACCCCGAAACGTTGATGCACGCATTCTTTCACTAAAAATATAATTTGAAAAAGTCTTCTGAGTGCCGCCTCGCCGGTCCCATATATTGGTGGTGGAAACCTGATCCCCCACAGGAGGGCACCAGGAGCAGTATCATTTGCAGTGGACAGGAGTGCAGAGGATACGGATGTTTATATATATATATATATATATATATATATATTATATATATATATATATGCGGCCACCGGACCGGCACTGACCATAAATTTTCAAAGAGGCTGCGTGCCCTTGTCAGGAGTCAATAGTGGAGAGCTGTGTATCCCAGGTAGAATCCAGGAGACAGACACGTCACTGCAGCATGTATCCAAGTCAAAAGGATTTTATTGTAACATAGCCCCAACGGCTCGTTTCGGGGATAGTTCCCCTTTCTCAAGAGGCAGGTACAAGTAAAATTCACATAACATCAAATACCTTTAAATACAAGTGCAATTTGCGCCAGTCTGTCCTCCAGGCGTCTCCCACTCAAGCTGCACACCTGTGCACGGGTCCCTCAGTGTATGCGTCAGCGTCTCCCACACGCCGAGACATCACCATGGTTACCCGCTCCAGCGTGGCCGTGAGAGTAACACCTCCCCTGTCAAAACAACTTCACTACCACCAATCATCTATCGGACAGGCACGCAGCTCCCACCTGCGTCCCCGTCGTCATAGAGATCAGCAGCCGAAATTGTCTGCAAGGGTACGAAGAAACAGTACAACCACCATATCAAAAATTACATATATAAATTTGAAACATACATAGAAAGACATACAATAAAAATAGCTAAATAAGGTACAGTATTAAAAAGTCAATATTCAAAATAGAAAATAACAAACTAAGAAAAAAAATCGGTGATATCCACAGACCGTCGGCACCCGGGCGGCAGGATGAGTACCAGTGTCTTCCACACACTGTCCCATCCTACGGACCCGGTAGCCAGCATATCCGGGTACATCACATTGTCTCAGTGTAATCGGTACCACATCCACCCAGCGCCGTCCCGATACGTCCCGGCTCTCACCCGGGTATGCAGCGACACGGCACCTTGGCAGACAAGGATCCAAACACCCAGAAGAAAAACCTAATCCAACACATACTAAGTACCAATAGTAGTGACAGAAGACCACAACACCGGACTCCCACTCAGGGACCCCTCCACATAGTTATGCTCTACTTGATTCATTCCCTCTGTGATCCTGATGTACTTCCTTAAAAAATATTGTTTTCATTAATTTTGTATTTTTTACAACATGCCCAGGTTTGGGTTTCTGGGTCTCTGCTACCTAGTGGTACCGTAGGTGGCTAGCTAAGAGAAATGGGTGTGAGACATGTCCTCTATGCTTATCCAGCTCGGTGCCCTGGTGATCGGGGATTCAGCCCCTTAAGTACCTGGATGTGTTGTACTATACATGTCGTGAGCTGCACCACTTGAGTGGGAGTCCGGTGTTGTGGTCTTCTGTCACTACTATTGGTACTTAGTATGTGTTGGATTAGGTTTTTCTTCTGGGTGTTTGGATCCTTGCCGTGTCGCTGCATACCCAGGTGAGAGCCGGGACGTATCGGGACGGCGCTGGGTGGATGTGGTACCGATTACACTGAGAAAATGGGCCTTATTCTGGTCGGTGCGGACGGAGCCGAATATGCGGGCAGGACCGTGCGTCCTAAACCCCACCTTTAGTACGGATCGCTCACTCCGTCCGAATGCGGTAAGCCGCTGACCGCACGGAGCACGAGGATTTCTCCCGTATACACCTCCTCCATCTCTTGGAACCTCCCCCATCATTTGAGTGATTGTATGTTGATTGTAGGTAAATTGGGCATGTTTTGGCATGTTTTGATCAAATTCCGAACTGATGCGTGAAGGTAGGATCTGTAGAAGATCCATTCAACTGGATCCAGATCCAGATCGGATTGGAATCAGATCGTTAGCAGATCGTATGCAGATCGTGTGCTCCAACAGATCGTGCGACCATCGCATGATCTGCTCACAATGGCCCTTATTCTGATTGAGTCGGACGGCTCCGTGTGCGGACGGATGGACGATGTTTGGTATTTGCGCATGTGCAGAGGCGTATCTGCGCATGTGCAAACGCGTCGCATGTCTGAACACGGAGTGAGTTCAGTGCAGAAAATGATCGGTCAGAACCATCTGAGCAGGGGGTGGAGAGGGGCGTGAAGGGCTGTTTGGGCTCATTACCATATGCGTACACCCCGCGTTTCATGGGCGTTCCCATGAAAAGGCTGGGCGTACGTATGGTACACTTGTTTCCTGTCCGAAAATACGCATCCATCCGTGTCAACTAGAATAAGGGCCAATGTGCTAACGATCAGGATTGTTCTGGTGTATACCTTGCACCACCAATCATACAGACAAGGCTACATTTGTACCTTCTCGTACCATACAATATAATTGGTCCTTTTAATAGTGTGCTATTTGCAAAATTACACTACTACCGATATTCAGAGTGGACCACACCCAGTTTGTTTGAAGTAGTCCTTGAATGACAAGGAACAATGCTGGCAAATTATCTGTGCTGTATAGTGTGGATATGACAGGGCAGGACTTATAAAATCCAATGTATGCAAAAGAAAAATGGGTACTTGTGTATTATCACGGTGCCCAGATTTTCTACGTACGGAAGCGTAGTGAAATCGCATCGCAGTGCATCACATGTATGCCATACAATGCGATGGGATGCGATTTTATATCGCACCCTATCTTTTTAATGGTCTATACCACAAAATGCCATAAAAATGCCATTTAGGGTGGCCCCCGACTATCTACTTCTCCCCCACTATCCACGTCCCCCCCCCACTATCCATGTAATCCCGAAGCGTGGCGAGCGGTGGCGGAGCGCGTCCTCCGACTTTTTTCATACCCCCTCTATCCACGTCAGCGTGGAGTTGACTTTATATGGTGTGACGAGCGCAGCGAGTCACCGAGCCCAAAGTGTGGCGAGCGGACGTGCAATATCTGTGAAGTAATGCGTGTCCGCTCGCCATGCTTCGGGCTCGGTGGCTCGCTGCACTCGCCACATTATATAAAGTCAACTCCACGCTGACATGGATAGTGGGGGTATAAAAAAATTTGGAGGACGTGTTACGCCGCCCCTTGCGTGGCTCGCTACGCCAAGGGGGGGGGGGGGGAGTGGATATTGGTGGGGGAAGTGGATAGTGGGAAACTCCCATGAAACGCGGGGCGTATACATATGGTAATGAGCCCAAATAGCCCTTCACGCCCCTCTCCACCCCCTGTTCGGAGTGTTCACATATCATGCGGAATTTGGCCGTACGCCCCGCTCGCACATGCGCAGAGACGCCTCTGCACATGCGCAGACACAAAACATCGGCGGCCCGAACGCACGCGGATATATCCGCACCGATCAGAATAAGGGCCAGAATCACAAGTGATGTAATTAGCTCTACCTGTGGATCTTTTAAAATGTATTAGTCAGTAATGAATGCACCTGTGCACCTGTGAGGTGAGCTGGAAAATGTGAACTGTTGGTAGCTCTCGAGGACTGGAGTTGGCTACCCCTGGTCTAGATTGACAGTCAATAGGTCGACATTCACAAGGTCAACACTGACATGAATTTTTCAGGTTTTGTGTGTCAATGTCAGCATCTGAGCTTGTGGACCCCCAGTTAATGTACCACATTTGGTTGCAATGCTTTGGGCCACTTGGGTGCCTGATAACCTCCTGGCAGTCTGGATTTTGATGGTGAGTATCCCAACATCGGAATTCCAACTGATAAATTCCTGATAGTCAGGATCCTGACTTACAGTGGCTATTCTCTCTTATGGGAGTCATGGACCCCCATAGAGGGAGAAAAGAACCTGTTCCGAGGGTGCAGCAAGCTGCAATGTGCTCACCCCCCTGAGGGAGTACCAACAGTTGGCATACTGACCGTTGGAATCCCGACTGTCGGGCCACTATACCACACCTTGCCACGTTTTCTGTTCCCAATCCAAGTCCACATGGATGGGTCAATGATAACCTAGTGCACCTTTCGGTGTGGAACTATTGACTGTCGACCTAGGTATTGTCTGTCAACCATCTGGATACCAGACATATATAAACCTTTGTTTCTAAACAGTTTTGAGTATTTTCCCACCTCTCTAATGGTTTTATATATATATATATAAACATCCTTATTCCACAAAAAAACCGACAGGAACACATTCCTAGAAGCTAAGAGCCATCATCCTGAGGCATTGAAGAGAAGTCTCCCCTTCTCACAACTCCTCAGGGCCTATCGAATTTGCAGTGACAAGGAGGATGCCATTAAGCAGATGGACAATATGATCTTGAAATTTATCACTCGGGGATATGATAAGAAACTCCTACAACAAGCTAAGGAGAAAGTCCTGAAGATTTCAAGAGCTGATATCCTGATCAAAACCAACAAAGAAAGAAAGAACCTGGACAGAATACCTTATGTCAACACTTACTCTACAGCGAGTGGCGACATAATGCAGGCAGTAAAAAAATTCTGGCCTATTGTTAGTGGCGATTCCAATTTAAAATCCTTGTCCAAGATTAAACCCATGCCCTGTTTCAGGCGAGGTAAAAGCATTCGTGACCTGGTAGTGAAAACAGATCTCACAAAATTAAAAATCACTCAACCCAGTCATTTTTTGAGAAAAAAACCAGGAAACTACCGGTGTACCGGGTGTGCAACCTGTGGTTTCCTGGAGATAGGTAGCACGTTTTCCCATCCCCGGTCAGGAAAAATTTATAATATCAAACAAAGCCTCACATGTACAAGCCGATATATTGTCTACATGATAAGATGCCCTTGTGGCCTTATCTATGTCGGCAAAACGACGCGAACCTTCAAAGAAAGGATGAATGCCCATAGATCAAACATCAGGTTGGCATTGGAGGGCAAGGCATGTGAACAACCAGTGGCCAGACACTTTAAGGCTTTTAAACATCCACTGGCAACAATCAGATATAAAATGATTGACCAAGTTGTTCAGTCCAATAGGGGAGGGGACAGGGACCGTGCGTTACTCCGTTTGGAGACAAAATGGATCCATACACTGAACTCAGTACAGCCATATGGCTTAAATGAGAATCTGCCTTTAAATTGTTTCTTGTAAATTTCATATAATGTCTTTTCATTAATTATAGGGTTCACTAACTGGCAATATCCTTGATTGAGAATGCATTAGTATGTTGTCCCTCTTAAACGATATTATGAGCAGGCTTTTTTGTACTTTAATAATTAAAAATTTCTCCCACAGATGGTACTTATATAAAGTGGCATAGAAAATCCCGATTGACTAATACTCTGTGATACATGCTTTTTAAATGCACGTAACTGTTTGTTATTATGCACGGAACTTAACATTTGTTATTGTGTACTTCTATCTCCATAGCAACGCGGGCGGGCGGCAACGTAGGTGTTCCGTCGTGACCGGAAGCACTGTGAAGTCCCGGCGTGACCGGAAGCACTGTCAGCGTGCTGAGCCCGGCGCGAGCTTTGGGAAGAGAGACGCATCCTAGGATGGTATATAGGTAAGCACTGTTACTTTATTTTTCACTTTTCTGATGAAGGATTGAAATAAATCCAAAAGCTTAAACGTACTGACCCTTGGTGTGGGCTGTTCATTTGTTGTGAAATCCGCCGAGTGCCTCCGCTATAACCCGCTATATATATATATATATATATATATATATATATATATGAAGCAGGACTCCGGCACTCTGGCTATTATGCTCTCAAGCAATTTTCTTACCCCGGTGCCTTCCTAAGACCTTTTCAGGTCTGCATAGACATTCAAACTGGCAATAAGGCGTCACTCAGGGTTTTCTTCAGTTGCAAAAAAGCGGATTTATTCCGACATGTTTCGGGCTGCTTTGCCCGTCCTCAGGTTATATATATATAACCAATCTGTCGTTGCTGATGTGCTTCCTACGGACACAGAGGCGCCACTCAAAGGACTTCCATAGATATTTATCGTAGAAAAAGATGCATATATAGAAGACAACGTTTCAAGGCCTACATTGGCCTTTTCATCAGGTCATATTTTGTGCATAGTTTGCCCAACTATGGCCTATGCTGACAAGTGATAAACAATTACCTTTCCAGAACAAGCAAGTATGACCTAGCTACAAAAAAGGTCGAAGTATTAAAGATCGGTTGGTCAAAACTAATCTACTTTCTATTCCAAGTTTCCCTGCACAGAAACTGGGTTGCCATAAATGCCTATCATGCACCACCTGTAATTATATGGAACCGGGCACATACTTTAAAAATCCTCATACCGGCAAACAATACGCATACAGCATTCATTAACCTGTACAACGACGCACCATCTACATCATTATCTGCCCGTGTGGACTTATATATGTCGGACAGACAATCAAAAATCTCCGCACAAGATTGGCACTTCACCACTCGGCGTTCATGGCTGTCCTTGAAGGAAAACCTATGGACCAGCCGGTAGCTAGACATTTTAAAACGCATGGACATTCTTTAACAAGTCTCCGCTGCAAGATCATTGATCACGTACCACCCCCTCCCCCCCGTAGAGGAGGTGATCAGCAACGGGCTCTGTCCCACTGTGAGTTCAAATGGATTTTTATGTTGAACACTCTCGCTCCCAAAGGGTTGAATGAGAAGTTCTCATGGAATATTTTCATTTAACCATCTAAGTGAGGATATTAAGTTGCAGATATAACAATTAATAGTATAAGTGGGATTGATATCTGCCAGAATTACAGTCTTATTCTTTATCTTTATTGCTACAGATTTGAGAGAATACTCTGCTCTCTAAGTGTTCTGCACAAGTTACATATACCTCGATGTATTAGAATGTATCTAATGTTACTCCAGTAGTTTTTAATAAAGTTTGTTAGTCTTAAGTTTTTTACTCAGCACTATATTGATTTGACGGTTATCACTAATTTATTCACATTGTTTCCGACGTCCAGGCTCTGTGACACCGTGGCGGTGATTGACATCTCACATACCCTCCTAGGGGCGGCGCAATGAGAGCCCACACCCCTGGAAGTCCTAGCCTCTGGACGCTGCTCCCCATCACACACCACCTGCCTTAGCCACCACACTCTATACCCCCTGTGCCCCATCACACACCTCCTGCCTCAGCCACCCCACTCTATGCCCCCTGCTACTCATCACACACCCCCTGTCTCAGTCACCCCACTCTATACCCCCTGCGCCCCATCACACACCTCCTGCCTCAGCCACCCCACTCTATGCCCTCTGCTACTCATCACACACCCCCTGTCACCCCACTCTATACCCCCTGCTCCCCATTACACATCCCCTGCCTCAGCCACCTCTGAGGCAGGGGATGTACACAGTACATTTATATTGTGTGACTTGACCAGTGTTGCTGAATGCATCTAGCAGTACTATTTCTACTTTATGTATTTCAAATGATTCAGCAATAGCTGGTTCAATAGCAGAAAAAATTTATGTAACATCTCACATGTAGAAAAACAGTGTAGTTCTGTGAGTGCCTCAGAGGGTTTTTTCTACAGTGCATTGACCTTTATATGTATATTGCAAGATCACAAGCTGTCAAGATCTTATGTTCCAGAGAAGACCTTCAATAACAGCCACTGTACCTGCACATAAATTATTAATCAGCCTGTTAATCAGTCTGTGCATAGTATTTGAATACATCAGTGTATAACTGCTCTAATTTTCTTTACAATGTGAATTATACAACATGCAGAGATTGCTTCACAGACAATTTCATTTATTTTGGTCCTAGCTCTAAGTAAAACCAAATGCTCATTTTCAGCAGTACATGATGAAGCATAATCAGGAGACTCAGAAGCAGATATTCCACTGGGCATAAGATCTACCTGGCAACAGACTTGTTACCTATTGTTTAATATCTTGGGCATAGAAGATTTCCTTATTTGCTGGAGAACCATTTTTATTTGTAGTTGAAAGGCATAGAACAAGCTTCGTTATATTGCTGAAAGGCTACGTGCACGTTGTAATTAATCCTCTACCTTCAGTGGACCTTATTTATATAAATCTCTTTGAATGGCATATTTTAATTTAGTCAAGGATTAATGCACTATCATGTGTATTGTTATGTACATGCTGTGCATATATAGCCATTGGTGAATGTGTGCAAACCAAAAAATTTCAAGTGTATCTGAAATCGCGGCCAAAATCTTGTGTAGTCTATGGTTAGATACACCATTTTACGGTACTTGTTTGCTAGCACGGCGCCCATCGCATCGCATACCATAAGACTAAATATGGTATACAATGGGATGGGATGTGACGCGATATTGTACAATAAAATATCGTATTGCATCGTATGCCATACAATGGCATACAATGCGATGGTATAGGATTTTTTATGGTACAACCACCCTGATGGGTCCTTACAATGTTAAATGCCCCCCCATTGTCAATGCCACCCCCAGGATCAATGCCAACCTGAAGCGTGTGCGAGGGGACGCGAAATACATGTAAAGTAATCCGTGTCCCCTCGCGGGGCTCACTGTGCCGCCACGCTTCGGGCTCGGTGGCTCACTGCGCTCACCACACTAACTTAAATAAACTCCACGCCGACGTGGATAGTGGGGGTATGAAAAGGTCGGAGGACGCGTACCGCCGTCCCTCGCGGGCTCGCTGCACACGCCACGCTTCGGGTTGGCGTTGATCCTGGGGGTGACGTTGACAATGGGGGGGCATTTAACATTGTAAGGACTCATCAGGGTGGTTGTAGAATAAAAAATCGTATACCATCACATCGCATCGCGTGTATCGTATGTGGCTATATGGCATACGATGCGATCGCATAAGATGCCATAAGATGAAAATCTTGGGCGCCGTGCTAGGAAACAAGTACCCATTTTACTTATACTGATGTACCAGGTAATGTGCCTGAAAATGTTTCACTGTATAATATGTTTGTGATGATGGTTGTGTTTCTTAAATATAGCCTTGCGGTGCGCTGCGCAATATGTGTGCGCTATATAAATAAATGGTAATAAATAAATAATAATAAATAAATATTTATGGGTGATATTTGCGTTTAATGTTTTCAGAATCTTCACACCACCAAAAGTGTGGTTATTAATTTTAGTAAATAGTAAATCAGTTTATGGGCAACTTCTTCAATTCTATAAACCTGCATTTAAAAAAAATATACCCCAAGGTATATATTTACAGATGTAGCTATGCTTATCGTGGCTACATTGCACTCTGCGGGTGCGACTTGTGTGGTGTGATGTGCATGCCAGTGCATCCATGCATGACCACAGTGCAGCCCAGCACCCCAAATTGGTGCACCAAACAGGCACTAGTGGCCATGATGTAGACACAATGAGCATGGCTACATATGTATGTCACTCCTCACTCCAGAGGGGATCCGGTTATTAGATCGACCCTAAAGTCGATCTAATGTCAACATGCAATAAAGTCAACATGCATTGGGTCGACCATGGAAGGTCAACAGGCCTTAGGTCGACACCTTAAATAGATCACCAGATTTGGAAGGTTGACACAAGCAATGGCAAGGTCAAATGTCAAAAGAGTTTTTCACATTTTTTTTGAGCCGATATGTGCCGACAGATGTGGTATTTCATGCCCTACCATTTACTAGGCCATAGAGGCAGAACAGAATAGTGTGTCACATATATCGACAACTCATGTTGACCTTTTGACTGTCAACCTTGCCATTGTCAACATAATGCTTGAGTTGACATTCCAACCCTGTCACCCTCAGCCATGTTGACCTATTTCAGGTGTTGTCCTAATGCCTGTTGACCTTCAGTGGTCATCCATACCTCCCAATTGTCCCATTTCCTGCAGGAACGTCACGGTTTTTGGGGGCGTTCCCGCTTTCCTCCCGGTGCCAACATTGTTCCAGGGCGGGGGCAGCTGGGAGTCCCCTGGTCATCTGGTGAATAGACGCTGTGCACATGCAGCAGAAAGGCTGGGGGCTGGCCAGTTTACAGAGTTGCTGGTCAGACCCCCACTGCGGCAAAAACGCCTAATTTCGGGCGCCTGCCTTCGTTTCCCTTATTCAAAAAGTTGGGAGGTATAGGTGTCGACCTAATTTGGGTTGTCCCAATGACCCATACCCCGCCACAGAGATCAGGCATTGTCCTGAGCAGAAATACCTTCCCAACATGAGTTTCCAGGCAAATCTTGAATCGGGTGTACAGTATATGGTTGTAGTAATTTGTACCAATAGACACAGGGTGTACTGTAGTGAATGTTTTGTGATACCCATCTATTTCTTATTGTTATATTTCTTTTGCTATTTTTTTTGTAAAAGTAGAGCTATTTAAATATATTTAATTATTTGTTTAATTTTTTCCCAAAACATAGTTTTAATTCCTTTGTTGCACAAAAACGTATTATTTCTTTAATAAGCAAATAGTCAAATCCCTCTTGAAACTACCTAATCTTAATATAAATTAGCCGTACTTTACATTTTCTATACCCACAGTTTTCTGTAATCCGATAAATGTATAAATGGAAACCAGCTGACTAGTTATAATCACGTAAAAATATAGTGCTGCTACAAAGACCAGCTCAGGAACGTGTAACAACGCAGCTTATTCATATCCCACGTGCAGTGTTATCATCCTTTTCCAGACACGTAATATTCACATTGTGAGACGCACTATAATCTCTAAAGATTATGGTAATGCGAACGAAGCAACAGCATGGTTTAACATTTAAATACTCTATACAAGGGGTGTCTCCTGAAATATAACAGTGAGTTCTAAAGGAGTTAATAAATAATGATGTATTTAAAAGTCATTTTGCGATAGATAATTTATTAGATAGATAATGTACCTGCATTTCCCCCTAATTGTTCAACATGCAAATAACAAGGCATATGATCAAGGACATTTGTTAGCTGGGTTTTAAATGAGAACAGTGTAAATAATAAATATTCCATTTAAAGGTCCAGTCTACAACAATAATGAGATCAAGGCTGGCAGCAGATTTGCTTGTTCTGTATGCAATCCAGTGGTCAGGGAAGGGCAGGCAGACATATTATCGGTAAATAGTCCAAGGCAGATCCAGAAAATAGGCCAAAACAGCTCTATAAAGTTGGACATAAACAGAACTGTTTTGTTGGATTTGGCAATGTTGAAAATCAATTACAAGTACACAATTACTGCACATTTACATAGAAAAAATGGGATTTGTGCCAACAGCGCTTAAGTGTGGAGGGGTCACAGGTGTTTGTAAAAAGGATGAATTATGCGGGCGTACCGGTAACGTCACCTGCACATCGGCGCAATGCATCCTTGGGACTCGGGATGTCACTGAAGATGAATCCAATGGATGCCAGGGGACACCGTGGACATTGGGGGACCAATAAAGCAGTATGAGTATGAAAAAAAGGGATAATCAACCTGTACACAATTATACAACATTTGCAACAAATAAACATTTTAGATTTTTTTTCTAAACTTAACCTTGATCTCTCAAAATAGTTAATGTACCGTACATGTAATTTTTGCACTTTTCCATTGCAAAATCTTATTCACACAGCTGGAGAGTTACTGTATGAAATGTAACTTGGGTCCCGTGTAACAGATGGCTAATGGTACCTCTCTGCTCCCGGTGGGGGCCACCGGTCCATGGGCCTGGACTGCAGCAGCTGCACCGGTACAGGGATGTTTCTCCAGGTAGGTAGGCTTCGTTACAATGGGAGCTTGCAGACAGGGCTCTACCAGCGGACTTGATGTCAGCCGCGACTGCTGATGTGTGATGAGCAGTAAGCGGCAAGTGTCAGTAGGATGGAATGGTGAGTGGGTGGATGGCTGGTCAATGGATGATTTGCAGAAACAGCTCCACCAGCAGGCTTGGAGTCAGCCGTGGTTGCAGGAATGCGCTGGACTAATGGCGGCAAGTGTCAGCGCGGTGAGATGGTGCTCTCTCTGTTTCAAGAGGGGATGCATGGCTATTCAATAGGTTTGCTGTTTCGTAAACCAGTCCTTGGATGCATTTCGCCGCACTCAGGGTGGTTTTTTCAACCCCCCCTAAAAAATGTAATATTCTGAAAAACCACTTTTTTTTAGAATATTTCGGTTTATGGATATACAGATAAGGGAGACTCAACCTGTGCTTGAAATCACTGGCGGCTCCAGAGGAGGGTGTCACGATCCGAGCTGTCAGACAGACTTTCTTACCGGCTAAGTGCCTCCGCAGGTTCAGCTTGCGGTCCAGACGTCTTCTCTGCCGGCCTCCTGTCTCCCAGTGACAGTCCCCAGTGCACGGCAATCCACCTGTCCGCCGCCATTGCTCCCAGTATCCAGCATGGTGTGCACAAACACACTTTCCCGCCATAGCAGACATGGGGGCTGCCATGTTCTTCCCAGTCACATGTCTGTGCTGTCCAATCCTGTTGGTTCTGATCTCCCTGTCATACTTCCTCGGCCAATCCTGGCCACCCAGTGGGGATAAGTATGCTGGGAGCTCTCAGAACCATTGCTAGTGCTTCAGTTGTCTCCAGTGTATGGTCAGCTGTCCTTGTCTCTGTACAAGTGTATTCTCTGCTGGTGTTGTCTTCTATGCTGCAGTGTGTTCCAGGTTGTTCCATCTCCTGTGAAGTCCAGGTTATTCCACCGCCTGTGATCCTGCCTCTCAGCCCAGCGACCAAGCCTAGCTCCGGGACTCTGGTCCTTCCGATGCTCCAGCATCATCCACCATCGATGTTTCATCGCTAGTCCGATATTCCGGATCTCCTGCTTCCGTCCGTCATTCCGGACCCACAGTCATCTCCCGTCCGTCATTCCGGACCCACAGTCTCCTTCCATATCCGATACCCGAATCCGATGTTCCCACATCATCATCGATAGTCCGATATTCCGGATCTCCAAGCCAAGCTTCCGTCCGTCATTCCGGACCCACAGTCAAGCTCAAGTCTTCCGTCCGTCATTCCGGACCCACAGTCTTCACATCCGATGTTCCACCATCGATCCCACATCACATCACATCTGTAAAGTATTGCAATCTGCATGAACTCTGTTATTTCTCCTGCATACTTTACTGTCTGTTTATATTACAACCATCTGCAAATAAACTCCGGTTGTATTTTACCTCTGACTGCTTATTGGCTCTGGGTGCACTGTCGCGCACTCCATGCGCAAGGGTCCTCTCCAACCTCCCCGGTCCAGGTCCCCACCAGAGGTCTCAGTCTCGTCGACTAAGCCCCCTGGTGTGACAGAGGGACTGCAGAACAGTTCAAAATATAAGTAGGGGAGGCACTGGGACACTATAACATCGGTGTAAAATCTGACATTTCACAAACGAAGACCAAAATCGTCTCCCTCTATATCCAGGCCTATATCTCCAATTTTCATGATACACACAAGCTTAACAGAGGGTACCTACATCGACATATGAATTTTTTAACCCCTTCCTGACAGAGCCAGTTTTTGCGTTCCTGACAGAGCCCTTTTTTTCAAATCTGACATGTCTCACTTAAGTGGGGATAACTTTTTTTTGCTTTTACTTATCCCAGTGATTTTGAGATTGTTTTTTCGTGACACATTGTACTTCAAATTAGTGGTAAATTTGGGTCGATACAGTCTGTGTTTTTTTGTGAAAAATACCAAAATGTCGGAAAAAAATGGAAAATTTAGCAATTTGCAAAATGTTAAATTTTCTGCTTGTGAGACAAATAATCATACCACTCAAAATAGTTAATAACTAACATAGACCATATGTCTACTTTATGTTTCCATCATTATTTCAACTTCCTTTTAATTTTTTTGGACACTAGGAGGCTTACAATATGAATAGCAAATTCTCAAATTTTCAAGAAAATTTCAAACACTGATTTTTTTAGGGACCAGTTCAGTTCTGATGTGACTTTGAGGGACTTAAATGTGAGACACCCCCATAAATGATACCATTTCAAAAACTGCACCCCTCACAGTATTCAAAACAACATTTTGGAAGTTTGTTAACCCTTTAGGTGTTTCACAGGAATTAAAACAAAGTGTAGGTGAAATTTCAAATTTTTTTGCAGATTTGCAATTTTAATACATTTTTCTAAGGAACACAGTACATTTTACTAGAGAAATGTGACTAAAAATTGATTCCCCCAATTCTTTTGTTTTCATAAATATCCTATATGTGGCCCTAGTGTGCACGTTGACCAAACCACAGGCTTCATAATAGAAGGAGCACCTACTTGATTTTGGAGCCTCCTTTTTATGAGATTATTTTTTAGGCACCATGTAGGTTTCTAGGCACCATAAGATGCTAAAAGTTAGGAACCCCCCCACAAGTGACCCCATTTTGCAAACTACACCCCTCAGGGAATTCATCTAGGGGTATAGTGTACATTTCAAACCCCCAGGGGTTTCACCAATTGTGGTACAACTGGGCAGTGAAAATGAAAAATTATTTTTTTTACACAAAAATGCAGTTCTGGCTCCAAATTTGTCATTTTCAGAAGGTATGAAGGAGACAAAGCACCCCAATATCTGTGCCCCAATTTCTCCCGAGTACGGCAATGCCTCACATGTGACCAAAAAATACCATTTGGGTGCATGGCAGGACTCAGAAGGGAAGGAGTGATTTTTGGATTTTGCAGCTCAGATTCTGGTGGTATTTTGGTGGGTGCTATGTCGCATTAGCAAGACCCCCCAAGCACCAATACAGTGGAACCCCCCCACAAGTGACCCCATTTTGCAAACTACACCCCTCAGGGAATTCATCTAGGGGTATAGTGTACATTTCAAACCCCCAGGGGTTTCACCAATTTTGATACAAGTGGGCAGTGAAAATGAAAAATTAAATTTTTTTACACAAAAATGCAGTTCTGGCTCAAAATTTTTCATTTTCAGAAGGTATGAAGGAGAAAAAGCACCCCAAAATCTGTGCCCCAATTTCTCCCGAGTACGGCAATGCCTCACATGTGACCAAAAAATACCAGTTGGGTGCATGGCAGGGCTCAGAAGGGAAGGAGTGATTTTTGGATTTTGCAGCACAGATTTTGGTGGAATGAATGGTGGGTGCTATGTTGCACCAATACAGTGGAACCCCCCCACAAGTCACCCCATTTTGCAAAGTACACCCCTCAGGGAATTCATCTAGGGGTATAGTGTACATTTCAAACCCCCAGGGGTTTCACCAATTTTGATACAAGTGGGCAGTGAAAATGAAAAATTACATTTTTTTACACAAAAATGCAGTTCTGGCTCAAAATTTTTCATTTTCAGAAGGTATGAAGGAGAAAAAGCACCCCAAAATCTGTGCCCCAATTTCTCCCGAGTACGGCAATGCCTCACATGTGACCAAAAAATACCAGTTGGGTGCATGGCAGGACTCAGAAGGGAAGGAGTGATTTTTGGATTTTGCAGCTCAGATTCTGGTGTAATTTTGGTGGGTGCTATGTCGCATTAGCATGACCCCCCAAGCACCAATACAGTGGAACCCCCCCACAAGTGACCCCATTTTGCAAACTACACCCCTCAGGGAATTCATCTAGGGGTATAGTGTACATTTCAAACCCCCAGGGGTTTCACCAATTTTGATACAAGTGGGCAGTGAAAATGAAAAATTAAATTTTTTACACAAAAATGCAGTTCTGGCTCAAAATTTTTCATTTTCAGAAGGTATGAAGGAGAAAAAGCACCCCAAAATCTGTGCCCCAATTTCTCCCGAGTACGGCAATGCCTCACATGTGACCAAAAAATACCATTTGGGTGCATGGCAGGACTCAGAAGGGAAGGAGTGATTTTTGGATTTTGCAGCTCAGATTCTGGTGGAATTTTGGTGGGTGCTATGTCGCATTAGCAAGACCCCCCAAGCACCAATACAGTGGAACCCCCCCACAAGTGACCCCATTTTGCAAACTACACCCCTCAGGGAATTCATCTAGGGGTATAGTGTACATTTCAAACCCCCAGGGGTTTCACCAATTTTGATACAACTGGGCAGTGAAAATGAAAAATTACATTTTTTTACACAAAAATGCAGTTCTGGCTCAAAATTTTTCATTTTCAGAAGGTATGAAGGAGAAAAAGCACCCCAAAATCTGTGCCCCAATTTCTCCCTAATACGGCAATGCCTCACATGTGACCAAAAAATACCATTTGGGTGCATGGCAGGACTCAGAAGGGAAGGAGTGATTTTTGGATTTTGCAGCTCAGATTCTGGTGGAATTTTGGTGGGTGCTATGTCGCATTAGCAAGACCCCCCAAGCACCAATACAGTGGAACCCCCCCACAAGTGACCCCATTTTGCAAACTACACCCCTCAGGGAATTCATCTAGGGGTATAGTGTACATTTCAAACATCCAGGGGTTTCACCAATTTTGATACAACTGGGCAGTGAAAATGAAAAATTACATTTTTTTACACAAAAATGCAGTTCTGGCTCAAAATTTTTCATTTTCAGAAGGTATGAAGGAGAAAAAGCACCCCAAAATCTGTGCCCCAATTTCTCCCGAGTACGGCAATGCCTCACATGTGACCAAAAAATACCATTTGGGTGCATGGCAGGACTCAGAAGGGAAGGAGTGATTTTTGGATTTTGCAGCTCAGATTCTGGTGGAATTTTGGTGGGTGCTATGTCGCATTAGCAAGACCCCCCAAGCACCAATACAGTGGAACCCCCCCACAAGTGACCCCATTTTGCAAAGTACACCCCTCAGGGAATTCATCTAGGGGTATAGTGTACATTTCAAACCCCCAGGGGTTTCACCAATTTTGATACAACTGGGCAGTGAAAATGAAAAATTACATTTTTTTACACAAAAATGCAGTTCTGGCTCAAAATTTTTCATTTTCAGAAGGTATGAAGGAGAAAAAGCACCCCAAAATCTGTGCCCCAATTTCTCCCGAGTACGGCAATGCCTCACATGTGACCAAAAAATACCAGTTGGGTGCATGGCAGGACTCAGAAGGGAAGGAGTGATTTTTGGATTTTGCAGCACAGATTTTGGTGGAATGAATGGTGGGTGCTATGTTGCACCAATACAGTGGAACCCCCCCACAAGTCACCCCATTTTGCAAAGTACACCCCTCAGGGAATTCATCTAGGGGTATAGTGTACATTTCAAACCCCCAGGGGTTTCACCAATTTTGATACAAGTGGGCAGTGAAAATGAAAAATTACATTTTTTTACACAAAAATGCAGTTCTGGCTCAAAATTTTTCATTTTCAGAAGGAATGAAGGAGACAAAGCACCCCAAAATCTGTGCCCCAATTTCTCCCGAGTACGGCAATGCCTCATGTGTGACCAAAAAGTGGCAGGACTCAGAAGGGAAGGAGTGATATTTGGATTTTGCAGCACAAATTCTGGTGGAATGATGGTGGGTGCTATGTCGCATTAGCAAGACCCCCAAAGCACCAATACAGTGGAACCCCCCCCACAAGTGACCCCATTTTGCAAAGTACACCCCTCAGGGAATTCATCTAGGGGTATAGTGTACATTTCAAACCCCCAGGGGTTTCACCAATTTTGATACAAGTGGGCAGTGAAAATGAAAAATTACATTTTTTTACACAAAAATGCAGTTCTGGCTCAAAATTTTTCATTTTCAGAAGGTATGAAGGAGAAAAAGCACCCCAAAATCTGTGCCCCAATTTCTCCCGAGTACGGCAATGCCTCACATGTGACCAAAAAATACCAGTTGGGTGCATGGCAGGACTCAGAAGGGAAGGAGTGATTTTTGGATTTTGCGGCTCAGATTCTGGTGGAATGAATGGTGGGTGCTATGTGGCATTAGCAAGACCCCCGAAGCACGGTGAAATTATGAACCTAATAATCCATAGATGTGTGGTATATTTTAAAACACTCCTTTATACATAGGCCGGGTTTGTCGGGGCAAGTGTCACACTGGAAAATAGTTTGCTTTCTTATTCCCTTTTTATAGCAAACTTTGCACCTTTTTTGTGTCCTGCCCTTTTTTCCAGTGGAGGGGATTTCATCAGGAAAATGCTGCCCTGGTACAATACGGGGGCCAGTACTAGAAGTACTGGGGCCCTCTGCCTGCTGGTTCCCAAATATTAGGCCCTTTATGACTTCCTCTTGAAAGTGCATAAATGTCCCCCTCTGGCCGGTAGAACGGAATAGCACGTAAGCGTTATACAGTGCCATCTGGATGATATACACGGCCAGCTTCTTGTACCAGATTTTTGTTTTCCGCAGGGCACTGTACGGCTTCAGTACCTGATCTGAAAGATCCACTCCGCCCATGTACCTATTGTAATCCAGGATACATTTAGGTTTTGAGGTGTGGGTACTGGTACCTCGTACAGGGACGGAGGTGGTACTGTCTCCGTGAATTGTTGTCAGTATAAGGACATCCCTCTTGTCCTTATATTTGACCAACAACATATTTTCGGTGCATATTCCCCTGCTTTCACCCCTTCTCATTACTTGGGCAATGTGCGTTTTTGGGAGGCCTCTTTGGTTCTTGCGCACAGTACCGCAAGCTGCTGTACCTCTTGAACCAAGGGCCTTAAACAGGGGGATGCTGGTGTAAAAGTTATCCACATAGAGGTGATAACCTTTATCCAGGAAGGGGTGCACTAAATCCCAGACAATTTTTCCACTAACACCTACGAGGGAGGGGGGGCATTCTGGCGGTTCAATTCTTGAATCCTTCCCTTCATATACCCTAAACCTGTGAGTGTACCCTGAGGTGCTTTCACACAGCTTATACATTTTTATGCCATACCTTGCCCTCTTACTGGGAAGGTACTGGCGGAATTTAACCCTTCCTTTAAAATGTATAAGGGACTCGTCTATGCAAATGAATTTATCTGGGATGTACATGTCTTCAAATTTGGCACTGAAATGATCAATGACCGGCCTGACTTTGAATAGCCGGTCAAAGGTGGGATCATCTCTGGGTGGGCACTGTGCATTATCGTTGTAATGCAAAAATTTAAGGATCGTCTCAAATCGAGCCCGGGGCATGGCCATACGGTAAAATGGGGTGCTGTACAGAACATCTGTACTCCAATATTGCCTAATTTCTGGCTTTTTTACTATGCCCATATGAAACACCAGACCCCAAAACGTCATCATCTCTACTGCATCTACAGGGGTCCACCTAGCAAATGATGACGTGGGGTTTTGAGCAATAAACTGCTGGGCATATAAATTAGTTTGGTCCACCATTAAATTTATAAAATCATCAGAGAAAAATAATTTGAAAAAGTCAATTTCTCTGAGACCTGTGGAATCAAATTGGATTCCTGGCATGGCCAAAAACTCAGGAACCTGGGGCTCAAAATTGTCTGGTGGTGGGGTCCATACGAGATCAATTATTGGGGGGGGGGGTCTCAGCTGCTCTACGGGGGCGTCTTTGAGGGGGTCCCTCATCACCAGAGGAGGAAGAGGAGCTTAAGGCGAATCCTTCAAATTCCCCGCTTGCATCACTGGCTGTGTCAGAGTCAGAAGCAATCATGGCATATGCCTCCTCCGCTGAATACATTCTTCTGGATGACTGGGATGACATTTGGGATGACATTTGGGATGCCATTTTTATTTTTGTGTTACTGGTAGTGAAATGTTTCAACACGTGTATAGTGTAGGGGGGGGGGTACAAACTTTATTTCAACCCGGGGGGTATCTAGTGTGTAGTGTGTATGTAGTGCAGAAAAAAAAAAAATACTTTATACAAAAAAAAAAAATTGAAGGGGTTAAAAAAAAAAAAAAATTGAAGGGGTTAAAAAAAAAAATTGAAGGGGTTAAAAAAAAAAAAAAAGGTCCTGCGCCAAAAATTGAGCACAGATGTTGGTCAGTAACGTCCGTCACTGAACAGCGCTCAAAGGCAACAGGAATTTGATCAAAAAAAAATAGATCAACCCTGTGCCGAAAAAGATGATCAGTGATGTACGTCACTGATCAGCGCACAGCGGCCACAGGACACCCACAAAATCACAGTGTGTGTAAAAAAAAAATTAAAAAAAGACCCCACAGCACACACAAAAAAAAAAAAGGTGATCAGTGATGCGACACTGATTACCAGTGAGGGGCAGCAGGTGCACAACCTTTGGTGCAACTGACAGTGCAACTGGCAGGTATATATAAATAAAAAAAAACCTCTGCACCCCCAAAAAGTTGCTGATCACCTCAGATATAGTGATCAGCACAAATGGCGGGGGCAGCAGACACAAAATTTAGCACTCTCTATCACTCTCTGTCACTATCTCTCTCTATCTCTCTATCTCTCACTATCTAACACTCTATGACACTGCAGCAGCAGCAGTGACAGGTATATATATATATATAAAAAAAAACCTGCGCCCCCAAAAAGTTGCTGATCAGTTAATTTATACTGATCAGCACAAAAGGGGGGGCAGCAGTCAGTTATATAAAAAATATATAGCACAATCTGTCACTATCTCTATCTCTCTCTCTCTATCTCTCTATCTCTCTCTATCTATCTCTCTATCTATAACTATCACACTGCAGCAGCACAAAATATAGCACTCTCTGTCACTAGGCCTCTCTATCTCTCTCTCTCTATCTCTCTCTATATCTCTCTATCTCTCTCTATCTCTCTCTATCTCTCTCTATCTCTCTCTATCTCTCTCTCTATAACTATATCACACTGCAGCAGCACAAAATATAGCACTCTCTGACACTATCTCTCTCTATCTCTCTCTATCTAACTAACGCTATTACACTGCAGCAGCACAAGGTCTCAACACAGGAAGTCACAAGTAACAGGATCCAGGAAGCATCCAGCACACTACAAGCAGCGATGAAGCAGGCAAGATATTTGCAAGGATCAGGTAAGTATTTTGCAAGGTTCTGGTCAGTATATCGCGGCAGCTAGGCACGGTGACCGCACTGCACGCAATTCCAGACCGGAATGGCGTCTACAGTGCAGTCACCGTTAGTTTAAACCCCCCTCCATGGCTGTGATTGGTCCGTCGGTCCGACGGACCAATCACGGCCTTTGGGGGCGGGCGGGGTGAGGTGGGGTGACACCAGTGTCACCCTTACACCCCGCGGTGATTGGTGCTGTACTTTACAGCACCAATCACCTCCGATCGCGTGTCACCGGCGAACGTTATTCGCCGGTGACACAGAAAATGCTGTGAATGGCTGTTCACACTGAACAGCCAATCACAGCGATCGCCGACGGGGGGGCGGCATCGCAGCCCCCCCTGGGCATGCACGGACATGTCTGCTGTCAGGGACAGCAGACATGTTGAAACTGTCACCGCGTCTATAGACGCGGTGACAGTTAAATGCCATGACGTACATTTACGCCATGTGTCGGGAAGTACTTCCCGACCATGACGTAAATGTACGTCAATTGTCGGGAAGGGGTTAATATGATTTTACTAAGGCGCCTAGTGAATTATGCTGCTTGGCCTATACCTTTGCTTAACTCTTAAGCCTAGAAATAACTCACACTGAAACCTTATACTAAAAATAAGACACGAACACCAAGTGCGTAAGTTTAAAGGTCATGGAAATATTTATTATAAGTGGTATGACCCTATTTGTTAAGGGATGGCAAAGAAAGCACTTGAGACCAGCACCCCCGCGCGGATGCCACTCATGGCAGCGACCGTGTCGCTCCAATCTGCTAACATCACTCAAATGTGGGTACAGCCTGCGCTGTGACGGGTATGCCACACCCCTCCTATGGCCTGACGAGGACACCTCCAGGAAGTGCCCAATGCCCCACCATGTTGAGTTGGGACTCGCCCACCATCCTGGCAGGGGGGTGGGCCAATACCTCACAGAGACCACCTGACACCCCACCTGAGTGCTGGTCGAGAGCGCCTTCTCGCCGATTTATAACTAAAGCTATCAAATCGAAATTTGGTGAAAGGCCTTTGAGCCAGGTAGCACAGGAGAAAGGGAAGGGAGGGTGGGAATCCAAACTCAAAGAGGAAGTCCTTCCTGGCAACTTGCCTATATATACCCCTCTTCTAAGCTCACTCCCACCTGCTACCTGATAGGCAGATCTAGCTGCCACTCACCTGGGATTTCCTTTTGGCCTCTACCCTATCTTTCAATAGCTTTATTTACAATCACAAATTCACAGGCTCTTAGATGCACTCGGGCCTATGCGGCCCTTGTTTTATATTATCGAAATCGAATACAAAATCAAGTGGGCATCAATGGTTTTTTACATTAGATGCAGATTCGATTCCAATGCAGGTTCCGTTGAGTGTAAATCGAAAATTGGCAGGTTAAACTATATAGTACAGATCTGTACTACATAGTCAGAATCTAATGTGAACACTGTACCCAACCCAGATCCAGACAGACCCAGATCGAATTTGGGTTGAATAGAAAGTGAATTCTCACCGAGTGTATGCACTTTATGGTGCCCACACACTAGAATATTATTTTTTGCCTATTGTCCGATTTTTACCACAACATCGTACGATCTCGATCGGATGCGTGCTTCCTGCAGATCTTTTTCTAAATCTTCTGATATTACATGCTGCATGAAAGATGAGAAGATTTAGCAAAAGATCCATAGGAATGCACATCAGATCTTAAGATAAATCTTTGGTTAAGGCGTCTGCTTGCCTGAAATCTTATGTCCAGGACGGAGAAAAGATTTCAAGGACAATTTAAGCGCACATCAATTTATGCGCTGCTCATAGGCGTGCGCACAGGCACCTCCTAATGAGTGGCACCCCCCCCCTCCCCCGCACTATTGCAGCACCTCATGGAGACCGCTGGTATGGGAGTAAGCCCCAAGTCCTCACAACAAGGCTGCAGCCGCTCAGAGGGGGAGAGTTCCGTGATTTGCGGGTATTAAGGGGGCGGGGCTTAATGCCGCGAAATGCCCGCCAGCAACAGATACCTTGGCTGGAGCCTGGATCAGGTAGTGTGCTGGCCCCCCTACCCCCTCTCCCTAACACTCTCCAGTGCACGTCACAGACTGGTCAGTGCGCTCCACTCACTTGGGTGAGGAGACTTCGTGGAGGTGTCTGGGAGGTGTAGTCCCACGAAGTCTCCTCACCCAAGTGAGTGGAGCGCACTGACTAGTCTGTGATGTGCACGGCACCCGGAAGCACAGAGAGATGCTGTCAGTGGGGAAAGAGGACGGCATCCCAGTGAATGGCTTCCTTTCATCTGCCTGTTACCAGAAAGCTGTACCTGCACATTCACACATGCGTAATGTGTAATGGGCATTACTTTGTGTGGCATGTGTGATGGGCATTATGGTGTATGGCATTATGTGTAATGGTCATTACGTTGGGTGGCATTATGTGTAATGGGCATTACTTTGCGTGTGGCATTATGTGTGATGGGCATTATGGTGTGTGGCATTATGTGTAATGGGAATTACGGTGCGTGGCATTATGTGTAATGGTCAATTTTTGCAGCGCGCCTTTGGTGCGCACTGTCCCTATTTCTAGTATGTGTTGAGGGAAATGATTCATTCTGAAGTGCATATACATAAATACAGTAAGTCACCTTCTATTTATTTATTTGCATTGATGCCCAATAGGCATTGATGGACATGCCCAGTAGGCTGTGATGGACACGCCCAAAAGGCATGATGAACACGACCCTCCAATGGTGCACCCCCTAAGAAAATGGGCTGCGCACGCCTATGGCGCTGCTATGTTACTGATCCTCCCAGCTGTGCTGGTCCCGGTCTACGTCGTGGGGCCGGTGCATGCTCAGTAGCCTCTTCAGTACTGCGCAAGCACTGGCCCCCTGCACTCCATGTAGAGGCATCCCGGAGGGAGGGAACTCCCAATGGGGCTGCTTAGGGTGAATGGCAGGTCGGATTTCCAATAGGAAGTCACAGTGAAGCCAGAGCAGTCTCACAGACTGCATCTGGCTTCACTTACTCAGAGACAGTGGTGGATTTTACCTGGGGGGGGGGGGTCTGCAGCCCTGCAGCCCATAGGTAAAAACCGCCACTGGTTAACACCCTCCTTCTGTTCATTAGCTTGAGGTTGGTGTACTGATGAAAAATATAAGATGATTTTTACACAAAATGGTCATTATAACTAGAGATGTGCACCGGCCACTTTTCGGGTTTTGGGTTCTGATTACCTTGAGGTTTTGGGTTCTAATGGGTTTTGCCAAAACACCTCCTAAGTGTTTTGTGTTTGGATTTCTTGGGTTTTGGGTTCTGATTTTTTTGTTAAAAAAGCATAAAAACTGCTAAAATCGCATAATTTTTTTTTTTTTTTGCTCTTACGCTATATTAACCTCAATAACATTCATTTCCACTCATTTACAGTCTATTCTGAACAGCTCACACCTTACAATATTGTTTTTAGGGCAAAAGGTTGCACCGAGGTAGCTGGATAACTATGATAAGCCACACAAGTGTGCGGCACAAACACTAGACTGATATGGCACACTTAGCATCCCCTCTAGGCTGATACTGCACACCTAGAATTACCCCTGGACTGATATGGCACAGGTAGCATCACCCCTGGACTGATACGGCACATTTAGCATCACCCCTGGACTGATATGGCACACTTAGCATCCCCCCTAGTCTGATACGGCACACCTAGCATCACCCCTGGACTGATATGGCATGCTTAGCATCACCCCTGGACTAATACAGCACACTTGGCAGCACCCCATGAATTATACGGCAGACTTGGCTTACCCCAGGAATTATACGGCACAGATGGTGGCACCCCTGACCTGATACAGCACACATGGAATTATACGGCACAGATGGCGGCACCCCTGGACTGTTACGGCACACATGGCGGCAGGCATGGAATTATACGGCAGACAAATTCCTGCAGTAAAAATTAAAATGTGTATTCTTTTAATTATAAAAAAGAGCAGCACACCTTACTTAGGAACACCCCATGAATTATACAGCACTCTTGGCTCACCCCTGGACTACAGCGCATTTAACAGCCCTTGCAGTAAAAAAAAAAAAAAAAACCTTAATTTTATTTTCATTAAAAAAAGGGCATCTCCCCTGGTCTGATATGAGACACATGGGGCACCCCTGGAATTATACGGCACACATGCGGGCACCCCAGGACTGATACAGGACACATAGGGGCACCCCTGGACAAATACAGCACACATGTGGGCACCCCTGGATGGGTACAGCACACATGTGGGCACCCCTGGACTGATAGTACTGGTAGCCAGTGGAAACAGCAGATTGGAATTATATACTGCAATAAATACTGGTAGCCAGTGGCAACAGACTGGAATTATATACTGCGATAAATACTGGTAGCCAGTGGAAACAGCAGACTGGATTTTTATATACTGTGATAAATAATACTGGTAGCCAGCGGCAACAGCAGACTGGAATTATATACTGCGATAAATACTGGTAGCCAGTGGAAACAGCAGACTGGATTTATATACTGTGATAAATAATACTGGTAGCCAGAGGCAACAGCAGACTGGAATTATATACTGCGATAAATACTGGTAGCCAGTGGCAACAGCAGACTAGAATTATATACTGCAATAAATAAAATACTGGTAGCCACTGCCAGTAGCAACAGCAAACTGGAATTATATACTGTGATAGGTACTGGTAGCCAGGGGCAACAGCACACTGGAATTATATACTGCAATAGGTACTGGTAGGCACTAGCCAGTGGCAACAGCAGAGAGCAGACTGCAGCAGACACTAGGCAGTGCAGGGCAGGCAGTGGCACTAGCAGCACCAGTGGACTATCACACTGTGACTGACTATACAGGAGCAGACTCAGCAGAGGCAGGCCCCAGCACAGAGACAGAACACAGCACCAGTCATCCTTGCAATGGTGATGTCTTGATCACTGAGCAGAGACACAGTACACAGCAGCACAGGCCCCAGCAGAGACCACACACAGCAGCAGCACACCCTTCCCTACCCTTCTCCGAGATTGGAGTGAAGATGGCGGCGCGAGGTTGCGGAATTTAAGGGTTCCATGATCTCGCGAGAATCCGACGCCGGGCGATGACGTTTTGCCCGTGCGCCCGGATTCGAGTCAGGTGGGAAGCGCCGAGCGCTGCTCGTATCCGGGCCCGGATTGATGACGTCCGTGCTGGTTTGGATCTGAGTAATCCGAGCCCGCACATCTCTAATTATAACTGAGAAACAGATTAAGGGGGTTATTCTAGTTCATTCTTTCTGACAAAATCCTTCTTAGATGGACAAAACCATGTGCACTGCGTGTGGGGCAGTTGTAACTTGTGCAGAGAGAATTAGATTTGGGTGGGGTTTTTCTTCAAAGTGAGATCTATATTGCAGTGTAAAATCATGCAGTCAGTATTTTCCCTGCACAGAAACAAAAAAACTCACCCAAATCTAATTCTCTCTTACATCTGCCCCCCTGTAGTGCACATGGTTTTGTCCATCTAAGAAGGATTTTGTCAGAAAGAATGAACTAGAATAAACCCCTATGTCTCCATATCAAAAAATAATTTTATTATAAATGCCATGTCATGTCAAACGATATTAATTGAATATTTCAGATAACTCCTGAGCACAGAGGCAGCTGAAGTGGAAAATCTTGCTTAATCAGTCAACAACCACCCAAGTAGCAGTGAACCCCTTGGATGGATGTAAATCAATGTAAAAACTCCATTGAAAGATGTGATCATGGCTTCATAGCATGAGTGGTCTGTAAATCTACCCCTCAAGCGTTTTACTGCGATTAGCCTTTTGACAAACCATTAAAGATTATCTGGTATCTTTATTGATACACTGTCATGATTACAGCAAAATCTTAATGCAATTCAGTAACAAGTCTTGCAAAGGCCTTCAAAGCTTTGCCTCTCAATTCTGAGTAGATAGCCCATGACTGGGAGCCAGTACAATTCTTTTTAATTCCCATAAAATATATCCTAAGGTGCCCACACACTAGAATGATTTTTTTGGTGATTAGTCAATATCCGTCGATCGCCCGAAAATCGTCCGTTTTGTACTGCAACATTGGCCAATCTTGATCGGATGCACGCTTCTGCAGATCTTTTGCTAAATCTTCTGATCTTACGTGCTGCAAGAAAGATCAGAAGATTTACCAAAAGATCAATAGGGACGCACATTGGAACGTAACCTAAATCTTTGGTGAAGATGTGCGTTTGCCTGAAATCTTTTGTCCATTATGGACAAGGCTAATTTATGCGCACATCTTAAGATCTCAGATCTTTCCAGTGTGTAGACTCCATCTCTTTCCAGTATAGGGAAATGTTTTGAATTGGGGTGACTAATATGGGAGTGTCTGCAGGCTGTCTGTGAGTCTAGAGAGCTTTAACTCATACCTGTGTTCAGTCTATTAGTCTGTAGAAGCAGTCTTGCTTGGTGTTTTATAACCACCAAATCTACAGCTGGGTGAGTTCTGCAGTGGTAGCTTTGGTGTTCTTAAAACTGCTTTATAAACTGTAGTGGTTTCACATTGTCTGCATGCCTCACATAGTTGATGGCAGTTTGTACTGGTACTTATCCAAGGTAGGATATTTAACTAGTAGATGTGCACAAACCTTAATATCCAGTGGCAAAAGATTAGCAGCAACAGAGTTTGTCTCTGATTGACTCATTCCTACACCTGGTTTCTGTTGGTTGTCCACAAGTGCTTAGGGGAGTTAAAAAGGGTTCTTGTCCATACTGACAAGTCTTCTTCCAGCACTGAAGAGCAGATGTATTAAGCCTGGTAAATCGATTAGTGCTGTGTACACACAGGGGCTATAGGGGTTGAAATCGCTGGAAATATGGTCGCTGGCGACCGAATTGCCAGTGATTGGGAGTGTGCCCCGGCGATAAATCGCCGGGTGCGCGCTCCCGTTTTCAGCCCCTTTCTAATCGCTGGTCGCAGGAGCTTGCTCCTGCGACCAGCTAATTACCTCTGTGGCACCACCAGCAGAGGTTCCTTTTCATCAGCGACCATCTCTGGTCGCTGATGAAAAGGAGACACTGGTCAATATATTGTTTAGCAATATATTGCTAGCAATATATTGCTGAGCAATATATCTCCCCCCGTGTGTACGGGGCTTAAGTGGTGATAAAGCAGTGATAGAGTGGAAGATGATAATGCACCAGCCAATTACCTCCTAACTGTCATTTTTCAAACATAGCTGATTGGCTGGTGCATTGTTATCTTCTGCTTTATCAATGCTTTATCCCTTTACCAAACTTAATACATCTGCCCACTGGCAATTTTGGTCTTTGCTTTTGCCAAGTAAAAGAGAAAAGAAACACAAGAGAAGGGAATAGAAACTATTTTATGCTGCACATATTTCTCTTTCAAATATTTTAAGTACTAAGTGTGGCTTCCATTAAATTATGTCCCTGATCCTTTATCTGGAATCACACACCACTAATTCACTGAAGTTCTTAAAAAATATTTATCATCACATAGTTTGCCAGTTTGTCACAATAAGATGTCAATCCAAAACCAATGTCAGCGATTATGGTCAATTCGTCACATTGAAGGGTTACAAAGATCAAACTAAAATTGATGCTTTTTTTAAATTGAGCACAATTACTTAAATTGTTAAAGGTTACAAAAATGATTATACTAAATGAGATATGCAAATACATTTCAAACTAAAAGTCATTTAAACAGAATCACTATCACTTATGAATAAGGAGATTATGATGCTTCCATGAAAGAGATCACTATAAATTAATGAAGCATTTTATCATAGCGTGCTCTTCTATGAAATGATCAATAGGTCCCGGATGACTATGAGTCTTATGCTAACCCAGGGCAGTCCTCGCCCCTACCTTTTTTTGTGTCAATTGAAATTAGTTTTTGATGTGCATTACACATTTTCAGAGGGTCTGTTTGCAGCATCTCTAATTAGACATTTGACATTTGAGATATACAGTGGGTGAAATTTAATAGGTTTTTTTTAAAGCGGCAATCATTTACACTGCAAAACCAGTTTGATTTTGCAGTGTAAATGATTGCCGCTTTAAAAAAAAACCCTGGAGATTTCTTACCAAATTTCTCACTTTCTGAATCTCTCATCCTATTACATTTCACCCTATATATCTTTGTGAAGATCCTAACATGCTAAAGGACTTCACATACACAGACCAAATGCTCAGCACCCAATTCTTGGAGAGCTTCAAAAGGGTTTTTATAGAGACCATACCAGGATGTGCTTCATAAATTGTAGTCTTAGTGTCAGCATCGGGGTTTCTTGTGTTCACGGCTGTGACCGTGTTGGACCAGTGGAGGGCGCTGGAAAGCAGAAAGCAGGAGGCTTGATGTATGACATACACGGGTAACCCGGGCACAGCGAACCAGAGGGTTGGCGGAGACCAGAAGCAGGGGCGCGGAGTCTAACTTGCCGGCGGTATTCACCAGGGAGTCCCCCAAGGAACTATGGAATTAGCTGCGTCTGACAAGCAGGTCACGGCCCCCTGTCCTGGTCCTCTGGACGCAGGCTGGGACTGAGGACACAGGAGACTTGAGGGTACGTCTTGAGATGGCCTGAGAGCCAGGGATGACGGTTGGCAGCCTGAGAGCTGCAAGACACTGGAGACTTGAGGGTATGTCTTGAGACGGCATGGGAGCCGGGGATGACAGTAGGCAGCCTGGGAGCTGCGGGACAGCCTGGGAGCCGGGGATGACAGTAGGCAGCCTGGGAGCTGCGGGATGGCCTGGGAGCCGGGGTTTGACGACCTGGGAGTCGTTGGTTGTAGATGTCGATAACCAGAAGGATGTTTGCAATGTCTCTGGGGGCACTTCAGTGCACAGTCGACCAGGGATGTCGGCAGTAGATATATAATGCGACAAATAATGTAGCACAGAAACTGGTGAACGTCGGAGAGGACACAGGTGGTTTTGGTCACTGGGAGATGGCAGTAGCTGAGAGTCGACCTGGATGTTGACAGTGCCTGTCGACAGATCAGGACTGAGATGGAGAAAGTCACTGAATGATAAAAGCAGTTTGGCCTGGGAGCCAATGGGTCTAGCCTGGGAGCTAGCGGTGGATTGCTAGCCAGTGCCAGCGGTGTCATCTGCTGGGGATAACTCACTCAACCGCAGAAGTGGAAGATGGACGGAACCAGGTAAGTAGCAGCAGCAGCAGGGCACGTGGAGATGGTATCGCTGGTACGACTGGGTAGCCAGGAGCCTTGGGAACTTCTCTGACACAGGAGAACAGATGGAAGCAATTGTTCAAGGCAAGGAAGTTAGGCCCAAGGCCTGATCTATATCCCCCTTGCCTGTTCATGATTGGCTGCAAGCCGCAGCATCAATCAGAACCAGGAAGTGTCAGTGTACACCTTGGTTCTGCTACAGGTGTACAGGTCAGAGTTCAGACCAGCGGTCAGTGTGATTGGCTTGCACAGTCAGCTGGTCACAGGTGGCATGGCGGTGCCCATGCTGCATGGGCCCAGCATTAAACCGGCAAGGGGCATTGCCAAATGCCATCAAGGGCACAGGGGGCACAAGGGACATCACACCATGATCCACCACCAGAGGCGGCACAAGCATTGGACCTGCAGCGGCGGTCCAGCGTGAAGATAGGGGACGTGGTCGCAAACGTGGGCTGTGCACCGCGGTTTGTGACACTTAGTTAACATACATTTGCAGCCTCATAGCTAACAGGCCATTAACCATAAACCTTTTTGTGCCAAATCAATAACAATAGTTCACTTTGAAGTCAATAGTACACAGTTAATATGAGCCAAGTTATATTATATATCTGCATTGTTTGAATTTAACAGGATAGATAAGCCATTTCTTGGTTGAAAATTTGCCTGCCACTTAATTATTATTATTGCTGTTATTATTATTTTGAAGCAATTTAGCATACATTTTGAATCAGAATATATGCATTAGTTTATATGTGACACGTGGCAAATGTTATATTATTTTCCTTGTTCACTGTTATATTTTTAAGTGGCTTTACTTTGTATGGCAGTGATGTCCTATTGGAAGTACTACCTGCCAGTCACCCACATGACAGGCAGCCCCATGTTTCCTCCTTTCAGGACTGTTAGTCCAGGCTGCAATAGGCAGAGAGCTGGAAACCACTTCCTTGGCTGACCTTGCAGCCCTAGCTGGCTTCTATGCGCTGCAGCCAATCTAGCACATTCATATTCACATTAAGGTGCCCATACACGTGCCGATTCTGGCGTGCGTTTTGGGCTAAAATAGCATTCGATCGCATTGCATGCGTTGTGCATGCCATGTGCATGCAATTCGATGTGATGTGATAAAAAGACAGTACAAAAATTATGTGCAGCACATACTTTTTGTACTGTGCGATGAGATGCTGCTGGAGCGTGCATCTCATAGCACACATCGCACCGCCAGAATCGGCACGTGTATGGGCACCTTTACACCACACATAAGTCCTTTTTCTGATTGAGTTGGATGCAGGGGCGTAACTAGTACTTTGAGGGCCCCTTAGCAAAACAATATGAGGGCCCCCCCATTATTATTACTAGTGTTGTAGAGGAGGAAATGGGGATGTAGAGGAGATGGAGTGTATAGAAGGAAAGGGGGTGTAGAGAAGGAGATGGGGTTGTAGAGGAGATGGGGGGTGTAGAGCAGGAGAGGGGGGTTCTAGAGGAGGAAAGAGGAGGGTTGTAGAGGAGAGGGTGGGGGTAGAGAAAGAGATGGGTTGTAGGAGAGGGGTTGTAGGAGTGGGGTTGTAGTGGAGGGATAGCAGGGGTTTGAAAATTAGTGACAGCCATTAATCCCCTCCTCCCCCCTCAGTCATAGTGCATGTACCTCCGGATGTGCTTCTTCTGTGCTGGGCCTTCTACTCCAATCTCCAGCGTGAGGCCTCCTTCCCGCGATCCGCGGTGCCAGGTTTTTTCCTCATAGCAATGTGCCTCCTCCTCCCTGCGATTCCCGGCGCGGTGCCTCCTCCCTGCAAATCCCCGGCACGATGCCTCCTACTCCTCAGTGCAAACCCTGGAGCGGTGCCTTCTCCTCCTCCCTGCAATCCCCGGCGCTGGCTTCCTCCTCCCTGCGATCCCTGGTGCGGGCTTCCTCCTCCCTGCTATCCCAGGCACGGGCTTCCTCCTCCCTGCAATCTTGGGCTCTGTCTTGGGCCTGCTCTCTGTCAGTGTTCGTGCAGCTCTGTTGAGAGAGGCGCCAGAGAGATGCAGCCCTGAGCTGCCATCGCCGGGTCTCATGCACACACACTACACAGCTGCACAACTGATAGAGCAAGACAGCGCAGCAACCACTGCGCACAACTTAATAAAAAAAAAAGAACAACTTCAGGAGGGTGCAGGGGAATGCCCCATAGCAGCTGCATCCCCTGCACCCACTGTAGTTACGCCACTGGTTGGATGACTGCGTGTTTGGTTGGACGGCCGATGTATTGCATTTGCGCATGTGCAGAGGCGTTTCTGTGCATGTGTGAATGACGCGCACGTCCAAATACGGCGTTAATTGCGTACAGAAAATGATCGGTCGGAACAATCCGAGCAGGGTGAGAAGGGCTGTTTGGGCTCATTATCATATGCGTTCGCCCTGCTTTTTATGGGAATTCCCATGAAAACGCTGGGCGTACGTATGGTAATCCGGCCATGACGGACGTGTGGGGGGCGGACAGCTGACACATAATGGCCACAGCAGTAGTAGCCCTTACACAGAATGTCCACAGTAAGTGCCCTTAATACACATATCAGTCTCTGTAAAATCCAGCAGCTTCCACTTTCCTCTTCTTCACTTTAGTGGTTGTGACTGCATGACATCACATACTGTATTCTGTGCCAGAAAAGGAAGTCACCAGGACAGGCTTTTCTGTTGGAATTTATGTGCAAGACTGTGGTGAGGGCAGCGGCGTAGCTAGTGCGGAGCACGAGTTCCGGGCGGCAAAATATCACAGGGTGCTGGAGCCGTGCAATCTGCCTCCGGCTCCCCAGCTCTGCTCGCCCGCTCCCCCAGCTTGTCCGCTCCCCGTTCCCCGCTGTGCCCAGCGTCAGAGTCCAACGCTATTTTCAATTAAAGTCTTCCGCTGGACCGCTTGCGGTCCACCAGCCAATCAGATGGCCATAGCCATGCCCTATCTGTATGTGACAAATGTGTAATGGGCATTATGGTTTGTTATATATTATGTAATGGGCATTACAGTTTGTTTTATAGTAAGTAATAGGCATCATGTGTGGCCTTATGTGTAATTGGCATTATGGCATGTGGCTTTATGTGTAATGGGCATTGCAAAGTTCGCTAAAATGTGCAGTGGGCATCATGTGTGTGGTATAATGTTAGGCCGTGTCCCCTTTTCAAGGGGGACATGCCCTTGCTCTGGGCACCGTGGTACCTAGCTACACCACTGGGTGGAGGCGGAACTGAGTTCCCCCTACCATTACAGGTGGTGGAACTCAGTTCCATTCTGCCCCCCCCCCCCCCCACACACACACACACACTTTAACTTCTGATCAGAATAAATGTTCATGGATAGAATGTATGAACACAATGTTGACATTTTTAAAATATTACACAAGGTTTTTTTTATATACAATTTTGTTTAATAAAATTGTGGCACTCACGTCCACATTTTTTTGCATGTTGTCTATGGCGTCACCTTCTTTGTTTAATTGTTTTGTAATGTAATTTTTTTGTTTATGTTTCTGTTTAATGTTTGGCTTTGTGTTCTCAGCATGATAGATTACGTACTGTGTATACAATCAATAACAGGTTAGGATTCCACCTGAGTGTATTTTACTAGCAGATAACTATGGAATCTGCCACTACTGTTATTAATAGGGCATATACACAACAGAAGTTAGACTGGTGTTTTCCAGAAAAGGTGTCAACCTTATAAAAATAACCTGATATATTGTTACTTGCAATACATTTTTACATTGAATATATTTAGTTCAAAGACAGTTTAATCATTGGATAATTAAAACTAAAAGGAACATCATACTAAAAGCTAATAAATCCAGTTCATTTCTATTATTACATAACCTAAATTACAACTTTAAAATGAAATCTGCCACATCACTTCCAGAACTAGAACACACTGAGGTGTCTCCTTACACCAGAGGTGCTAATGGATTTTTCTCTAGCAATTTGTCTTCAGTGTCACAGCCCCAGAGCAAATGTTCTTTATCTGTACTTATTATGCATATCACATCTGAATACAAATAGGATTTAACAGCTCCAGAATTTATTTCCAATTTTATTGCTGCTAGATAATTTCAGGATAATAAGTGTAACGTGATTGATTGTCATTTCAGAAAATGGTAAAAAAAATCTTATTGTAAATATTATAAGTAAAATGTAAGTATAAGTGTACACAAGATAAATGCTAATAATCTGCATTTTATTGCTTTACAAATATTGGCTAATTATAGTCACACTGTTGGCAGCCGTCCCTGATTTTCCAGACAGTCTCGTTGCTTTCAATTTGTCCCTGCTAACGTTTGTCCCTGCATATAGATAGGCTGCACAGTGATTTCTCTTGACTTTCTTGTATGCATGTGTAAGTGTCTCTCTTCTTCTGCATGTTCTATAAACTGAACTAAGCTTTATCCAACAAGAGGTCAGCTGAATGCTTAGGTGTAGGCATAGCCAGATTAAGGGGCGAGAATGGAAGGGGATACTTTACCCTGGGCCCCCCTCTGACTGTCAGGGCCCCCCCTGCCTGACCACAGTGACATCACTATCTCTTCTGATTCCTGTCCCAATGTGTAAGTAATACAGAGGCTGCTAATGTCAATCATATATTAAGAGGGAAATCCACGTAGAGCGCATTTTGTCCCTCCTGAAATAGGTCATGTTGGGATGTACAGTATGCACATCTTATGTAACCCCCTCCAACTTCACAAGGGCTCCCCTCTCTGAAGTGCACCAGGACCCCCCAAGCCTTAAACTGGCCCTTGATGTAAATTAAAGTGTAAATCATTGCATTTATACCTTGTATATACAGGGTGAACAGTGGCATAAGTTCGCTCCAGTTGGCCTGGAGGCAATATATACTGTAGTACTGAAAAGGTAGATAGGCTAAAGGAGAAAATCACATAATTGTTTAAAATGAAGAAGAGACTTTTTGGGGCCCATTTATCATTCAATATTTGCAGCTAAATACCTGAAAACACCAGTTTTCGGGGGTTAGCCGCATGTATTAAGTATCACCTGAATGTATGTAGGAGGGACCGCAGCAGGAATTTCCATTTCCTTCTGCAATTCCTCCTGAACCGCTGTCAGCCACATCCCCCAAAGGTTTCTATGGGGGATGCAGGCTACGGCCATTCTGAGGTGGCGGTAGCCCATTGTAGCCTATGGGATAAATACCGCACTGCTGCCAGGGCAGTGCGGTCAATGGGGTCAGCACTAACCACGCATGCGCAGACACCCTCGACTCAGCACATCGCAGGGACAGGCAACTTTCAGAGCCCTGTCCATGCATGTGTGGGATAATAAAGTCTGGTGGTAGGATCACATTTCCAATGCAATCTTGGGCGGTAATATTTTCTCTTAGCCCTGTCTCCCTTACACTGATCATGCCCAGTGGAGCAGTGGGAGAGGAAGATAAGTCTAGCTGTATTATGAGTTCGGTTTTGTCCATCTTGAGCTTCAGAGAGCCCTCATCCAGAAGGAGATGGGGAGAGGTCAGGAAAGGAGAGGTATAGTTGCATGTCATTGGCATAGAGGTGGTACTGAAGGCCAAATGAGCTTATGAGAGCATCCAGGGAAGAGGTATACAGGGAGAAGAGAAGGGGGCCTAGGACTGAACCCTGAAGGACCCAGACAGGGAGTATGGAATGGGTTGAGGTGGAGCCAGACACTAAGATGGAGTGGTTAGTGAGGTAAGAGGTGAACCAGCCCAGAACAGTGCTAGAGAGGCCAGTAGTCTGGAGGGAGTGTATCAGTGTAGAAAGAGCATAAAGATCCAGTCATATAAGTAATGAGAAGTGACCCATGGCTTTGGCGGAGAGCAGGACATTGGTGACTTTGACCAGGGCAGTTTCAGCAGAGTGGAGTGAGTGAAAGCTAGACTGAAGAGGATCAAGGATGGAATTATCAGAGAGGTAGCTAATGATATGGATGTACCAGAGAAGAGAAATTGGGTGATAGCTAGAGGGGGAGGAAGGATCAAGGTTGGGGTTTTTAAGAATGGGTGGGACACAAGCATGTTTGAATGGGGAGGGAAAGATGCCAGTAGAGAGTGATAGGTGGAAGAGGTGAGCAAATTGAGAGCATGCAGTGGGGGGGGAGATAAGAAAATGTGAGGGAAATGGGGTGAAGGGGTAGTTGGAGGTGAAGGGGATAGGATATGGGAGAGGATTTATTTTTTCTGTGGTAAGGTGGAAGGAACAAAAGGTAGGAAGGCTGGAGGGAGAGGATTTAGAATCTGGCAGCAGAGTTTCTGAGAGAAGGCAGAAGTAAAATATTTCATGGTCGATCATCTCAATTTTGAAGGAGAAGAAGGAGGCAAATGTGGAGGATGGGAGGGGAGGCGGAGGGGGCAAAGGAGAGTGTTGAAAATATCAAATAGGTGGAGGGGACTGAAGGACTGAGAAGAGTTAAGTGATTGGAAAAAGACTGCTTGGCAGGGGAAGGTCAGAGCTGTAGGGAGAGAAAATAAACTTGAAATGCAGGAAATCCTCTGGAGAGTGAGTTTTCCGCCAGAGGTGCTCACTCCAAAATGACCCTTTTTCTGCAATTGGGTCATTTTGGAGAACCAGCTTTGGGGTTTACAATAAAGTGATGAAATGAAGGAGGCAGTCTGGTTGGGGCAGGCCATGGTGGAAAGAGGAGAAAGGAGGGTAAGCAATGATATTGCATCTGGTGTGCAGGTGAGTCGAGGCATGGGGAGGAGAGGAGGGGAAGAGAGGGTGAAAGAGTGTAGATGATGGTCAGAGAGGGGAAAGGGGGAGTTAGAGAAGTGAGAAGGGTCACACCGGTGAGTGAAGACCAGGTCAAGGAAGTAGCCAAGTTGGTGTGTGGGGGTGAAGGAGGGGGTCCACTAAGAAATGCCAAAGAAGGAGGAGAGGGCAAGAAAATTAGTAGATGCAGGGTTAGTAATGTCAATATGTATGTTAAAGTACCGAGGATGATGGAGGAGAGGATGTGGGGAAGCTAGGCAGCAAAGTTGTCAAGAAAAGGGGGAAGGGCCAGGAGCCGGTAGATAACTGCCACGTGGTGAATGGGGTAGCTCAAATGTACAGTATCTCAAAGGTGGAGAAGTTGATGGAGGTATTGGGTAGGATGACCCTAAAGGTGCAGTTTGGGGAAAGGAGGATACCCACTCCGCCCCCTTGATGGTCATCATGCCTGACAGAGTGAGTAAAGGTGAAACCCCCATAGGAGAATTCAGCATGGGAGGTGGAGTCAGAGGAGGAAAACCAAGTTTCAGTGATGGCAAGAATGTTAAGAGAGTTGGATATGAAGAGGTCGTGGATACAGTGGCTACAGTACAGTCGTAAATTTTAAAAATTCAATATTGAAAGAAGAAAAAATAAATAAGGAGTTAGGATAAGTAGTGTGAGAGGCAGGTGTAGAACGACAAGTAAAGTGCAGGCTGGACTTATGGGGAAACTGGCAAAGTGAATTTTTACAGAGAAATCGTAAATGGTGAAATTTAGTTGATGAGAAAGCAATGGCTATGAACTTTAGATCTTTATGATGTATATAGGGAGCTCAGTAGGGGTGTGTCCAGGCTGTGCATTCAGTAGATGGTGCGGATGGTGACTTCATTAACTCACTGTTGAATTTTGCCAGCAGTCCGTTTGGGGAAGGTTAAAATCACATGTTACATCTGCCCCACCTGCAGTGCACATGGTTTTGTCCACTTGAGAAGGAATTAGTGCATACCTCCCAACATGACCCTCTCCAGGAGGGATACAATGCTCTGCTCCTGCACTTTCCTCTTAATGTATGATTGCCAGCACCTGTGTTGCAGCACCTTTCTTATCAATTCACCTGTTCAACACAGATGAAGGTAATCTTACATTAAGAAGAAAGTCCAGGAACAGAGCACTGTGTCCCTCCTGGAGAGGGTCATGTTGGCAGGTATACAAGTGCTTTAGTCCAAGTTGGACTGGTGAGTGAGCTCTCTCCCTACTTTAAGTGTGCATATGAAAAACTAGTTTACTAAGATTGGACTTCTATTTCAGATGGGATGTTGCTACGGGCAACCAATCATAATCTACTTGTTATTTATTTAGCACTTTCTAAAGGATAATAGATAGAATTTGATTGGTTATAGCATAACAACGTCTGAAATTGCTCCAAATGAAATAATACTAAAGGAGTCCCAAATGTGATAAGAAGGAATCACAATGCATTATTAGTATGTAAATGTAAAGCATTGTTGCCAAATTCACACTGTGTGGGAATAAGGCTTCTGTTTTTAAAATCTGTTTGTGTAAGGAAGATTTGTGGGCTGTGACAAATAAACCATTGCATTTGTGTTTATTGCTTAAGTGTTTATAAACATTAATCTGCAACAAAATAAAATAAAAATAAGTCTGGGCGGTTTATCAAGATTTACTGTTAGACGATGTACAATAACTAATGTTTAATTATTTTATGAAAAATGTATTACTATATACAGATGGTGCCCCTCTCTTCTTTGCTCAGCTCTTGCCAGAACGTCCCCGCTGGCGAGAGCAGGCAGAGATGGACTCCATCAAACTGGAACGCGCATGCGTCTCAAGCGCACGCGCGTCCCAGTCTCACGGCTGCTAGGCAGCGGGATCCTGCCCGTCTCCGCTTCAGGGAGACGGGCAGGGTTAGGGGGGGTCGGGGAGTTGATGGGGACTGTCGATGGCAGTGGGGGAGGAGGCAGACGGAGGTGGGGACCTCCGTCGCCACAGGGTGCGCGAGCCCCCTGGTGGGGGCTGCCGGGGGCTCGCAATAGAATTGACAACCCCTGCAAAGATGGAGCATGCTCCATCTGTGTATACCAAATGGGATTTACATGTTGGGTTGACAGGCATTAGGTTGAAAGTTAATAGGTCGACATGCATTAAGTCAACATACATAAGAGGTAGACATGGTAATGGTCAACAAATGAATAGATTGAGATAATTTTTCTTGATTTTTTTCATAGTTGACCACCTACGTTGGCTATGATTGGGAATGGTTAAGTGTGGCAAGCTCAGTGAGGCTTCTGGCCTGAAGCATGGTAAAATGGTACACTCATCTGGTGTCTATGGGCCTGTTTCAGAGTTAATTGTATGCATGTATTTGCCCTGAATACAGATCTTCTGGTGGATATGTCATCCATCAGTGCCTTTCAGACAGCGTACAGTGGCATGGTAGAATGGAGACTGCTGCCTAACTACAGCCATAGGGGTTGGGCTGGCACAGGCTTAAGGAGAAGAATTAATGGGTATAATTTTAATGTAGTAAATTAAGGTAAACCAACATAAGGAAAAGGGCCATGCGGGAAGGACCCCGACAGGCTAATTTTACTGGTTGGTGGTGCTCCCAAAAAAGAGTTCAGAATATAAACTGAAAATGGAGTAGCCTAGAAGAGGGCTAAAGAAGAACCAACAGGGTTTTTGGGGCACACTTGAAAAGATAAACAATTGGATGTATGTGCAAATGGAAATAACAATAAAACTTAACTTTTAATTGAAAGCTTGATTAATAAAAAAGTTCAAATAACAATATCAACACACCGTTAATGCGATTATTGGGGGGTACCAGACGCGATGGACTCCCGCCACTAATTGTGGCAATATCAGACAGTAATAATTGATACAAGAGCGAAAATGTTTAGATAAGATTGTTTGCCTAGACCCGATTTTTATATATAATATACGGTATCGGCAATCGGACAAGACACAGGTCACTGTGCACCACCATTAAATTATCAACCCCAGTGTCGGCAGAGATGGGTATGGACAGTTGGGGCAAGAGAGGAAAAGAGAAGGGAGGGGTTTAAGATAATTGTGGCTGCACCTCAACAGAGTTAACAGGCGTACTGCCCCAGTGGATGAATACAGCACTAGATATTCCCTATAGGTCCCCCATATAGGTACTTATCCAGCCTCTCACTGCTTAGCTTCTGTGTTCGGATGGATTACAGGCGGTCCAGTGAAGTATGGCTGTATGGCCCTTGCTGGTTACTTCCGGTGTCAATTCGAAGGGTGAGCCAAGGTGAGCTTCTGCTGTCCAAACCGTTCAGATCGGAGCAGACCTGTTGCTCAAATAGCATTGCAGGAGTGCTTGTGCTGGCTGGGTGGATGAGAGAGCCACGAAAAGATGGATAGCTTAGTGGTAAAAGGTGCTAACAAACAGGACCCTCATCTCTGCTGTCAAATATCATGCTAGCATCGGATGATTTGATGAGAGTCAGAGGATCATGCGATAGCTCCTCTAAAATGAAAGGGGAGAGATGAGGAATAGGTGCCCTTGGTGCTTGAAGACAATAGGTTTTATACACAAACGGAGGTTAATTATGGAGGAAAAAATTTTTGTAAATGTACCCACGGTCCCTAGATAGAAGGGAAATCGGTCCCTAGTGTCAGTGTATATGTTACAAAAGACACCAGAAGCACACCGGGGAATCCGGTTATTGATTGGGATGATTCGGGCTGAGAATAATGGTTAATTCAGTCCTTAAAATTCTGTAAAGTAATAGGTATACACACAACTTAATAGAAAGTGTGAGGTCTCCCAACAGACCATACAGATGTAATCAAACACTGATTAAACAGGTATTATGGGTGTCAAATGTCCAAATGCTGAACATGAGTGGAGGGTTAGTGAGGATCACAAATAGGTATTAGCAATATATTAGCTGTCACCAAATATGCAGGGTTAATTACATGCACATATGTAATTTATAAATGTAACAATAGCAGTTCAGAGGTTAATGTTCAGCTGAATACCCTATAAACACATATAGTGCATAAACAGGATAGTGATACAAATGGTGCTAGTCAAGATCACAAATAGGTATAGCACTTAGAGGAAGTATATATATAGGCTGTCGCAAGGTATGCAGGGTTAACAGCACGCACATATGTAATGGGAAAATGCAACTGTAGCAGTTAAGAGGTGAATATTATGCTAAATATACTTATAGACACATATAAAGTACAAGCTTGATAATTATGGAGGTAGTGCTAGTTGAAGCCACACTGACTGTTGCAGTCTAACTGCAGAGGGTCCCACGTTTCACAATTTCCAATTTTACAGTGGATATAAAGATAATAATATAATTAGTAAAAGCTGGTGAGACCAGGGTATGAGGGGGTTTACCCCCGTTACCTGCGCCGGCTACGGCCGGTGGGGAGGACACTGTTCACAAATGGGAAGTAAGTCCAAGGCAGGAACGCTTATGCAGGAAGGCTGCAGTGAATGCAAGCCGTGTGGTGCGCACTGAGGCGCCGTGCATATGATGACAGCGGGACAGCTGGAGGACAACTCCGTCTCAGTATGGAGTTGTTAGCCGGCACTGGTGGGGGCGGTGGGAGTGACCACGTGCGTCCTAACACGTGTTTCGCGTAAGCTTGGTCACAGGGGTGTGTGCGGATGGGAGGGTTAGGAGGTGGTTTATATTGGATGAGTGTCCAATGGAGAAGGTGGGGGCGGGTAGTCAGCCCGGCATTTGCGTGGCTGCGTGCAGTCCTAATGGCTGCTGGGATGGCTGCGTGGAGACAAGACAGACCAATGGGACGGGGTGCCTTGTGAGGAAGGAAGACGCCTGCGGGTTGGCATGGAAACCGGCAGTAGACGCGTAGTCAGCCCGATGTAGTCAGCCCGGCGTTTGCGTGGCTGCGTGCAGTCCTAATGGCTGCTGGGATGGCTGCGTGGAGACAAGACAGACCAATGGGACGGGGTGCCTTGTGAGGAAGGCAGACGTCTGCGGGTTGGCATGGAAACCGGCAGTAGACGCGTATAACAGGGATGACGCGATGGGGACGGAATAAGTTACTGTAGGAATACAGGGAGATGCTGTTAGTAGGTGTCCCTTAGGGCAGGATCCATGAATCAGGGTACTGATAACTACTATATTGAGCAACGATTGAAAAAAATGGCTGATACTTGGAAAGTTAATAATTAGAAGGAGTGGATATTAGTGAACTGATAAATGAGAGCGACTAATGATGCATGTACAGGGACAGTGGTTTATAAGGGATGCTGCATGGGGAGAGATAAAATAAATAAATAAATGCATAAATAAATAGATCACTGTGTTGTTATTTTAAAGGTGGATAAGACTGGTCTGACCAGGAAGGACAAGTGGATAAATTTATGATATATAATATATAGGTATATATATATCCTTGTTGGGGAGGATGACCGGATGATGAGAGCGAGCAGATCAAACCAAAGATGAGGTGAAGTGGAATAAAGTAAGTGGTACTGATATGATAGACAATAGATGCTAGGATATTAATGAAAATAATGAATTAATGTAATGTTGTTGATAAAAATAATAATACTGAAAATAATAATAATAATAATAATAATAATAATAAGGGGAGCACTTGGTAGCCAGAGGTATAAGTGTGTACGTATAAATAGGCAAAGTATTAAAGGTATATGGTGTGTGTACGGACACCAGATATAATTAGTAGCATGCAGGATATGAAACTACTGGTCCTAGCTAGCGAAGAGTACTGCCTGGTAGGCCATATCGGAATGGTGTTGGCCAGGAATAAATGAAATGAAAATGTAGTACATGTATGGGCACGATTGTAGTTGAGGGACAGTCTAAGGGCAAAAATGAGCAGAGGAGAGCAATGTTATGGTACATGTAAAGTGCTATAATTAAAGAAAGGCACTGTATTTGATTTCCTCGTTAAGGCCATTAGGGGCAAGGGAACCTAGCTGGAAAATCCACCAGCTTTCCCTGCGAAGGAGTGCCTGGTTCATATCCCCGCCTCTTCGGCCCAGGTGTATTTGTTCGAGGCCCGAGAATTTTAAATCATCCGTATTGGAAGCGTGCACCCTAAAAAAATGACGAGCAACTGAGGTCAGGGTTTTGAAATTGTCCTTGTCCCTGGAGGCATGCCTCCAGGGACAAGGACAATTTCAAAACCCTGACCTCAGTTGCTCGTCATTTTTTTAGGGTGCACGTTTCCAATACGGATGATTTAAAATTCTCGGGCCTCGAACAAATACACCTGGGCCGAAGAGGCGGGGATATGAACCAGGCACTCCTTCGCAGGGAAAGCTGGTGGATTTTCCAGCTAGGTTCCCTTGCCCCTAATGGCCTTAACGAGGAAATCAAATACAGTGCCTTTCTTTAATTATAGCACTTTACATGTACCATAACATTGCTCTCCTCTGCTCATTTTTGCCCTTAGACTGTCCCTCAACTACAATCGTGCCCATACATGTACTACATTTTCATTTCATTTATTCCTGGCCAACACCATTCCGATATGGCCTACCAGGCAGTACTCTTCGCTAGCTAGGACCAGTAGTTTCATATCCTGCATGCTACTAATTATATCTGGTGTCCGTACACACACCATATACCTTTAATACTTTGCCTATTTATACGTACACACTTATACCTCTGGCTACCAAGTGCTCCCCTTATTATTATTATTATTATTATTATTATTATTTTCAGTATTATTATTTTTATCAACAACATTACATTAATTCATTATTTTCATTAATATCCTAGCATCTATTGTCTATCATATCAGTACCACTTACTTTATTCCACTTCACCTCATCTTTGGTTTGATCTGCTCGCTCTCATCATCCGGTCATCCTCCCCAACAAGGATATATATATACCTATATATTATATATCATAAATTTATCCACTTGTCCTTCCTGGTCAGACCAGTCTTATCCACCTTTAAAATAACAACACAGTGATCTATTTATTTATGCATTTATTTATTTATTTTATCTCTCCCCATGCAGCATCCCTTATAAACCACTGTCCCTGTACATGCATCATTAGTCGCTCTCATTTATCAGTTCACTAATATCCACTCCTTCTAATTATTAACTTTCCAAGTATCAGCCATTTTTTTCAATCGTTGCTCAATATAGTAGTTATCAGTACCCTGATTCATGGATCCTGCCCTAAGGGACACCTACTAACAGCATCTCCCTGTATTCCTACAGTAACTTATTCCGTCCCCATCGCGTCATCCCTGTTATACGCGTCTACTGCCGGTTTCCATGCCAACCCGCAGACGTCTGCCTTCCTCACAAGGCACCCCGTCCCATTGGTCTGTCTTGTCTCCACGCAGCCATCCCAGCAGCCATTAGGACTGCACGCAGCCACGCAAACGCCGGGCTGACTACATCGGGCTGACTACGCGTCTACTGCCGGTTTCCATGCCAACCCGCAGGCGTCTTTCTTCCTCACAAGGCACCCCGTCCCATTGGTCTGTCTTGTCTCCACGCAGCCATCCCAGCAGCCATTAGGACTGCACGCAGCCACGCAAATGCCGGGCTGACTACCCGCCCCCACCTTCTCCATTGGACACTCATCCAATATAAACCACCTCCTAACCCTCCCATCCGCACACACCCCTGTGACCAAGCTTACGCGAAACACGTGTTAGGACGCACGTGGTCACGCCCACCGCCCCCACCAGTGCCGGCTAACAACTCCATACTGAGACGGAGTTGTCCTCCAGCTGTCCCGCTGTCATCATATGCACGGCGCCTCAGTGCGCACCACACGGCTTGCATTCACTGCAGCCTTCCTGCATAAGCGTTCCTGCCTTGGACTTACTTCCCATTTGTGAACAGTGTCCTCCCCACCGGCCGTAGCCGGCGCAGGTAACGGGGGTAAACCCCCTCATACCCTGGTCTCACCAGCTTTTACTAATTATATTATTATCTTTATATCCACTGTAAAATTGGAAATTGTGAAACGTGGGACCCTCTGCAGTTAGACTGCAACAGTCAGTGTGGCTTCAACTAGCACTACCTCCATAATTATCAAGCTTGTACTTTATATGTGTCTATAAGTATATTTAGCATAATATTCACCTCTTAACTGCTACAGTTGCATTTTCCCATTACATATGTGCGTGCTGTTAACCCTGCATACCTTGCGACAGCCTATATATATACTTCCTCTAAGTGCTATACCTATTTGTGATCTTGACTAGCACCATTTGTATCACTATCCTGTTTATGCACTATATGTGTTTATAGGGTATTCAGCTGAACATTAACCTCTGAACTGCTATTGTTACATTTATAAATTACATATGTGCATGTAATTAACCCTGCATATTTGGTGACAGCTAATATATTGCTAATACCTATTTGTGATCCTCACTAACCCTCCACTCATGTTCAGCATTTGGACATTTGACACCCATAATACCTGTTTAATCAGTGTTTGATTACATCTGTATGGTCTGTTGGGAGACCTCACACTTTCTATTAAGTTGTGTGTATACCTATTACTTTACAGAATTTTAAGGACTGAATTAACCATTATTCTCAGCCCGAATCATCCCAATCAATAACCGGATTCCCCGGTGTGCTTCTGGTGTCTTTTGTAACATATACACTGACACTAGGGACCGATTTCCCTTCTATCTAGGGACCGTGGGTACATTTACAAAAATTTTTTCCTCCATAATTAACCTCCGTTTGTGTATAAAACCTATTGTCTTCAAGCACCAAGGGCACCTATTCCTCATCTCTCCCCTTTCATTTTAGAGGAGCTATCGCATGATCCTCTGACTCTCATCAAATCATCCGATGCTAGCATGATATTTGACAGCAGAGATGAGGGTCCTGTTTGTTAGCACCTTTTACCACTAAGCTATCCATCTTTTCGTGGCTCTCTCATCCACCCAGCCAGCACAAGCACTCCTGCAATGCTATTTGAGCAACAGGTCTGCTCCGATCTGAACGGTTTGGACAGCAGAAGCTCACCTTGGCTCACCCTTCGAATTGACACCGGAAGTAACCAGCAAGGGCCATACAGCCATACTTCACTGGACCGCCTGTAATCCATCCGAACACAGAAGCTAAGCAGTGAGAGGCTGGATAAGTACCTATATGGGGGACCTATAGGGAATATCTAGTGCTGTATTCATCCACTGGGGCAGTACGCCTGTTAACTCTGTTGAGGTGCAGCCACAATTATCTTAAACCCCTCCCTTTTCTTTTCCTCTCTTGCCCCAACTGTCCATACCCATCTCTGCCGACACTGGGGTCGATAATTTAATGGTGGTGCACAGTGACCTGTGTCTTGTCCGATTGCCGATACCGTATATTATATATAAAAATCGGTTCTAGGCAAACAATCTTATCTAAACATTTTCGCTCTTGTATCAATTATTACTGTCTGATATTGCCACAATTAGTGGCGGGAGTCCATCGCGTCTGGTACCCCCCAATAATCGCATTAACGGTGTGTTGATATTGTTATTTGAACTTTTTTATTAATCAAGCTTTCAATTAAAAGTTAAGTTTTATTGTTATTTCCATTTGCACATACATCCAATTGTTTATCTTTTCAAGTGTGCCCCAAAAACCCTGTTGGTTCTTCTTTAGCCCTCTTCTAGGCTACTCCATTTTCAGTCTAACTACAGCCATAGCCTGCTTCCACCACACCCTGCAGCACCACAGCCGGCTACACAGCCTGCAGCACCATAATTTGCTCAACAGACTGCCGCACCAAAAGTTTGCTCCACCATAATTTGCTCCACAGACTTCACACTATAGCCTGCACCACAGCCTGTCCCACACCATGCAGCACCACAGCCTACATCACACTCTGCAGCACCACAGAAAGCACAACAGCCTGCAGATCTAGAACCTACTCCACAGACCGCAGGATCACAGCCTGCTCCAAAGACTTAAGCACCAAAAGCCTGCTCCACAGACTGCATAACCACAGCCAGCTCCACAGACTGCATTACCATGGCCCACAGACGGATCAGCTGCAAGAAACGCAGGCCAACATGCAGCAAAACCCTCTCTGCACCATCTGTATTACCATTTGACCCTCCAAAAATATTGGGCCAAAGCCTGACTTTCAGCAGCATGACCAGTAACACAAACTAGACCTATGCTGAAATCAGAAGGGGAGAAAGAAATTAGACAGAAGATGACTAGAACCATTAAATATGCAGTTATCAATCGTTATATTTCCCACATTACACATACAGTACACTACATTCACTGAAATCCAAACAGTATCTGTTACAGAGTGGTGAGCAGGTCAGAGAAGGCCACAAGCACATGTATGCAAACACCACTACTTTTTTTTATATATATGCTTATTATTCTGTTTTTTTTTTCTTTTTCCAAATTGCAGTCAACAACGTACAACCCAGGCAAAAAATGCCAAACCAGCCCAAACAAGCGGCTAGAGCAGTGGTTCTCAAACTGTGTGCCTAGGCTCCCTGGGGTGCCTTGGATTAGTGGTCTAGAGGTAATAGAAATTATTTATGGTCATTGTAAAAGGCAAAAACATTGCTGGTGGGCTACCGATAATAAAATATGTGGACAAACAGAAGCTAATCCTGTCCCTCACCCATAAATAAACCCATGTATGACATACAAATCAATTTACAGAATAAGAAACTTTTAGACTAAGGGTGCCGTGAAAAAAATTCTGATGCTCTAGGATGCCGTGATTTTAAAACGTTTGGGAACCACTGGGCTAGAGCAATGACCATGGTAATAGTCAAGCACCTCCATGAATTGGACTCTGAGATGCAACTCAAGCATAATGCTCTCGAATGAAGAGGTTTTTGGAAATCAAGGGACAGATTTGACAGTCATTTTGTCCCAATTAATGTGCATGTAGGAAAGACATATTGTCGTTTTTAAGCACATATTTGCTTATGTTTTCATGCAGCAACCACAACATGTACTACAGGCCCCAGCCTATCCTGAATACACATATGGCACTTACAGTGGAGGGCCCAATAACTACTCCTCTAGCACGACATTTAGCAACCAGCAAAACCAAGAGCAACCAGTATATAGAGCTCAATATCTACATCCATAGCACTACTAGTAGCAAGCCACAAAATTACTGGAACATGCGCGCATATGTAAGTGGCGGGGGGCATGGCCTGTACAGGTCCGCCACCCAGGGCCGGCAACAGAAATCTTGGGGCCCTGTACATTGATATTTCTGGGGGCCCCCATCTAATCCCAAATCCACACAACGCTCTTCTGCATGAGCCTCATTTAAACTTTCGCTGCTCCAGATTCTGCTTTCAGGTGTGGACTTCTCTCGTTCTCAGTCCTGCAGGCCTGGTTCCTGGCTGCTGTTTCCTGCTGGCTCCTGGCTGCTGCTGGCCTGTCACTTTCACAAAAGAATGCCGAGCACTACGAGCAGGCAGGGCAGGTGCAGAACAGATGACCCATGCATGCGCAGTAAAAGTACAGGAGCCAGAGACTGAGCCCACAGCACCAGCAGCGGGTACAGCTGTGCGCCTGCGGCCCCAGGCTGTGCGCACACACAGAGTAGATGGCTCTGCACGCTGAGTGGCAGGGGGCAAACACAGTAGATGGCAGTGGCACACAGTGAGTCAGTCAGACTCAGCCAAAAACAGATGGTGCACAGTAGACGGCCGGGCCGCAAGGGTCACTGACAAGCCAGCTAGTACAGGCAGTGGCTGTGCCAGGGCATGGAAACTCTGGGGCCCTTCTGATCTCTGGGGCCCGTCACATTTTTCCCCTTGACCCCCCCTGTCGCCTGCCCTGCCGCCACCCCCAGCAGATTCCCTATGGAGGGGAGGGACGGGGAGCACATCATCGGGCCTCTCCTTCCTCTCCCTCCCCTCCTTCAGCAGCAACAGCGGCGGTGGTGGCGGCGGGAGGCAGCGGCTGGAGGGGGAGAGTCCAAGCTGCAGCAGGACTCAGGAGCCGCTCCCAGGCCAGCAAGCCAGCACTACACTGTGAGTTGTGCTGTGCTGCCGCTGGCACTGTGGGGGCATATCTGGCACTGTGGGGGGGCATACCTAGCACTGTGGAGGCATACCTAGCACTGTGAAGGGCATATCTAGCACTATGGGGGGCATATCTGGCACTGTGGGGACATACCTGGCACTGTGGGGGGGCATACCTGGCACTGTGGGGGCATATCTGGCACTGTGTGGGGCATATCTGGCACTGTGGGGGGCATACCTAGCACTGTGGAGGCATACCTAGCACTGTGAAGGGCATACCTAGCACTGCGGGGGGCATATCTGGCACTGTGGGGACATACCTGGCACTGTGGGGGGCATAGCACGCACTGGGGGCATATCTGGCACTGTGGGGGCATATCTGGCACTGTGTGGGCATATGTGTGGCACTGTGGGGGTCATGAAATGAAAAAGATACCAGTAGGCGCCTTATGCACACAAAAAACTTACAATTTAATTAATAAATAACATACATAATATTTTGCATGCATGCAATAAACAATTTAAAACATAAGTATCAATGCAATACTGTTTGAAAGCAACATAGAGTTACCAAGTCCTGGTTAGGTACTCAGGTATGCGCACAAATTGAACAGATATTATTATCGTCATGAATAGATGGGTGGAATTCCCAGTGCTGTATTGGGGGACAAAAGGGGGTAAGTCCTCCCAAATGTGGAAACGTAATTTGGCAAATAAGTTCCTTTTAACTCCTTGACCATGGAGTTTAATTTAAAACAGGCACTTGGTGATTACCTTTGGGCGATGTGAAACACAGTGATGATACGTCTCCCAGGTCTTATTGTCAGGCTCTCAGCAGGTCCCAAGTGGGGTGCGTGGGTGCACTCTCCGCCACACGCCTTACAGTGTTGATTGTAGACAGCAGCTACACTGGGGGTCATACCTGGCACTGTGGGGGCATACCTAGCACGGGGGGCATACCTAGCACTGTGGGGGGCATATCTGGCACTGGGGGCATATCTGGCACTGTGTGGGCATATGTGTGGCACTGTGGGGGGCATACCTGGCACTGTGGGGGCATACCTAGCACTGTGGGGGCATAGCTGGCACTGGGGGCATATTTGGCACTGTGTGGGCATATGTGTGGCACTGTGGGGGCATACCTAGCACTGTGGGGGCATATCTGGCACTGGGGCATATATGGCACTGTGGGGGCATATCTGGTACTGTCTGGCACTGTGGGGGCATATGGGTGGCACTAGGGGCATATGGGTGGCACTGTGTGGGCCTATCTGGCACTGTGGGGGCATACCTGGCGCTGGGGGGCATATCTGGCACTTTGTGGGCATATGTGGCACTGGGGGCATATGTCTGGCACTGTGGGGGCATATATGGCATTGTGGGGGCATATGTGTGGCACTGTGGGGCATATGAGTGGCACTATGGGGGCATATATATGTGGCACTGTGGGGGCATATATGTGCACAAGCCCAAACAGAAATGTCATTGTGTTTTAAAGTTTTGTCATGTAGCCACTCCCCCTCGTGTCATATGACCACGCCCCTAGCCATGCCCATTTTTCTGTGAAACAGTACCACTAAGACATTTTTTCTACTTGCACCACTGGGGTCCAATAACTACACCCCAGCACTATCCCCACCACCACTCCACCAAACCTACACTCACCAGGATTTTCAGTATACAGAAATTTATCTTCATATCTATCTTCATACTGTATGTTCATTTTAAAAAAAAGACTATTCTATATTGTTACAAATTTTAATACTGTGTATTTTGTGCTTTACAATATATGTGACTGGTTCTCAAACTGTGTCCTCAGGGCCGCAGATCAGACCAGGTTAAATAGGTAGAAAATTTGGACCAAATCTCCTTAGCGGGATTGGACCAGGGGCGCTTGGTAGGGGTGGCCTTATCCAGCTGCTGCTTTACAACAGGATGGCCAGTCCTGTACACTACAACATGGAAAAGAAAAACACTAAGCAGCGCTCAAACAATTTACAGACTGGTTGATCTAGTACAAATACTTTTATTAGATAGTAAAAGGAATATATATATATATATATATATATATATATATATATATATATATATATATTTTAAAAGGCCAGCTAAAAAAGAAACAAACTGAAACATAAAAATGGTATGACATCACAATGTCATGATCCGCACCAACCTTGGATAGTTTAGAGGACTTAAGTCTCTTAAGTCTTAGTTTAGAGGACATAAGTTCCATTCTTATGGAGCCATGTATAATGGGGTGAGTCCCAAAGTGGCCATCCAGAGTGAGAGTTGTTAATTCTGCAATGTTGCCAGGAGTGACCCAAGATGGGACAAATAACCAACTCCAGATGCATTGAAGGATTGTAAAATCAGATTGTCCTTATACCTCCAATGATGTATCTGTTGGTGACCAATGTCCTGTTGGGTCCAAAGGAGCTGTTATGGACTGCAATCCAGGAGCAAGTGGTGGAAGGTGGGGCAGCAATATCCTCCTTACATAAAAAAGAGGTGAAAAAATCCAAAAAAGATCAAATTACCAAAAAAGGATTTCTCCTTGGGGTTCACAATACAGCGCTAGACCCTTGTAATCAATATGAACTGGATGATCCTTAAGAAATATTGCAGTCCACAAGCTCTTCTCAAAGTATAAAAAAAGCATTTGTTTGAAAAAACATGAAAAACACATCTAAAAAGTCACTCCATAAAAACACAAAAATGATCATGGAAAAAAGGCTTATTTAGTATCATACAGTTACTGCATCATAGACGAGAGGTCCCCCACCAGTGTGTTGACAGTGAAAGGGTGAGAGTGTTCTCCTTTTATTATATGCCCCAGACCTTGGAAAGGTCTCTGTAGACTGTGCAGAAAAGTTCATAGGAAGATTTCCCGGGCATTACATCTCCTTCCGTGAAATGCTTTTTTTGGCACAGCTGAGTGACCTAGAAAAGATCTGGCTTGCTACATCAGGAACCCCTTGTGCATTCCCTATGATGCAGTAACTGCAGTGCCGTTGCAAGGCACCGGAGCGCAACAGGCGGGGGGGGGGGGGGGGGGGGCGCTCCGGTGCTCACCCGCCCCCCAGCCGCTGTACAGGAGGGGAGGGGGGTTGCTGGTGATCGCGGCACTCTTTCGGGGGGGGGTGTATGGGCGCTATCGCTGCGGTGCTCACCTGCCGTGTCATTTCTCGGGGGTGGCGGGGGGTGTTTAGGAGGTGCCACTCACCGCTGCGCTGGTTCCTTCCTCTGCGGCTGGTGGGGAGACCCATCCCTAGTCCCTGCTGCAGCCGCTGACTGCCTAGAGTTGCTGCCATGGAGGCACTGTTCCCCACTGACGCCAATGGTGAGGGGCGGGAGGCAGCTGGGACCAGTGTCTTACCACCAGCGGTAGCAGCGAGAGGCAGCTATCGCCAGCAGCAGGGACCAGGGACGGTTTTTAGAATGGTGCTGGGAAACTAGAGATAGCTATTCCCAGCACCTGCTGCTGCCACAATTATATTTATTTTAAATGTTGGGCTGAAGAGGCGCCCTTCAGTGGCCGCCGCCCTAGGCAGCTGCCTAAAGCTGCCTAGTGGTAGCACTGGCCCTGAGTAACTGTATGATACTAAATAAGCGGTACTTGTTTCCTATCTGGGCGCCCACGATCAAAATCGCGGTCATCGGGGGTAAAAATCGCGGTCATCGCGGTCATCGCGGGCATCGCGGGTAAATTGGGATGGCCGCGATGCCCGCGATGCCCGCGATGACCGCGATTTTCCCATAGGGAACAATGTTAAAAATCCTGATTGACCGCGATTTTACTGTTAAATGCCTCAATGGACCCGATTTGGGGCCAAATAGGGCAAATTAACCCTTAAATGTCCCCCCCAATTTTTGACGCCACCCCACGATCGACGCCAACCCGAAGCGTGCCCGCGAGGGGCGGCGGTACGCGTCCTCCGACCTTTTCATGCCCTACTATCCACTAGGGCATGGTGTGAGAATATAATAGTGTGGCGAGCGCAGCGAGCCACCGAGCCCGAAGCGTGGCGAGCGCAGCGAGCCCCGCGAGGGGACGCGGATACCTTCACTGTGAAGCCCGCGAGGGGACGCGCATAACTGTGAAGGTATCCGCGTCCCCTCGCGGGGCTCGCTGCGCTCGCCACGCTTCGGGCTCGGTGGCTCGCTGCGCTCGCCACACTATTATATTCTCACACCACGCCCTAGTGGATAGTAGGGCATGAAAAGGTCGGAGGACGCGTACCGCCGCCCCTCGCGGGCTCGCTGCGCTCGCCACGCTTCGGGTTGGCGTCGATCGTGGGGTGGCGTCAAAAATTGGGGGGGACATTTAAGGGTTAATGGGCTCTGTGGCCCATTTAACATTGATTCCTATGGCCAAATCGGGTGGGTTGAGGCATTTAACAGTAAAATCGGGTCCATCGCGGCTTTTAACATTGATTCCTATGGGAAATCGGGAGCATTGCGTCGCGGGCATCGCGGGTACATTTATGGCCGGCCGCGACGCGACCGACACGATTTCCAAGTTTAACATTGGTTTCAATGGAAAATCGCGGGCATCGCGTCGGTCGCATCGCGGCCATACATAAATGTACCCGCGATGCCCGCGACGGGCGCCCAGATAGGAAACAAGTACCAAATAAGCCTTTTTTCCATGATCATTTTTGTGTTTTTATGGAGTGACTTTTTAGATGTGTTTTTCATGTTTTTTCAAATAAATGCTTTTTTTATACTTTGAGAAGAGCTTGTGGACTGCAATATTTCTTAAGGATCATCCAGTTCATATTGATTCCAAGGGTCTAGCGCTGTATTGAGAATCCCAAGGAGAAATCCTTTTTTGGTCATTTGATCTTTTTTGGATTTTTTCACCTCTTTTTTTATGCTTTACATAGTAGACAGTTGTACTATTTGGGGATAAACAGCTGCAGGACTATTTGTTTGGCGCTCAAGAGTGACTGTTATTTGTGCGATATAAATCCTCCTTACATGTTTCACTACACCAGGTAGCTTTATCAAGGTTAACTAGGTATCTGGAATAACTTTAACCCCTTCACGACATTTGACGTATATATACGTCATGGCCGGGAAGTACTTCCCGACACATGACGTATATATACGTCATGACTTTAAACTGTCACTGCGTCTCGAGACGCAGTGACAGAGGGACGATGTCTGCTGTCCCTGACAGCAGACATGTCCCTGCATGCCCAGGGGGGGCTGCGATGTCGCCCCCCCGTCGGCGATCGCTGTGATTGGCTGTTCAGTGTGAACAGCCATTCACAGCGTTTTCCTGTGTTACCAGCGAATCAGACGCTTGGTAACACAGGTGTCAATCACCGCCGGGCGTCAGGGGGCATGAGGGGGTCATCGGTGACGATGACACCTCACCCCACCCTCACCCCACCTGCCCCCAAGGCTGTGATTGGTCCGTGGGACCCACGGACCAATCACAGCCAAGGCGCGACATTTAAACTAACGGTGACTGCGCTGCAGACGCCATTCCGGTCTGGAATAGCGTGCAGAGCGGTCACCGTGCCTATCTGCCGTGATACTGACCTGATCCTTGCTAATACTTACCTGATCCTTGCAAATACCTTACCTGATCACTTGATCACTGCTTGTAGCGTGCTGGACGCTTCCTGGATCTGACTTCCTGAGACTTCCTGCTGCTGCTGCAGTGTGATAGAGAGATAGAGAGATAGAGAGAGAGAGATAGAGAGAGATAGAGAGATAGTGACAGAGAGAGCTATATTTTGTGTCTGCTACCCCCCCTTTTTGGGGGTGCAGGGGTTTTTTTATATATAAATAACTGTCACTGCTGCTGCTGCAGTGTCATAGTGATAGATAGTGAGAGATAGTGATAGATAGTGATAGATAGTGAGAGATAGAGAGATTTGTGTCTGCTACCCCCCCTTTTTGGGGGTGCAGGTTTTTTTTTTATATATATAACTGTCAGTGCTGCTGCTGCAGTGTCATAGTGATAGATAGTGATAGATAGTGAGAGATAGAGAGATAGAGAGAGATAGTGACAGAGAGTGATAGAGAGTGTATATTTTGTGTCTGCTACCCCCCCTTTTTGGGGGTGCAGGTTTTTTTTTATACATATAACTGTCAGTGCTGCTGCTGCAGTGTGATAGATAGTGATAGATAGTGATAGATAGTGAGAGATAGAGAGAGATAGTGACAGAGAGTGATAGAGAGTGTATATTTTGTGTCTGCTACCCCCGCATTTTGTGCTGATCACTATATCTGAGGTGATCAGCAACTTTTTGGGGGCGCAGAGGTTTTTTTTTTTAATATATACCTGTCAGTTGCTGCCAGTTGCACCAAAGGTTGTGCACCTGCTGCCCCTCACTGGTAATCAGTGTCGCATCACTGATCACCTTTTTTTTTTTTTTGTGGGTGCTGTGTGGTCTTTTTTTAATTTTTTTTTTACACACATTGTGATTTTGTGGCCACTGTGCGCTGATCAGTGACGTACATCACTGATCAGCTTTTTCGGCACAGGGTTGATCTATTTATTTTTTTTTTTGATCAAATTCCTGTTGCCTTTGAGCGCTGTTCAGTGACGGACGTTACTGACCAACATCTGTGCTCAGTTTTTGGCTCAGGACCTTTTTTTTTGTTTTTTTAACCCCTTCAATTTTTTTTTTTTTTAACCCCTTCAATTTTTTATTTTTTTGTATAAAGTATTTTTTTTTTCTGCACTACATACACACTACAGACTACATACCCCCCGGGTTGAAATAAAGTTTGTACCCCCCCCTACACTATACACGTGTTGAAACATTTCACTACCAGTAACACAAAAATAAAAATGTCATCCCAAATGTCATCCCAGTCATCCAGAAGAATGTATTCAGTGGAGGAGGCATATGCCATGCTTGCTTCTGATTCTGACACAGCCAGTGAGGCAAGCGGGGAATTTGAAGGATTCGTCTTAAGCTCCTCTTCCTCCTCTGGTGATGAGGGACCCCCTCAAAGACGCCCCCGTAGAGCAGCTGAGACCCCCCCCCAATAATTGATCTCGTATGGACCCCACCACCAGACAATTTTGAGCCCCAGGTTCCTGAGTTTTTGGCCATGCCAGGAATCCAATTTGATTCCACAGGTCTCAGAGAAATTGACTTTTTCAAATTATTTTTCTCTGATGATTTTATAAATTTAATGGTGGACCAAACTAATTTATATGCCCAGCAGTTTATTGCTCAAAACCCCATGTCATCATTTGCTAGGTGGACCCCTGTAGATGCAGTAGAGATGATGACGTTTTGGGGTCTGGTGTTTCATATGGGCATAGTAAAAAAGCCACAAATTAGGCAATATTGGAGTACAGATGTTCTGTACAGCACCCCATTTTACCGTATGGCCATGACTCGGACTCGTTTTGAGGCAATCCATAAATTTATACATTACACCGATAATGCACAGTGCCCACCCAGAGATGATCCCACCTTTGACAGGCTATTCAAAGTCAGGCCGGTCATTGATCATTTCAGTGCCAAATTTGCAGAGCTATACATCCCTGATAAATGTATTAGCATCGACGAGTCCCTTATACATTTTAAAGGAAGGGTTAAATTCCGCCAGTACCTTCCCAGTAAGAGGGCAAGGTATGGCATAAAAATGTATAAGCTGTGTGAAAGCACCACAGGGTACACCCACAAGTTTAGGGTATATGAAGGGAAGGATTCAAGAATTGAACCGCCAGAATGCCCCCCCTCCCTCGTAGGTGTTAGTGGAAAAATTGTCTGGGATTTAATGCACCCCTTCCTGGATAAGGGTTATCACCTCTATGTGGATAACTTTTACACCAGCATCCCCCTGTTTAAGGCCCTTGGTTCAAGAGGTACAGCAGCTTGCGGTACTGTGCGTAAGAACCAAAGAGGCCTCCCAAAAACGCACATTGCCCAAGTAATGAGAAGGGGTGAAAGCAGGGGAATATGCACCGAAAATATGTTGTTGGTCAAATATAAGGACAAGAGGGATGTCCTTATACTGACAACAATTCATGGAGACAGTACCACCTCCATCCCTGTACGAGGTACCAGTACCCACACCTCAAAACCAAATTGTATCCTAGATTACAATAAGTACATGGGCGGAGTGGATCTTTCAGATCAGGTACTGAAGCCGTACAGTGCCCTGCGGAAAACAAATATCTGGTACAAGAAGCTGGCCGTGTATATCATCCAGATGGCACTGTATAACGCTTACGTGCTATTCCGTTCTACCGGCCAGAGGGGGACATTTATGCACTTTCAAGAGGAAGTCATAAAGGGCCTAATATTTGGGAACCAGCAGGCAGAGGGCCCCAGTACTTCTAGTACTGGCCCCCGTATTGTACCAGGGCAGCATTTTCCCAACGAAATCCCCTCCACTGCAAGAAAGGGCAGGACACAAAAAAGGTGCAAAGTTTGCTATAAAAAGGGAATAAGAAAGGAAACTATTTTCCACTGTGAAACTTGCCCCGACAAACCCGGCCTATGTATAAAGGAGTGTTTCAAAATATACCACACATCTATGGATTATTAGGTTCATCATTTCACCGTGCTTCGGGGGTCTTGCTAATGCCACATAGCACCCACCATTCATTCCACCAGAATCTGAGCTGCAAAATCCAAAAATCACTCCTTCCCTTCTGAGTCCTGCCATGCACCCAACTGGTATTTTTTGGTCACATGTGAGGCATTGCCGTACTCTGGAGAAATGGGGGCACAGATTTTGGGGTGCTTTGTCTCCTTCATTCCTTGTGAAAATGAAAAATTTTGAGCCAGAACTGCATTTTTGTGTAAAAAAATGTAATTTTTCATTTTCACAGCCCAGTTGTACCAAAATTGGTGAAACCCCTGGGGGTTTGAAATGTACACTATACCCCTAGATGAATTCCCTGAGGAGTGTAGTTTGCAAAATGGGGTCACTTGTGGGGGGGTTCCACTGTATTGGTAATGCAACATAGCACCCACCATTCATTCCACCAAAATCTGTGCTCCAAAATCCAAAAATCACTCCTTCCCTTCTGAGTCCTGCCATGCACCCAACTGGTATTTTTTGGTCACATGTGAGGCATTGCCGTACTCTGGAGAAATGGGGGCACAGATTTTGGGGTGCTTTGTCTCCTTCATTCCTTGTGAAAATGAAAAATTTTGAGCCAGAACTGCATTTTTGTGTAAAAAAATGTAATTTTTCATTTTCACAGCCCAGTTGTACCAAAATTGGTGAAACCCCTGGGGGTTTGAAATGTACACTATACCCCTAGATGAATTCCCTGAGGGGTGTAGTTTGCAAAATGGGGTCACTTGTGGGGGGGTTCCACTGTATTGGTAATGCAACATAGCACCCACCATTCATTCCACCAAAATCTGTGCTCCAAAATCCAAAAATCACTCCTTCCCTTCTGAGTCCTGCCATGCACCCAACTGGTATTTTTTGGTCACATGTGAGGCATTGCCGTACTCTGGAGAAATGGGGGCACAGATTTTGGGGTGCTTTGTCTCCTTCATTCCTTGTGAAAATGAAAAATTTTAAGCCAGAAATGCATTTTTGTGTAAAAAAATGTAATTTTTCATTTTCACAGCCCAGTTGTACCAAAATTGGTGAAACCCCTGGGGGTTTGAAATGTACACTATACCCCTAGATGAATTCCCTGAGGAGTGTAGTTTGCAAAATGGGGTCACTTGTGGGGGGGTTCCACTGTATTGGTAATGCAACATGGCACCCACCATTCATTCCACCAAAATCTGTGCTCCAAAATCCAAAAATCACTCCTTCCCTTCTGAGTCCTGCCATGCACCCAACTGGTATTTTTTGGTCACATGTGAGGCATTGCCGTACTCTGGAGAAATGGGGGCACAGATTTTGGGGTGCTTTGTCTCCTTCATTCCTTGTGAAAATGAAAAATTTTGAGCCAGAAGTACATTTTTGTGTAAAAAAATGTAATTTTTCATTTTCACAGCCCAGTTGTACCAAAATTGGTGAAACCCCCTGGGGGTTTGAAATGTACACTATACCCCTAGATGAATTCCCTGAGGGGTGTACTTTGCAAAATGGGGTGACTTGTGGGGGGGTTCCAATGTATTGGTGCTTTGGGAGTCTTGCTAATGCAACATGGCACCCACCATTCATTCCACCAAAATCTGTGCTGCCAAATCCAAAAATCACTCCTTCCCTTCTGAGTCCTGCCATGCGCCCAACTGGTATTTTTTGGTCACATGTGAGGCATTGCCGTACTCGGGAGAAATTGGGGCACAGATTTTGGGGTGCTTTGTCTCCTTCATTCCTTGTGAAAATGAAAAATTTTGAGCCAGAACTGCATTTTTGTGTAAAAAAATGTAATTTTTCATTTTCACTGCCCAGTTGTACCAAAATTGGTGAAACCCCTGGGGGTTTGAAATGTACACTATACCCCTAGATGAATTCCCTGAGGGGTGTACTTTGCAAAATGGGGTGACTTGTGGGGGGGTTCCACTGTATTGGTGCTTTGGGAGTCTTGCTAATGCAACATGGCACCCACCATTCATTCCACCAAAATCTGTGCTGCCAAATCCAAAAATCACTCCTTCCCTTCTGAGTCCTGCCATGCGCCCAACTGGTATTTTTTGGTCACATGTGAGGCATTGCCGTACTCGGGAGAAATTGGGGCACAGATTTTGGGGTGCTTTGTCTCCTTCATTCCTTGTGAAAATGAAAAATTTTGAGCCAGAACTGCATTTTTGTGTAAAAAAATGTAATTTTTCATTTTCACTGCCCAGTTGTATCAAAATTGGTGAAACCCCTGGGGGTTTGAAATGTACACTATACCCCTAGATGAATTCCCCGAGGGGTGTAGTTTGCAAAATGGGGTGACTTGTGGGGGGGTTCCACTGTATTGGTGCTTTGGGAGTCTTGCTAATGCAACATGGCACCCACCATTCATTCCACCAAAATCTGTGCTGCCAAATCCAAAAATCACTCCTTCCCTTCTGAGTCCTGCCATGCGCCCAACTGGTATTTTTTGGTCACATGTGAGGCATTGCCGTACTCGGGAGAAATTGGGGCACAGATTTTGGGGTGCTTTGTCTCCTTCATTCCTTGTGAAAATGAAAAATTTTGAGCCAGAACTGCATTTTTGTGTAAAAAAATTTAATTTTTCATTTTCACTGCCCAGTTGTACCAAAATTGGTGAAACCCCTGGGGGTTTGAAATGTACACTATACCCCTAGATGAATTCCCTGAGGGGTGTACTTTGCAAAATGGGGTGACTTGTGGGGGGGTTCCACTGTATTGGTGCTTTGGGAGTCTTGCTAATGCAACATGGCACCCACCATTCATTCCACCAAAATCTGTGCTGCCAAATCCAAAAATCACTCCTTCCCTTCTGAGTCCTGCCATGCGCCCAACTGGTATTTTTTGGTCACATGTGAGGCATTGCCGTACTCGGGAGAAATTGGGGCACAGATTTTGGGGTGCTTTGTCTCCTTCATTCCTTGTGAAAATGAAAAATTTTGAGCCAGAACTGCATTTTTGTGTAAAAAAATGTAATTTTTCATTTTCACTGCCCAGTTGTACCAAAATTGGTGAAACCCCTGGGGGATTGAAATGTACACTATACCCCTAGATGAATTCCCTGAGGGGTGTACTTTGCAAAATGGGGTGACTTGTGGGGGGGTTCCACTGTATTGGTGCAACATAGCACCCACCATTTATTCCACCAAAATCTGTGCTGCAAAATCCAAAAATCACTCCTTCCCTTCTGAGTCCTGCCATGCGCCCAACTGGTATTTTTTGGTCACATGTGAGGCATTGCCATACTCGGGAGAAATTGGGGCACAGATTTTGGGGTGCTTTGTCTCCTTCATTCCTTGTGAAAATGAAAAATTTTGAGCCAGAACTGCATTTTTGTGTAAAAAAATGTAATTTTTCATTTTCACTGCCCAGTTGTATCAAAATTGGTGAAACCCCTGGGGGTTTGAAATGTACACTATACCCCTAGATGAATTCCCTGAGGGGTGTACTTTGCAAAATGGGGTGACTTGTGGGGGGGTTCCACTGTATTGGTGCTTTGGGAGTCTTGCTAATGCAACATGGCACCCACCATTCATTCCACCAAAATCTGTGCTGCCAAATCCAAAAATCACTCCTTCCCTTCTGAGTCCTGCCATGCGCCCAACTGGTATTTTTTGGTCACATGTGAGGCATTGCCGTACTCGGGAGAAATTGGGGCACAGATTTTGGGGTGCTTTGTCTCCTTCATTCCTTGTGAAAATGAAAAATTTTGAGCCAGAACTGCATGTTTGTGTAAAAAAATGTAATTTTCCATTTTCACATCCCAGTTTTACCAAAATTGGTGAAACCCCTGGGGGTTTGAAATGTACACTATACCCCTAGATGAATTCCCTGAGGGGTGTAGATTGCAAAATGGGGTGACTTGTGGGGGAGGTTCCTAACTTTTAGCACTTATGGTGCCTAGAAACCTACATGGTGCCTAAAAAAAAATCTCATAAAAAGGAGGCTCCAAAATCAAGTAGGTGCTCCTTCTATTATGAAGCCTGTGGTTTGGTCAACGTGCACACTAGGGCCACATATAGGATATTTTTGAAAACAAAAGAATTGGGGGAATCAATTTTTAGTCACATTTCTCTAGTAAAATCTACTGTATTCGTTAGAAAAATGTATTAAAATTGAAACTCTGCAAAAAAAAAGAAATTTTGAAATTTCACCTACACTTTGTTTTTATTCCTGTGAAACACCTAAAGGGTTAACAAACTTCCAAAATGCTGTTTTGAATACTGTGAGGGGTGCAGTTTTTGAAATGGCATCATTTTGGGGGTGTCTCACATACAAGTCCCTCAAAGTCACATCAGTTCTGAACTGGTCCCTAAAAAAATCAGTGTTTGAAATTTTCTTGAAAATTTGAGAATTTGCTAGTCATATCTGAAGCCTCCTAGTGTCCAAAAAAATGAAAAGGAGGTTGAAATAATGATTGCAACATAAAGTAGACATATGGTCTTTGTTAGTTATTAACTATTTTGAGTGGTATGATTATTTGTCTCACAAGCAGAAAATGTGACATTTTGCATATTGCTAAATTTTCCATTTTTTCACGATATTTTGGTATTTTTCACAAAAAAACACAGACTGTATCGACCAAAATTTACCACTAACTTGAAGTACAATGTGTCACGAGAAAACAATCTCAAAATCACTGGGATAAGTAAAAGCAAAAAAAAGTTATCCCCACTTAAGTGAGACATGTCAGATTTGAAAAAAAGGGCTCTGTCATGAAGGCACAAACTGGCTCTGTCATGAAGGGGTTAAAACTGTGGCCTGATGTAATAAATTCTGAATTCATTGACTGTGTGGTATGCTGGGTGAAGGGACAATCATTTACAAAGCCAAACATGCTTTGTGAATGAATGCCCTTTTCATAAAACATCTAATTTCGGCCTGCATCCCGCACTGCTGATAAACTCAGTAGCTGTTACTTTCAGCCCCTAATCTATTAAGCCAGTGGCGTAACTTGAAATTGTTCTCCCCCAAGCCGAAAAACTCTCTAGCGCTCCCCCATTAATTATAATTATATATTTTGTTTCCTACATGCTCATTTCCAAAGGTTTCTTGCTCATTGCCAAGGGTTATATGCTTGTTGCCAGAGGTTACATGCGGTCACATGCTTATTGGCTCCAGCTGTTCCCGCCCACCGCAAGGTAGCGATCCCATTGATTAAGGCTATACACAGCGCCTATTTGTTGCTGTGTAAAGCTTTAACCAAAGCAGCACTACCTTGTGGTATGAGTCTCATGACGCACGCTGCTGGGCCCGGCGCCCACACAGACCCCGATGCCAGTCGCTCCCCCAAATGGCAGCTGGGGTTGCCATACAGTAGTTACGCCACTGTATTAATCGGTAGACTGCACATGCGTACGGCCCGTTGTATGCATGTGTGAGGCTATCCTGCGATAAAATCCTGCTACTTTCCTCATTGCAAGGTGAATGACAGGGGTATGGGTCACAGGGTTTACAGAACTTAGGTTGACAGTCATTAGGTCGACCACTATAGGTTGACAGTCACTAGGTCGACACATGAACTAGGTCGACATGGCTTAGTTTGACACCTGAAATACGTTGACACGCTTAAGGTCCACATGGAAGGAAAGTGAACACAAGCATTAGGTTGACAGTGTCTAGGTTAACAGTCAAAAGGTTATTATTGGTTTTTCACTTTTCAGTGCATGTCACTATACTGTGTGTCGACCCAACGACATATACCAACTAATGCACGTGTAACTTTTGCCAATGTTTAACTAATCATGTCACAGGGGCAGATTTATTAAGCTTGGAGAAGAGATAAACTGGAGATAAAGCAGAGAAAAGGTAAAAGGAGATAAAGCACCAGCCAATCAGCTGTGTTTGAAAAAGACAGTTGGGAGTTGATTGGCTGGCGCTTTATCTCCTTTTACCTTTTCTCCGCTTTATCTCCAGTTTATCTCTTCTCCAAGCTTAATAAATCTGCCCCTAAATGTTATTAATATCTTACTAATGCATGTCCATCTTTTGGCAATGTATAAGTAATGAGTGTCTAACTTTTGTCATTGTCTAACTAATGCATGTCTAACTTTTGCTGTCGACCTATTGACAGTCTGACTAGACATTGTCTGTTTTCATCTAGGCGCTGTCCTTGGAGCATGGAGATGATGCGCTGGTACATGGTATTCACCAATACCCGCATCACCTGATATATGATTTTGCAGACTGTGGCAATCCCAATGCCAAATAAACAGGACAGTACTACCAAAGGGCAGTAGCTAATCTCCTGTTTGGGGCAATGGGCTTCTGGTAGTTGGTGGTCTGCAATAACAGTGCTGGTTCCAACAGATCAAAAAAAATGTTACCATTGGACATCCAAAAGTATGCCATCAACTGCTCCTCCTAAAAAGCTTCCACAGTCAACATTAAAGCTTCTCCTTGGTGGGGGTCTCTTACCTACATTACGCAATCTCGCATGAGGGCCATTAGCATAATGGAGGTGATGCTGGATGATATCAGCTTTCTCCTCCTCTGCAAATATTGGTGAGGAAATCTAGTCCTGTCCGCCAAGAACAGCACCCTCCTCTTCCAACTAGCACATCATCAGTAGCTGCACCAAGCTCTCTGTAGCGTAATAATACAGTTGAAAGCTGAAACCAGCCGAGAACTCCGGGATAGACACAGCTATTCCGTTGGCTTTCAGCAGTCCCCAACCCCCAGGAATTAGACACAATTTTGAAGGAAAGAAAAGACTGTCATATGTGTGGCGCACATAATCTACTTCTTATTTATTTATTTAGCACCTTCTAGAAGATAATAGATAGTATCTGATTGGTTGCCCATAGCAACATCCCATATGAAATAGAACTCCCATCTTAGTAAATTTAACCCAATGGGTCAAATGTATTAATATTTAACAAGTGACAAAGCAGAGAGTGATACATTACGAAACAATCAGCTCCCAAATGCCATGTTACAGGCTTTGTTTGAGAAATGATTGGCTGGTACTTTATCATTTTTTTTATAACTCTCCACTTGTTAAGGGTTAATGCATTTGGCCCAATATTATTTAACTAAAAAGTTAATCATTTCAGCAGTGTAACATCTGACCAGTTTAGTATTACATTTGTTATGGGGAAACAACAGCTGAATATTAGAAGAGTTACAGTGACTGGAAAATTTTCATTTATGCACATTTTCATAGCACACATTTGCTGGAAATAAAATAAAACCAAAATGTTTAAATGAAAAAATAATGAGATTAAATTTCCAAACCAACAGCATTCAAATTGTTAAAACTAAAAGAGAATGAAAATGAATCATGGAAATATAAGGAATGCCAAATATGCTGAATAATTAATTGCAAAAGATAGGAAGTCTAGCAAGGAATTTTTCAAAGTGAATTAACAGCAAAAGCAGAATAAAAAATACATAATGCTTAGCCAATTTATTATAACCCAGGAAAATTAATTGGAGAAGATAAAGAGAAAGCTATTATTTTGAACTTGTTTTTCATCTGTATTTATGGAAAAAATAACAGGAAATGAATTGTATATCAACCGATTTTATTCATTGAAAGACCACTATTTCTTGGTTATAATCAGATGGAGCCGGCATCGTTCATATGGACCCGTCATTTGCCGGCTCCCGCCACGGGGGCGTGAGCAAGAGATGCTTGCGCGCCTTGTGGCTATGGAGCTGGCTACAGTTCCCTGCCGCCTCCCCCAGTGCCCCTCGCCACCCGCCATCCCCCCTATCCCTGCCCATCTCCCTGAAGTGGAGACGGGCAGGGACCCGCAGCGGCTCCGTCCTGAAACTGGGATGCACGTGCGTGTTAAATGCATTGATCAATTCATGAACTAAAACCCCATTATTTATTTAATTAATTATTTGAATGTTAAGGTGAGTTAGTTTGTTGTGGTGAGTGCTGGGCCCCCTGTGTTTGTATTTACTAGAGTGTGTGGTCACCGGCCACTGCACCCTATCCTTTATTATACTTTAAAATATTTTTTATGTGTTCAATTTGTCCCTATGTATTGTATACCCTATGTTTCTCATGCACTATTTGTATTAAATTGTGATTTTAATTTTTACTCATTCACCTTATCTTTATAAAATAGGCATTTGCATATGAAGTGTTTGTACACTATTAGACTTTACATTTGTATAATGCCATAGGTCGCTTATGCCCCTTTTCACCTATTGTTGACAATATGTATCAATATGAGCAGTACGGATGGTGTAATGGTTAGCATTACTGCCTCACAGTGCTGTGGTCATGGGTTCCTTTCCTACCATGGCTCTAACTGTGCAGAGTTTGTATATTCTCCCCGTACTTGCGTGGGTTTCCTCCGGGTACTCCGGTTTCCTCCCACAATCCAAAAATATACTGGTACGCTAATTGGCCCCCAACAAATTAACCCTAGAATGTCTGTGTGTGCGTGTACATGTGGTAGGGAAAATAGATTGTAAGCTCCACTGGGGCAGGGACTGATGTGAATGATGAAATATTCTCTGTAAAGCGCTGCGGAATATGTGTGAATTATATAAGAAACTGTTAATAAATAAATAAATAAATATGGTCAGTACAAAGATTTGTACTTTTCTTGTGAAAGAGAGTAGAGATAACAACTTGGGCAGTACGCAGGGGCTTAACTACAACTTTAAGGGCCCGATAGCAACTTTTTAAAAGGGCCCCCCACACCCCCCACACACACACCATTGCCACTAATCCTTGGTAGAGATGAGATAGAGAGGGGCAGGGGAAGTGAGACAGAGAGGGGGTAAGAGAAAGGGGGAGTGGGGTGAGAGAGGAGGGATGGGGGGAGAGAGTGGGGGAAGGGGGTTGAAAGAGGGGGTGGGGTGTGAGAGAGAAGGGAATTGGGTGAGAGAGACTAGACAAGATGATGTGAGGTGAGAGGGGTTTGAGGAAGGCATCACTTTGATCCCCCAAAGTACAAGCGGTGCTGTGCAGTGCTACTTCTCACCTTCCTTGAAAGTAGTGGATCTCCTCTGCTGCTCCTCTGAACCAGCAGCCTCTGGCAGTAGTGTTGGATGGCCAGGTCTCCTGTGCCCCGCATTGGCTCCAACAGGCTTGCGGTGTGTGTCCTGTGCCTCGATGCCAGAAGTGGCAGTGTTATTTGATCCGGCGCTGAACGGTCTCCTATGCCCAGTATCAAAGAGTCTCCTGTGTCCCGGCACCGGACGCTGCAGTGGCGGGTGTCCTGTACTGCGGTACAGGAAGGACTGCACGTCTGCTCCTGTGCCTGGCACCAGCAAGTATCCTGCTGTGACCTGGGGACGGAAGTGAGGCTGTGGCGGTAGTTCGGCAGGTTACTGCACCAGTCGCGGGTCATAGGCAGCGCATCTGTGCGCTGTCTCCTCATTTGAGGTAGCCACTAAAGTGTGGGAGGGGGCCGGGTACAGGTTGTCAGCGCAGCAATATTGAATAAGAAAAAGGGTGCAGGGGATTGCCTGCTTTGCCCCCGGCCCCCCAACCTGCCGGGCCCCATAGCAGTTGCACCCCCTGCACCCTCTATAGTTACGCCACTGGCAGTACGGATGGTGTAATGGTTAGCATTACTGCCTCACAGTGTTGAGGTCATGGGTTTGATTCCCAGGTGTATATTATTGCCGTTCTTGTGTGGGTTTCCTCCAGGTTTCTTCCCACAGTCCAAATATATACTGGTAGGCTATTTGGCTCCCAAATAAATGAACCCTAGAATGTCTGTGTGTGCGTGTACATGTGATAGAGAATATAGATTGTAAGCTCCAGTGGGGCAGGGACTGATGTGAATGTTCAAATATTCTCTGTAAAGCGCTGCGGAATATGTGTGCGCTATATAAGAAACTGTTAATAAATATCTAACAATAATTGTGAATGGAAGAAATACAATTATTATCCCTTATGGTAAATTGGCAACTGTTGTACAAGATGGTTTTCTTTTTACTTTTTTTCTGGATTATAGCTATTACAATATGAAATGCTGAATTTGATGAATATGTGTTTTCCTTCTTATATACAATTCTGACACGGGATCGGAGGTGATTGGTGCTGTAAAGTACAGCACCAATCACCGCGGGGTGTAAGGGTGACACTGGTGTCACCCCACCTCACCCCGCCCGCCCCCAAAGGCCGTGATTGGTTCGTCGGACCGACGGACCAATCACAGCCATGGAGGGGGGTTTAAACTAACGGTGACTGCACTGCAGACGCCATTCCGGTCTGGAATTGCGTGCAGTGCGGTCACCGTGCCCAGCTGCCGCCATTTACTGACCAGAACCTTGCTAAATACTTACCTGATCACTGCCTGGATCTTGCTTCTTCTTGTGGCATCCTGTGCTGTGTTGTGCTGTGTTGTGCTGCTGCGAGTTATTAGATAGAGAGATAGAGAGAGAGATAGAGAGGCCTAGTGACAGAGAGTGCTATATTTTGTGCTGCTCCAGTGTAATAGAGTTATAGATAGAGAGATAGAGAGAGAGAGATAGAGAAAGATAGAGAGATAGTGACAGATTGTGCTATATATTTTTTATATAACTGACTGCTGCCCCCCCTTTTGTGCTGATCAGTATAAATTAACTGATCAGCAACTTTTTGGGGGCGCAGGGTTTTTTTTATATATATATATACCTGTCAGTGCTGCTGCTGCAGTGTCATAGAGTGATAGATAGTGAGAGATAGAGAGATAGAGAGATAGAGAGAGATAGTGACAGAGAGTGATAGAGACTGCTATATTTTGTGTCTGCTGCCCCCATTTTGTGCACCCCCAGCAACTTTTTGGGGGTGCAGGGGTTATTTTTCATATATATAACTGTCAGTGCTGCTGCTGCAGTGTCATAGAGTGATAGATAGTGAGAGATAGAGAGATAGAGAGAGATAGTGACAGAGAGTGATAGAGAGTGCTAAATTTTGTGTCTGCTGCCCCCGCCTTTTGTGCTGATCACTATATCTGAGGTGATCAGCAACTTTTTGGGGGTGCAGAGGTTTTTTTTTTTTTTATATACCTGCCAGTTGCACTGTCAGTTGCACCAAAGGTTGTGCACCTGCTGCCCCTCACTGGTAATCAGTGTCGCATCACTGATCACCTTTTTTTTTTTTGTGGGTGCTGTGGGGTCTTTTTTTAATTTTTTTCTTACACACACTGTGATTTTGTGGGTGTCCTGTGGCCACTGTGCGCTGATCAGTGACGTACATCACTGATCATCTTTTTCGGCACAGGGTTGATCTATTTTTTTTTTTTTTTGATCAAATTCCTGTTGCCTTTGAGCGCTGTTCAGTGACAGACGTTACTGAGCAACATCTGTGCTCAATTTTTGGCGCAGGACCTTTTTTTTTTTTTTTAACCCCTTCAATTTTTTTTTTTAACCCCTTCAATTTGTTTTTTTTTTTAACCCCTTCAATTTTTTTTTTTTGTATAAAGTATTTTTTTTTTCTGCACTACATACACACTACACACTACATACCCCCCAGGTTGAAATAAAGTTTGTACCCCCCCCTACACTATACACGTGTTGAAACATTTCACTACCAGTAACACAAAAATAAAAATGGCATCCCAAATGTCATCCCAAATGTCATCCCAAATGTCATCCCAGTCATCCAGAAGAATGTATTCAGCGGAGGAGGCATATGCCATGCTTGCCTCTGACTCTGACACAGCCAGTGATGCAAGCGGGGAATTTGAAGGATTCGTCTTAAGCTCCTCTTCCTCCTCTGGTGATGAGGGACCCCCTCAAAGACGATTGATCTCGTATGGACCCCACCACCAGACAATTTTGAGCCCCAGGTTCCTGAGTTATTGGCCATGCCAGGAATCCAATTTGATTCCACAGGTCTCAGAGAAATTGACTTTTTCAAATTATTTTTCTCTGATGATTTTATAAATTTAATGGTGGACCAAAGTAATTTATATGCCCAGCAGTTTATTGCTCAAAACCCCACGTCATCATTTGCTAGGTGGACCCCTGTAGATGCAGTAGAGATGATGACGTTTTGGGGTCTGGTGTTTCATATGGGCATAGTAAAAAAGCCAGAAATTAGGCAATATTGGAGTACAGATGTTCTGTACAGCACCCCATTTTACCGTATGGCCATGCCCCGGGCTCGATTTGAGACGATCCTTAAATTTTTGCATTACAACGATAATGCACAGTGCCCACCCAGAGATGATCCCACCTTTGACCGGCTATTCAAAGTCAGGCCGGTCATTGATCATTTCAGTGCCAAATTTGAAGAGATGTACATCCCAGATAAATTCATTTGCATAGACGAGTCCCTTATACATTTTAAAGGAAGGGTTAAATTCTGCCAGTACCTTCCCAGTAAGAGGGCAAGGTATGGCATAAAAATGTATAAGCTGTGTGAAAGCACCTCAGGGTACACTCACAGGTTTAGGGTATATGAAGGGAAGGATTCAAGAATTGAACCGCCAGAATGCCCCCCCTCCCTCGTAGGTGTTAGTGGAAAAATTGTCTGGGATTTAGTGCACCCCTTCCTGGATAAAGGTTATCACCTCTATGTGGATAACTTTTACACTAGCATCCCCCTGTTTAAGGCCCTTGGTTCAAGAGGTACAGCAGCTTGCGGTACTGTGCGCAAGAACCAAAGAGGCCTCCCAAAAACGCACATTGCCCAAGTAATGAGAAGGGGTGAAAGCAGGGGAATATGCACCGAAAATATGTTGGTCAAATATAAGGACAAGAGGGATGTCCTTATACTGACAACAATTCACGGAGACAGTACCACCTCCGTCCCTGTACGAGGTACCAGTACCCACACCTCAAAACCTAATTGTATCCTGGATTACAATAGGTACATGGGCGGAGTGGATCTTTCAGATCAGGTACTGAAGCCGTACAGTGCCCTGCGGAAAACAAAAATCTGGTACAAGAAGCTGGCCGTGTATATCATCCAGATGGCACTGTATAACGCTTACGTGCTATTCCGTTCTACCGGCCAGAGGGGGACATTTATGCACTTTCAAGAGGAAGTCATAAAGGGCCTAGTATTTGGGAACCAGCAGGCAGAGGGCCCCAGTACTTCTAGTACTGGCCCCCGTATTGTACCAGGGCAGCATTTTCCGACCGAAATCCCCTCCACTGCAAGAAAGGGCAGGACACAAAAAAGGTGCAAAGTTTGCTATAAAAAGGGAATAAGAAAGGAAACTATTTTCCACTGTGAAACTTGCCCCGACAAACCCGGCCTATGTATAAAGGAGTGTTTTAAAATATACCACACATCTATGGATTATTAGGTTCATCATTTCACCGTGCTTCGGGGGTCTTGCTAATGCCACATAGCACCCACCAACATTCCACCAGAATCTGAGCTGCAAAATCCAAAAATCACTCCTTCCCTTCTGAGTCCTGCCATGCACCCAACTGGTATTTTTTGGTCACATATGAGGCATTGCCATACTCGGGAGAAATTGGGGCACAGATTTTGGGGTGCTTTGTCTCCTTCATTCCTTGTGAAAATGAAAAATTTTGAGCCAGAACTGCATTTTTGTGTAAAAAATGTAATTTTGCATTTGCACAGCCCAGTTGTATCAAAATTGGTGAAACCCCTGGGGGTTTGAAATGTACACTATACCCCTAGATGAATTCCCTGAGGGGTGTAGTTTGCAAAATGGGGTCACTTGTGGGGGGGGTTCCACTGTATTGGTGCTTGGGGGGTCTTGCTAATGCGACATAGCACCCACCAAAATTCCACCAGAATCTGAGCTGCAAAATCCAAAAATCACTCCTTCCCTTCTGAGTCCTGCCATGCGCCCAAATGGTATTTTTTGGTCACATGTGAGGCATTGCCGTACTCGGGAGAAATTGGGGCACAGATTTTGGGGTGCTTTTTCTCCTTCATACCTTCTGAAAATGAAAAATTTTGAGCCAGAACTGCATTTTTGTGTAAAAAAATGTAATTTTTCATTTTCACTGCCCAGTTGTATCAAAATTGGTGAAACCCCTGGGGGTTTGAAATGTACACTATACCCCTAGATGAATTCCCTGAGGGGTGTAGTTTGCAAAATGTGGTCACTTGTGGGGGGGGTCCACTGTATTGGTGCTTTGGGGGTCTTGCTAATGCGACATAGCACCCACCAACATTCCACCACCAAAAATCACTACTTCCCTTCTGAGTCCTGCCATGCACCCAACTGGTATTTTTTGGTCACATATGAGGCATTGCCATACTCGGGAGAAATTGGGGCACAGATTTTGGGGTGCTTTTTCTCCTTCATACCTTATGAAAATGAAAAATTTTGAGCCAGAACTGCATTTTTGTGTAAAAAAATGTAATTTTTCATTTTCACTGCCCAGTTGTATCAAAATTGGTGAAACCCCTGGGGGTTTGAAATGTACACTATACCCCTAGATGAATTCCATGAGGGGTGTAGTTTGCAAAATGGGGTCACTTGTGGGGGGGTTCCACTGTATTGGTGCTTGGGGGGTCTTGCTAATGCAACATAGCACCCACCAACATTCCACCAGAATCTGAGCTGCAAAATCCAAAAATCACTCCTTCCTTTCTGAGTCCTGCCATGCACCAAAATGGTATTTTTTGGTAACATGTGAGGCATTGCCGTACTCGGGAGAAATTGTGGCACAGATTTTGAGGTGCTTTTTCTCCTTCATACCTTCTGAAAATGAAAAATTTTGAGCCAGAACTGCATTTTTGTGTAAAAAATTTAATTTTTAATTTTCACTGCCCAGTTGTATCAAAATTGGTGAAACCCCTGGGGGTTTGAAATGTACACTATACCCCTAGATGAATTCCCTGAGGGGTGTAGTTTGCAAAATGTGGTCACTTGTGGGGGGGGGTCCACTGTATTGGTGCTTTGGGGGTCTTGCTAATGCGACATAGCACCCACCAACATTCCACCACCAAAAATCACTACTTCCCTTCTGAGTCCTGCCATGCACCCAACTGGTATTTTTTGGTCACATATGAGGCATTGCCATACTCGGGAGAAATTGGGGCACAGATTTTGGGGTGCTTTTTCTCCTTCATACCTTATGAAAATGAAAAATTTTGAGCCAGAACTGCATTTTTGTGTAAAAAAATGTAATTTTTCATTTTCACTGCCCAGTTGTATCAAAATTGGTGAAACCCCTGGGGGTTTGAAATGTACACTATACCCCTAGATGAATTCCATGAGGGGTGTAGTTTGCAAAATGGGGTCACTTGTGGGGGGGTTCCACTGTATTGGTGCTTGGGGGGTCTTGCTAATGCAACATAGCACCCACCAACATTCCACCAGAATTTGAGCTGCAAAATCCAAAAATCACTCCTTCCTTTCTGAGTCCTGCCATGCACCAAAATGGTATTTTTTGGTAACATGTGAGGCATTGCCGTACTCGGGAGAAATTGTGGCACAGATTTTGGGGTGCTTTTTCTCCTTCATACCTTCTGAAAATGAAAAATTTTGAGCCAGAACTGCATTTTTGTGTAAAAAAATGTAATTTTTCATTTTCACTGCCCAGTTGTATCAAAATTGGTGAAACCCCTGGGGGTTTGAAATGTACACTATACCCCTAGATGAATTCCCTGAGGGGTGTAGTTTGCAAAATGTGGTCACTTGTGGGGGGGGTCCACTGTATTGGTGCTTTGGGGGTCTTGCTAATGCGACATAGCACCCACCAACATTCCACCACCAAAAATCACTACTTCCCTTCTGAGTCCTGCCATGCACCCAACTGGTATTTTTTGGTCACATATGAGGCATTGCCATACTCGGGAGAAATTGGGGCACAGATTTTGGGGTGCTTTTTCTCCTTCATACCTTATGAAAATGAAAAATTTTGAGCCAGAACTGCATTTTTGCGTAAAAAAATGTAATTTTTCATTTTCACTGCCCAGTTGTATCAAAATTGGTGAAACCCCTGGGGGTTTGAAATGTACACTATACCCCTAGATGAATTCCATGAGGGGTGTAGTTTGCAAAATGGGGTCACTTGTGGGGGGGTTCCACTGTATTGGTGCTTGGGGGGTCTTGCTAATGCAACATAGCACCCACCAACATTCCACCAGAATCTGAGCTGCAAAATCCAAAAATCACTCCTTCCTTTCTGAGTCCTGCCATGCACCAAAATGGTATTTTTTGGTAACATGTGAGGCATTGCCGTACTCGGGAGAAATTGTGGCACAGATTTTGGGGTGCTTTTTCTCCTTCATACCTTCTGAAAATGAAAAATTTTGAGCCAGAACTGCATTTTTGTGTAAAAAATTTAATTTTTAATTTTCACTGCCCAGTTGTACAACAATTGGTGAAACCCCTGGGGGTTTGAAATGTACACTATACCCCTAGATGAATTCCCTGAGGGGTGTAGTTTGCAAAATGGGGTCACTTGTGGGGGGGTTTCTAAATTTTAGCATCTTATGGTGCCTAGAAACCTACATGGTGCCTAAAAAATAATCTCATAAAAAGGAGGCTCCAAAATCAAGTAGGTGCTCCTTCTATTATGAAGCCTGTGGTTTGGTCAACGTGCACACTAGGGCCACATATAGGATATTTATGAAAACAAAAGAATTGGGGGAATCAATTTTTAGTCACATTTCTCTAGTAAAATGTACTGTGTTCCATAGAAAAATGTATTAAAATTGCAAATCTGCAAAAAAAATGAAATTTTGAAATTTCACCTACACTTTGTTTTAATTCCTGTGAAACACCTAAAGGGTTAACAAACTTCCAAAATGCTGTTTTGAATACTGTGAGGGGTGCAGTTTTTGAAATGGTATCATTTATGGGGGTGTCTCACATACAAGTCCCTCAAAGTCACATCAGAACTGAACTGGTCCCTAAAAAAATCAGTGTTTGAAATTTTCTTGAAAATTTGAGAATTTGCTATTCATATTGTAAGCCTCCTAGTGTCCAAAAAAATTAAAAGGAAGTTGAAATAATGATGGAAACATAAAGTAGACATATGGTCTATGTTAGTTATTAACTATTTTGAGTGGTATGATTATTTGTCTCACAAGCAGAAAATTTAACATTTTGCAAATTGCTAAATTTTCCATTTTTTTACGGAATTTTGGTATTTTTCACAAAAAAACACAGACTGTATCGACCCAAATTTACCACTAATTTGAAGTACAATGTGTCACGAAAAAACAATCTCAAAATCACTGGGATAAGTAAAAGCAAAAAAAAGTTATCCCCACTTAAGTGATACATGTCAGATTTGAAAAAAAGGGCTCTGTCAGGAACGCAAAAACTGGCTCTGTCAGGAAGGGGTTAAGGTCGACATGGGCCAAGGTCGACATGACTTAAGGTCGAATTTGCATAAAGGTCGACATGAGGAAGGTCGACTGGTCATAAAGTCGACATGGGTTTTTCACTGTTTTTTGATCCGAATGTCGACACAGTCGACATGGACACAGTTGGCAATGAGAATCGGACCCTCGCATCGCTCGCTTCACTCGCTATGCATCGGGCACGGTCCCTCGCTGCGCTCGGCACACTATTTTATTCTCCCACCACGCCCTAGTGGATGGTAGGGCATGAAATACCGCCTGTCGGCACATGTCGGCTCAAAAAACAGTGAAAAACCCATGTCGACCTTATGACCAGTCGACCTTCCTCATGTCGACCTTTATGCAAATTCGACCTTAAGTCATGTCGACCTTGGCCCATGTCGACCTTAAGTCAGGTCGACCTTCCTGCCAGTCGACCTATTGGGGTCGACCTAATGACTGTAGACCTAAGTTCATTCTAATAGATGACCGCATCCCAATTAAACACATTTCATATTAGTGTTGCTAACATTACCTTCTTACCTATTTACTATTGTATACTTCTAATTTTTCATCTCTATTTGAAAAGTAATATTTTAATGAGCAAGTACTAGTTTTTTGTTGCATTTTCTTTTGCTTTACTTTTTGTACATACAGTATTTAGTTATTTGTTATAAAGCAACTTGCACTGATACAGTACATGGTTCTTGTTTTGATTTTCTGTGTTTCCCCGTGTCACATTCATATTGGTGCCTATTTATTTTCTGTACTTCCTTTATGTTATATTTATTTTCTGCTGAGCATTTAACTTTTTTCGCTTTGCTTGCTTTTAATTGTTTTTTTTCCCCCATAAATAGAACATAGTATATACTTGGATGCATTTCCACTTTGCTAGCATGTCTTATGATACACCTTCCATTCATTTATTACCTTCTCAGCTGGGAGTTTACTTTTATACATTGACAACCTGGTAGAGCTTTTCTCTGGTGTGCTCTGAGATTTTAAAGGTCAGAGAGGGGAATTTATTGGCTTAGATCTTGATAATGTCCTTTACATGTTATATGCTAAAATTAAAACCAATCTATAACCATATGTCCCAACATGACCTTCTCCAGGAGGGACACATTGCTCTGTTATTGGACTTCCCTCTTCATTTTTGATTACTATCCCCTGTTTTGAACTGGTTAATTGTTACATAGTTAAATAGTAGTTAAGGCCAAATAAAGATGTGTGTCCATCGAGTCTAACCATGGTTAGTGTGTTTGATCGATTTGCTACATCCCTTATTATATGTTGTGTATTCTGTTTTAGTAAAACAGACAGATTATGATTTTTAGAAACAAAACAAACAAACACAGCGCTGTTTTGAGGAGAGATCAAATTAAAATAGCATTCCCCTCAATTGCAAAGTCTCATACACTCACTACTGTATACGTAGATCTCACTTGTTTGTCGGCTCATATAGGGCCTTATTCTGGTCTGTGCGTACTTTCCCGAACTCTTTCGGATGGCGTTTTTTAGCCGTCTGCGCATGCGTGGGCAACGCTATGCGCATGTGCCACGCAAGGTCTCCGTACCTGTACTCACTAATACCCTACAGAAATGTGCACCGCATTCACTCGGGAGATATGGGCGTATTAAGGGCGTCATTCGGAAGTACACAGGGGCATAGTTTCAAAGTGGGCTAAACTGGGCGTAAACATGGGCGTACACGAGGAAGTGCACTAATTCTGGGAGGCGTGCATTCGGACAGCACACCGAATGCACACGAACAAAAAGGCAGGAAATATGTGGTCTTCATAAGCAAGTATTGCTTTGCGGACACCACTCGGTCATGCGCTAGGCATTCGGAACGCCCAATCAGTACGGCCGCACCTCAACCAATGTCAGCTGAACACAATACAATCCACTCCTTTACTCATTACTCATTAATTACACTCTTGTGATTTCTTCAATTGGAACCATTGCAGCTTAAATGGACCATTACTAAACACACAAATATATGCTGCATTTTTGACACACATTTACACTGCAAGAAATGGACAGAACTTCCTCTCACTAATATAAATAATACCTAATTGCATAAGTGTGACCGATTTCGGAGTTCAGATAAGAGTGGTGAGTTTGGCGAAAATACACCGCATCGGCGGCCAATAGCGGCATTCGGGGGCGGAGCCGCACATGTTCACAGAGTACAGTGCGGCTCAGCTGACCGGTCTGGTTCGGCTTGTCGGTTTGTTATTTTGCAAAGACCCCCTGGACCAGGTCGCCCTGGGACAGGTGAGTATGGTTTCCTTCCATAGGTTCCTCCATGGATTTCGTCGGACCCGGACACCGACAGCGACGTCGACATGGACAGCGACGGTCGACATGGAGCAGAACGCCGACACAGGACCAAGAGACCGGACATCAGGACCAGGGCTACCTACGGGCTCAAGATAGGTAAGTATCAGTATGTGTGGGCTTTGGATGTATTCAAGTTTTATTTTAAGTGTGTGTCAGTGTGTTTTATTTTACTATTTTTAATACTGTGGAATTACAAGTGCCAGCGGGCCCTTTAATGCCCCGCAGGCTGGGACTTGTGGTTCTCCAAGTCCCAGCTTGCGGGGGAGGCTTGCTGGGACTCATAGTTCCCCAGTATTAGACAATAGTTTATTTATTTTTTTACACTGCCATCAGCCCGGTGACCACCGCTCCAGGGTCACCGGGGACAGCACCAGGCTTCAGCCTGGTCAGGTAAGTCCTGGAGGGGGGGACCCCTTCATTGGGGGGGGTCCCCACTCCCCCAGGTCCCCTGGCCAGGCTGACTGGTCAGTAGGGTGATGTTTTGGCCGTGGGACCTTATATCATAAGTGTCCCCCGACTGTGACATTACCCTGCTGGCTGGTTTGGCCTGGGGCTGGTTCTTAAAATTCGGGGGACCCCTAGTCATTTTGTCCCCCGTATTTTGGGAACCAGCCCCGGCCATGGAGCCTGGGGCTGGTTGTAAAAAATCGGGGAACCCCTATTTGCGGGGTTTCCTGATTTTTTATTACCGGGCCAGGCTCCTTGAGCCTGGTGCTGGTTACAGCTGGGGGGGGGGGGGGGGGGGGGAGGGGGGGGACCCCACGCTGTTTTTTTTTTCATTTATTTATTTATCTATATTTTTTTTACACATTGCAGCCTGCACGGATCTGACTGATCCGTGCAGACTGCCTGAAACATTCGTATTGGCGACCGTATATACGGCCAGCTAATGCGAATGGTTTTACCATCGGAGGGTTACAAAGCAGTCGTATCTGACTGCTTTGTAAATGACCCTCCAGAACACGACTTTGCATACGACTGAAACAGTCGTATGCAGTTGTAGGAAGAATGCAAATACGAATTGACGTATTTGCATTCTGAGTAAATTTCCCCCACCTCTCCAGGAAGAGATATCCAGAATTTGGCTGCTCTGACCATAATTGTTTTTTTCTAAGGGAACAAAATCTTCTTTCCTCTAGTCTAAACTCATGCACATGTGTCCTACAGTCCTTCCTCAGAGTGAAACGGTTGCCTGACAGTTCCTTATATTGGCCCCTCATATTTTTGTACATGTTTATCATGTCAGCCCTTAAACGTCTCTTTTCTAGCATCAGTAATCCCAATTTGTTCAACCTTTCTTCAAATCTTAAATTCTCCAACCCCTTTATTAGCTTTGTTGTTCTTCTTTGGACTTTTTTACAGTTCTATGATGACCTTATTATAGTGCGGGGCCCAGAATTGTTCTCCTTATAGAGTGGCATAATTACATTTGAGTCCCTAGTCTCCATACCCCTTCTTATACACACTAGTATCCTGCTGGCCTTATGTGTTGCTACATGACACTGAGCACTACACCCCAGTTTGTTACAAATTTGGTCCTTTTGATCCTTTTCCACTTCTGATATACCCAATGCAACACTGCTTAGGTTATAATTAGCATATTGGTTATGTCTCCCAAGAAGAATTACCATTCATTTATCCACATTAAACCTAATTTTCCAAATTTTTTGCCCACTCCAAGTTTATAAGATGGTTCTGAAGCGTGGAGACATCCTTGATTGTTCTAACTAGTCTGCTAAGTTTTGTCTCATCAGCAAAGATGGAAACATTGCTGAGTATACCCACCCCAATACTGGTAATAAATATGTTAAATAAAAGGGGTCCTAGCAGCGACCCCTGTGGCACTCCACTTGATACTTGATACTGCACCACTCTATTGTCTATTCCGCAGCCAGTTTTCTACGCATCTACAAATCTTTATCCCTAGTCCCAGATCCTACGCTTTATTTTTCAATCTCTCAACCTCTTATGTGGCACAGTATCAAAAGCCTTAGCAAATTCCAAGAAGACCACGTCTACAGCATTTCCATTGTATAGGTTGTTGCCGACTTCCTCATAAAAGCTTAATAAATTTGTTTGGCACGAGTGATTTGTCACAAATCCATGTTGGTCAATAATACTGATTATACTATGGAGCGCTAAATGTTTTTGTGCAAAGTGCATAATACACAGAAATTTGTTTCCGAGAACTACCACTCGCTGTGACAATACATTACATTACATTAGACCATACAATAAGACAAAATATGCAACATGCTAGACATGACATAGGGAAGGGACATGACAGATAATTGACTAAGTGATCGGGGATGAGTGAGGGCTATGCTAGTGAAGAATTGACTAGGATGGCCACCTGGGGTAAAAAACTGTTTCTGTGTCTAGTTGTCCTTGTAGGCCTTAGGCTGTACCATCTGCCAGATGGTAGCCTCCGGAACAGGTCATGTGCAGGGTAGAACTTGTCCTCAATGATCTCAGTAAGCTCACAGGTCTGTAATTTGCTGGGTCATCCTTTTTTTTTTTTTTTGAATATTGGTACTACCACTGCTAGTCTCGTCACTACTCTGTCTTTATAGCCAGTAGTTTCATTCTGTATTCCCCCTATGTTTAGTTTAAAGACTCCTATAACCTCCTAACCATCCTGCCTCCCAGCACTGCCATCCCCTTCCCATTCGAGTGCAATCCTTAGGTGCTGTATAGATGGCCCCTGTTTGAAAAGTCCAATTAGTGTTCTAGTAAGCCGAACCCTACACCAGCCCTTTAGCCATGCATTAAGCTCCATCAGTTCCCTCTGTCTCCTTTAACTAGCGTGCGACACAAGTAATATTTCTGAGAAAATTACCCTGGATGTTCTTGCCTTTAACTTACATTCTAGATCCCTGAAATCATTTTTAAGGACACCCCATCTGCCACTATCTCAGTCATTTGAGTCAACATGCACCATGACCACTGGGTCTTTCCCAGCCCCACCCAGTAATATGTCCACCCGGTCCGCGATGTGCCAAACCCGAGCACCACAATCTGCCTTGATGTCTTGGATTTCCTTGCCCCCACTAAACCTGATGTGCCAGCACTCTGGTTGCTAAAGGAGTTGGTCACATCCGGCCCCTGCAGTACTGAAGAAACATCTGCAGTAACTTCGTCCAGTCTGGGGAATCTACTGGGATTAGTTAAATCAGCACTGGCCTGCCTCTTCCTCCACCTATTACCCCTTCTGACTGTGACCCAGCTAGCTGGCTCACCCACCTCATCCATTGCTAATACCCCCTGATCCTCCAAAGTTTCCATTGATACGAGAGGTTTTTCAAAACAGGTGACAGCAATCATAAATTAAGAGTGAAGTCCAGGGACAGCGTATTCTGTTATAGTTTTCTGTATAATATAGTTATAATACAATATAGTTTTCTGTATAATAGGCCAGCTCTATCACACAGAAGTGTTAGTGTACCATTATTTAGAGTTTGCATCAACAGCTATGGTGTACTGTACATGTGAATGGAAAATGTATCTTTTCAGGTTAAATCCTGTAGTGTTCAAAGAAAGCTTAACATGTGAGGAAAGAGGATTAAACTGAATAAATAAGCTTATGTCCTGGTCATTCATGGGGTTTTGGTAAAAACAAAATCCATTATACTGTACAAAGAAAGATGAAAACTTCAGACTGATTAAAACCTCTCTCACACTATTTAGCAGGGAAGGTTATTCAGTGACATTGACAGATCAAGAGAGTGAATAGATACAAGATCTATTTAAATGTATCAGTGTAGTTTAATTTGTTTGTATGTGGTATTTATTTTAAATTATTTAATGGGAATCAGGAATCCAGAGGCCCAACAACAATTTTTGATAGACAAGAGCAGCATCACATATTTTAGGGGTGGACTGCCAGCCAGTTCAATAGATATACAGATGACTTTTTGCTGATCAAGGTTGCTTATGCCAGGCGATAACATTCAGTGGTGGTGATTCTGAGAGTGGAGAAGATCATTAGGTTTTTTAGCCTATGAAGCCCATTATTTTCTTAGAATAGAATCAACTTTATTGGCCATGTATGCTTGCGCACACTAGGATTTTTTTGTGAATTTACAGTACAGCATCAAGCAGGCATGAAAAGGGGGTCGGGGAGAAGGCATTACATACATTACATTAAGACATTACGGGGGACATTTACCAAAATGGATTCGTAGAAAAAAGGTGTATTCGTAGGGAGAAATACACCTTTTTTTTACGAATTTGTATTTTCGGGATTTACAATCCCAAAAATACAACAATTCGTATTCCTAAAGATGGAACATTCGTATTTGTATTTACAAATACGAATGTCTACACCATCAATAGGATACGACAGAAATCACCATTCAAAAGAATGGTGGTTCCTGATGTACTAAGCAGCCGTACTGATAATACGGCTGCTAAGTGGTGTGAAACACCCACGCAAATACGACAGAAAAATAGAACACCATTTTCCTGTCGTATTTGCTTTAAGTCAGATTCGTGCAGGCTTCAGTGTAAAAAAATAGAAAAATTAAATAAATAAAAAAAAAAAACGGCGTGGGGTCCCCCCCACAGCCGAAACCAGCACCAGGCTGAAGGAGCCGGGGCCGGTAATTAAAAATCAGGGAACCCGACAAATAGGGGTTCCCCGATTTTTAACAACCAGCCCCAGGCTCCAGGTCCAGGGCTGGTTCCCAAAATACAGGGGACAAAATGACTAGGGGCTCCCCGTATTTTAAGAACCAGCCCCAGGCACAACCAGCCAGCAGGGTAATGTCACAGCCGGGGGACACTTATAATATAAGGTCCCGCGGCCAAAACATTAACCCTACCGACCAGTCAGCCTGGCCAGGGGCCCTGGGGGCGTGGGGACCCCCCAATGAAGGGGTCCCCCCCTCCAGGACTTACCTGACCAGGCTGAAGCCTGGTGCTGTCCCCGATGCCCCTGGGCAGTGGGCATCCGGCTGATTCAAGTGTAAAAAAAAAGATTAAACTATTGTTTTTTACTGTGGCACTACAAGTGCCAGCAAGCCTCCCCAGCAAGCTGTGACTTGGAGAACCACAAGTCCCAGCCTGCTGGGCATTAACGGGCCCGCTGGCACTTGTAGTTCCACAGTTAAAAAAATAGTACAATAAACACACTGACACACATGAAAAATAAAACCCCACGCCGGGTTTTTTATTTATTTATTTAATTTTTCTATTTTTTTACACCTTGCAGCCTGCACGGATCTGACTGATCCGTGCAGACTGCCTGTACGAATTCGTATTAGCGGCCGTATATATGTGCCCCCTACATGTTTAGAACACATGCCCGCTGAGCTGCACTGCGCCTAGACAGCCATCAGCGGCACCACTGGTCACTGCAACAGCCAGGTAGGTAACATTAAGCAGAGACAGTACAGTTATCACATAGGGAGCACATACCCACCAAGCTGAACAGTGACTAGGCAGCCATCAGCGGCACCACTGGTTGCCAATACAGCCAGGTAAATAACAGTACAAGCAGAGACAGTACAGTTATCACAAAGGGAACATATTTGGCTGAGCTGCACAGCTCCTAGGCAGCTATCAGTGGCGCCATCTTGATCATGCTGCTCAAAGGCAGCAGTAATAATATTTTTATTTATGTAGCACTTTTCTTCCAGCTTGTTGCTGGCAGGGTGTGCAACCAGCAAAGGTACAGCATACTGCCTTTGCATACAGTGGGGGCAGAGGTATATGATGAAGATCATGGTAAAGAAACAGTAAAACAAAGAGTAATACATAGCTTTCCTCAGCTCAGAGGCTGAGACAGATGGTAATTTGGGAAAAGCAAAAATAAAACGTGGCAGTGTTTCAGTTTATGTCCAAATCCAGTCCAAACTCCAGTTCTAACTCATTGCTTGCTTTAGATGACTTGCTTCAGATGGCAGGCAAGCCTTGAGCAGGCTTCTCAAAATTTCCCATTTTAAAGGAAAGTTTGGGTCAGCTGGTACAGGGGGAGGGGTTAGTGTTTGCACACATTGCTCAGCTATCTAATTAAAGGTAGAGGATGTTGTAGGCTCCCAGTAACAAAACACATTTTCAATGCAGACTGTTCTTTTAAATGAAAAGCATCAAGTTTTGTAAAATGGCATTCATGTACCTGTACAGAGGAGATGAGAGATGGTTTTAAAACTTAATTCCAGTTCTAACTCATTGCTTGCTTTAGACGACTTGTTTCAGATGGCAGGCAAGCCTTGAGCAGACTTCTCAAAATTTCCCATTTTAAAGGAAAGTTTGGGTCAGCTGGTACAGGGGGAGGGGTTGGTGTTTGCACACATTGCTCAGCTATCTAATTAAAGGTGGAGGATGTTGTAAGCTCCCAGTAACAAAACACATTTTCAATGCAGACTGTTCTTTTAAATGAAAAGCATCAGGTTTTGGAAAATGACATTCATGTACCTGTACAGAGGAGATAAGAGATGGTTTTAAAACTTAATTCCAGTTCTAACTCATTGCTTGCTTTAGACAACTTGCTTCAGATGGCAGGCAAGCCTTGAGCAGGCTTCTCAAAATTTCCCATTTTAAAGGAAAGTTTGGATCAACTGGTACAGGGGGAGGGGTTGGTGTTTGCACACATTGCTCAGCTATCTAATTAAAGGTGGAGGATGTTGTAGGCTCCCAGTAACAAAACACATTTTCAATGCAGACTGTTCTTTTAAATGAAAAGCATCAGGTTTTGGAAAATGGCATTCATGTACCTGTACAGAGGAGATGAGAGATGATTTTAAAACTTAATTCCAGTTCTAACTCATTGCTTGCTTTAGACAACTTGCTTCAGATGCCAGGCAAGGCTTGAGCAGGCTTCTCAAAATTTCCCATTTTAAAGGAAAGTTTGGGTCAGCTGGTACAGGGCGAGGGGTTAGTGTTTGCACACATTACTCAGCTATCTAATTAAAGGTGGAGGATGTTGTAGGCTCCCAGTAACAAAACACATTTTCAATGCAGACTGTTCTTTTAAATGAAAAGCATCAGGTTTTGGAAAATGGCATTCATGTACCTGTACAGAGGAGATGAGAGATGGTTTTAAAACTTAATTCCAGTTCTAACTCATTGCTTGCTTTAGACAACTTGCTTCAGATGGCAGGCAAGCCTTGAGCAGGCTTCTCAAAATCTCCTATTTTAAAGGAAAGTTTGGATCAGCTGGTACAGGGGGAGGGGTTGGTGTTTGCACACATTGCTCAGCTATCTAATTAGAGGCGGAGGATGTTGTAAGCTCCCAGTAACAAAACACATTTTCAATGCAGACTGTTCTTTTAAATGAAAAGCATCAGGTTTTGGAAAATTGCATTCATGTACCTGTACAGAGGAGGTGAGAGATGGATTTAAAACTTAATTCCAGTTCTAACTCATTGCTTGCTTTAGACAACTTGCTTCAGATGGCAGGCAAGCCTTGAGCAGGCTTCTCAAAATTTCCCATTTTAAAGGAAAGTTTGGATCAGCTGGTACAGGGGGAGGGGTTGGTGTTTGCACACATTGCTCAGCTATCTAATTAAAGGTGGAGGATGTTGTAGGCTCCCAGTAACAAAACACATTTTCTTTTTTTTTTTTTTCAAAACTTTTTTATTAAGACATTCTGTGCATATTACAAAATAATTCTGTTTTTACAATCCATTACATGTTCTCAGTGTTCACATATATTAATAAACATTTTTCATTTGCAATAATAAACATTCGTGTGGCTTTTATTTCCTTTTGTTGTTATTTCCATATTCTGACATGTTATTATATTTGGTTATCAATGGTCATTCAGTGGGACCGGGGGATCTTGTGCGGCTACTCGGCCTAGGTACCATGTAGTCGACTGTAAGCTGTCATGTATCATCTTCCTGGTATTTAATGGGAGTGTCGGTATATATGAATCCCAGAGCATAAAAAACTTCTCCACCTTTTTGCCTCTATCTACTATGGCCTCCACCCAGTCCATTCTGAATATAAAGTGTAGTTTAGATCGGAATAGAGTAAATTGTGGGGGGCTGGGATCAATCCATCCTTGGAGGATTGTTTTCCTGCCAGCTGCACTCAAGGCCAGCAGTATTTTTTTGCATTCTTTGGTCATGCGAGTGTTTGGGTCAAATATTCCCAGAATTGCCCATTCTGGGGTAAAGGGAACGAAGTTGACTAGGTTTGCCTCTGCATATTGTTTTACCAATAACCAGAAGTAGCGGATGATGGGGCATGCCCACAGACAATGGTAAGTGTCTGCGTTGTCTGAATGACATTTAGGGCAGGTATGGGTGTCTGAGGTTCCCATATGGAAACGTCGGACAGGGGATAGGTATGAGTTGTGATAGGTATTTAGAAATAGTTCGGTGTACATACTGGCCTTGAGTGTTTGTCTGGAATATAAGAGGCCCTTTTGTAATTGTGGGATTGAGAGTGTGGGGAAGTGATCCAACCAAGTAGCCATACCCCCCTTGATCTTGGTATAGTCCAGGATTTGTCTTAGAAATGTGTAGTGGATGGATATGGCTCTTGAAGTCGGAACCGTATAGGTGAGCATTGTATCTAGGGTGTTATTCCAGTCCTTATTGGAGAAATGTCTTATCACATGCAGTACATAGAAATTGGTTTGCAGAAAAGCCAATGGGTATGGACTGATCATAGGAAATTTATCGGATAATTCCGAGAAACGTATAGCTCGCTTCTCTTCTTTCACCACTAAGGAGTCAATTGCTTTTATCCCCGTTGCCGCCCATGCGGTGTATGGGTGAGCAGCCATGCCGTCCAGGAATGCTGGGTTCTTAAGAAGGGGTAGGAACAAGGAATGGTGTTGGTTTAGTCCTGCCTTATGTCTTAGTATATGCCAGATTCTTTTGGTTGACCATAGCAGAGGGTTGTTTTTGATTTGTTCAGGTACCTCCTGGTTGTGAAGGTGTAGAAAACTGATAAGGTTTATGTTGTTTAAGAAGCCCTGTTCTAATGGTGTGTTTGTGTAGACTGTGCTCGAGTGTAGCCAGTCTCTTAGGTGTCTAAATAGGGCTGCGTGGTTGTAGGTTATTATGTCCGGGAAGTTGATGCCTCCATTAAAGACTGGTTGTGTTAATTTCTTCATGGCGATGCGTGGACGGCCTCCCGCCCATATGAATTTGCGGGTGATATGAGTAATCTGTTGGGTATCTTTCTGGGTTAATAGGATTGGGAGCATTTGTAAAGGGTAAAGTAGTTTTGGGATTGCAACCATTTTTAGTAGGTTAGCCCGACCTAAATAGGATAGTGAGAGACGTTCCCATTTGGCTATATCATTTGAGAGGGTAGTGATGGCTTTAGTTATGTTTATGGCATATAAAGTGGATGGATTCCGTGGGATTTGAATACCTAGATAAGGGATCTGTGTGGTTTGCCATTTTAGTTTATATTGCTGTGCCCACGGAGGGGGTGTTCTTGGTCCATATAGGGGTAGGGCTGCTGATTTATCCGTGTTTATGCTAAAGCCAGTCACCTGTCCTAGGGAGGATAGTTTGTTTAAGATTATAGGTAGGGTGTGTTCGGGGTCGGCTATGTAAAGAAGTATGTCATCTGCGAACGCTGATAGTTTCAATTCCTGGGTGCCTATTTTTATTCCTTTGAATTCTGGACAATTTTCTAATGTTCTTAGGATGGGGTCTAGCGCTATGTTAAATAGAAGTGGCGATAGGGGGCATCCTTGTCTAGTTCCTTTTTCTAGGTAAAAGCGTGGGCCTCTTGATCCGTTTATTAATAGTGAAGCTGAGGGGTTGTGGTATATTGTCCGAATGAGTTTAATGAAATCCGAGTCAAATGCTCTTTTCTCTAGAACATTAAACAAGTGTGGCCAAAGGATCATATCAAATGCCTTGTTCGCATCCAAACTCAAAAGCATGTTTCGGGTGTTGGGTGAGTTATGTGATGTTATGACCGCTGCCAGGGCTGCACGCACCGCTCTGACAGAATGTCTATTTCTTACAAAGCCTGTTTGTGAAGAGGTGAGAATGTCCGGAAGGATATTTTGTAGGCGTAGTGCTATTATCTTTGTCAAGATTTTATAATCTACATTTAGTAGGCTTATGGGTCTATATGAGGACGTTAGGGTAGGGTCTCTGTCTGGTTTGGTGAGGAGTGTGATGAAAGCTTCGTTAAAAATAGGGGATGCGATCCCATCTTTATATATTTTTTGGTATAGTTCTAGGAGGGATGGTGTGATGTGGGTTTGAAGTATGCGATAATAGTCTCCCGTAAAGCCATCAGGCCCTGGGGACTTACCGTGTGGGAGTTTGGAAATTACTGTGTTGATTTCTTCAGGAGTTATGTTTCCTGTTAGGGCTGATTGTTGCTCTGGGGTAAGTGGGGGTAGAGCTTCGTTTGAAAAGGGTGTTTCTTGTGCGGTTATACTTTCAGATGGTGAGGCAAAGAGGTTTTCAAAATATGTTTGAAATTGTGAGGCGATCTCAGTTGATTTTGTTATGTTTGCTTTAGTAATTGGATGTTTTAGCATGGTAATGATATTGCATTTTTTGGGAGGTTTTGAGATCATTGCCAGTAGTTTTCCAGCCTTGCCTCCCCATCTGTAGTATCTGTGTCTGGTATAGTCTAACGCGTGTTTTGCTTGGGTAGCTAGATATGTCTCGAATAGTTGCCTGGCTGTTTTATATGTTTGAAGGGTGGTGTCTGAGGGGTTAGTGGTATAAGCTTGGAATGCCGCTTTCATGGTATTATTTAATTGGTCATGTTTTAATCTGGCTTCTTTTTTCTTTTTGGAAACATATCCTATGATATGACCGCGCATTACGGCCTTAGACGCATCCCAAAAGAGTTCTGGTTTGTCCCAATAGTCAAGGTTTTCGTCTATGTAATTGGTCCAGTTATAGATCAGATATGATTTGAAATCCTCAGAGGCCGACAAGTAGGATGGGAATCGCCATATATAGTCGGTTTGGTGCATAAATGTGTGGTTAAGGGCTATCATGACTGGGGCGTGATCCGATATTAAAATGTCGTAAATGTCGGCTCTGGTGACCTCAGTCATTAGTTCGTCTGCCACTAGGATTCTATCTATACGTGATGATGATCTATGGACCATTGAGAGGTGTGTATGCGTCCTGTCTGTGGGGTTCAGCAGTCTCCATGGGTCGGTGAGGCCTAAGGTAGCTCTCAGTGATATTAGGTATCTACTCTGGTAATCAGAGGTTCTAGGTGTGGTGGGAGATCTGTCTATTAGGGGGTCTTCTACCATATTAAAGTCCCCTCCTATTATCAGTGGGTAATTTGTTCTAGCTTGTATTAAGTGTTCCATGTCTTGGATGTATGTGTGTGTGTTAGTGTTCGGGGCATATATGTTCACTAGTGTGTATTTGGTGTTGTATAGTTCAATGTCCAGGATTATGTAGCGGCCTTCAGGATCTAGGGTTTCTGAGAGAATGGAAACTGGGAGATTTTTTTGGAATAGTATCGCCACGCCTCTTGTTTTCCTATGGAAGGAGGCTGAGTGGCATTGGCCCAGCCACGGGGCTTTTAAGGTATTTGTTTCATCTGAGGCCCAGTGAGTTTCCTGTAGGAATATCAAATCTGGGTTGAAGCGTTTGAGCCGCGTCAAGACTCTTTTTCTTTTAACAGGGTTGTGTAATCCGTTTACATTCCAGGAAATTATGGTCAGGGGTTTAGGTGGCAATTTTGGCTGGCAATCAGAGGACGGCATGGCTACTCACCCACTTTGAGGATATTCTGCTGAGTTTTTTCAAAGTAATACATGTGGTAAAGGACAGATCTCGGGGTCAACAAAACACATTTTCAATGCAGACTGTTCTTTTAAATGAAAAGCATCAGGTTTTAGAAAATGGCATTCATGTACCTGAGAGGAACTTTTGGAGAGATAATTCTTATCTATCTTCATACCATGTCTTTACCAGCCTCTCTGTGCTTTTACTGCCCATGCCAACCTTCCTACACCCAGCTCATCTGTCAGCATCTATTCTTCATCTTTTTTCACCAGCCTCTCATTATCCTGTCTGCATCAGAATTATTTCTCCCAATGACTATGTCAGTCTCTGGCAAGTATCTCTTCGTACTATTTTTGTGCCAGGCTCTTTTTTTACTGTACATTACAGCATCTCTTCTTGCCCTGTCTATGTCAGAATTGTTGGAGACTAGAGCGCTCTTCACCTGGTCTCCTGTGTCCATAATACCCCTTTCACACTGCAGCTCTTAACCGGTATATTGCCAATTTTTTGCTTTTAAAAAATGGTTAGAGCTGCAGTGTGAAAGCTTCAGTCTGCATTTACCGGTTACAAATAACCAGTATTTGCAAACGGGTAAAAAGCATGGTTCAGAGGTGTTTTTTATGCAGTGTGAACAGCTTTGAACCAGTATTTAGGACTCAGGCAGCAGTGAGTACTGAGCTGGTCCCGCTCTGTGCATATATAATCAGCGGGACCCGGCGCAGTGAATTTTTAATGAGCGGGACCCGCTCATTAAATATGCACATATGTAATGAGTTGGACCAATATGCACTGTGCTGTCTCATAGCTACTGTGTGTCCTGTTCTCCTCCAGCTGCTTTCACACAGCAAACTTGCTTGAGACCCAGTATTTACGTGCGGTGTGAAAGGGGTTTTACTTGCTCTGACCTGTTTTAATAAATGTTTCAAATACCGGGTCTAAGCAGGTTTTGCAGTGTGAAAGCAGCATAGGTCTGCACTTAGCACGCTCTAGTGAGTCCCCTAGTTTTAGGTCTGTGCAAGAAGTAACCTGATGCCTCAGTTCCTTCCTCCACTTAGTAAGAGAGAGAGAAGTGTGTGACACTACCCAAAAGGAGCAGAGCCTGGTGCGCATCTCATCGCCGCTTATAGCGGACAGTATCAGACTACATGGCCGTGCAGTCTGTCACTACTACAAGCGCGAGTTACTCTCAAGTACCCAGCGCATTACCATTTATAAGAGATGCTGCATATTCTCTGACACTGCCTTGCTGTGTGTGTGCTGAACCTCCTGCTCCAGCAGAACCTATTCTAGTCTTCTACTACACCTATCTTATTGTATCTCTTATGGATACTTAATAAACCGAGGTTCGGATTCTGTTGTGTGGATTAACATCACCCAAACACTGCAACACTTTGCCAATAAGAATTAACCTTTGCAGCTCTTTTCATTACTCATCTGTGCCAATCTCTCTTCTTCCCATCTGTGTCAGCCTCTTTCCTTTCCCTGTATACATCAGAATAACCCCTTCCTTTTCTATGTTAGTTTATTTTCTTCCTATTTCTGCACCAGTTTCTTTTCTTCACCTTTCTGTACTGTGGTACATCTTCTGTACATCTCTGCACTCTGATTTTCATGTCAGCACCAGTCTCTCTGCCCTCATTCTGTCTGCATTGTTGTATTTGTTCTGCTCATCTCTGCAATAGCCTCCCTTTTGTTCCAATCTACAGTATGTTCCAGCCTCTACCCTTCCCCTTTCAGTCTCTCTCCTTGCAATTGTCTATTATAGGTTCTCTACTTTCTCTTCTCTGTGCCTACTGTAGCTCTCCCTGCCTGTGCCAGGATCTCTCCTTCCCCTGTTTGAGACAACATTTTCCCCTTCATATGTCTGTATCAATGTTTCATCTGTCTGTGTTATTCTCTCTTCCTTATTTTGACATTGTGTGTGTCCTTCCCTTTTGTGTGTACAGATATCTCTCTGCTTTTTTTTTTAACATCAATATTCTTATTGAATCCAATTTTAGGGGGGGGGGGTACAGAAAAAAGAAAAGGGTAACAGGTATAGGGGGTACAAGTGTGGGGGGGGGTAACATCTGCAATCATACAATCAAATTAGCAAAGAAAGTATGGTAGGCATAAAATACAAAGCATGCATGACATATGACGGATAACAACTAAAGGCGTGCGTGCCAAGTATAATAGCCATAGACTGTGGGCGTCATACACTTTCCATGATTCGTGGGCAGAAGGTCAGGCCAGTTGAAATGTGACATTAGGGGACTGTACATCTCTTGAAGATATCGAAACTCACTCAATAAGGCTAAATTGGCGGGGGTCGCAGAGGGATGGCTTAGGGAAGTATCGTGAACCCTCTCCGTCAGTGACGTAGTCATGCCAATAGGACCAGCGCACTAGTGGGGAGGTAGATGAGTAGGAATATGGGATGTTTTCTGTTTCCATAGTATAGCTGAAATGGACTTTTTGAATAACCTTCTCAAGCCGGGGGGGTGTAGGCTGTTTCCAGCATTGAGCCAGGGCTGAGCGGGTTGCAATTAGAATGTGTCCCAAAACGTAACGTTTATGAGGGGGAATTGAGTCAGGAAATATATTTAGTAGCGCCACCGAGGGGAAGGGAAGCAGCTAAATATCTAGAACTTTTTCAATTAAGTCAAATGCATCTTTCCAGTAGCCAGTGATGGAGGGACAGGACCAGAATATATGATAGATATGGCCAATTTGTCCACACTGCCTCCAGCAATATTTGGAGCAAGAGGGCCAAAAGGAATTTAATCTATCTGGAGTTAGATATAGCCTATGGATCAACTTTATGTGCATCTCGGCATGATTTAAGCAACGAGACCTGGAGTGGGAGGATAGAAAAATTTTACTCCACTGGGCATCAGAAAGTGTTAAACCTAAGTCAGTTTCCCATTTTTTCTGTGCGGTTGATTTAGGAATTTCAGAGAAGTCTAGTTGCATTTTGTACCAGAACGTGATGTCTTCTCTAGATTGCGACTGGTTGAGACGAGAGTAGATTTGTGGGGATAAGGCGTTATGTGGGCCTGATTGGCGGGGGACACTTTTCCACCAATTACATATTTGGTAGTAGTGAAAAAGTTCAGACCCCGGGATAGAGTATTTATTCTGTATTTGGGGGAATGGTAACAAGCATTGGCCATCTAGAATATCACCTAGTTTAGTCACACTGGAAGCAATCCATTGCGAGAGGCGCAGGTTTGGTATCAGTTTGGATATCGTCTACAGGCAAATAAATGGTAATTGGGACGTAGAAGGGGGGAGCTTAGCAGCTAGAGAATCCCATACTAGGAGGGAGACTAGGGTAGAGGGGAGGAGTGAGTGGGTCTTGGGCCTGAGGGATTTGGGCATCCTGAAAAGATCCTCAGCAGGGAACGGGACATAGGACCTTTCAACCCCCACCCACCTCAAGTCGGTGTTTGCATCGGAGAGGAGTTTTAATTGGGCCAGTTTACAGGCATTGTGGTAGAGACTCAAGTCCGGAAGAGTCAGACCACCCTTGGCTTTGGGGAGGACCATTCTGGAGCGGGCTAATTTAGGGGGACCAGAGGACCAGATGTATTTAAGCATAATTGAAGTGCATGTAGCAAGCTCTTTTTTAGGGAAGATATAAGGGATATTACGAAATATATACATCAATTTAGGCAGCAGAGACATTTTGAAGGCCGCCATGCGGCCCAACCAAGAGATATCGAATGCAAGCCAGGACTTGGTGAGGGTTGTTAGGGAACTGAGTAGGGATGGAAGGTTTACCTCAAAAACTTTCTTGGTGTCAGCAGGGATATTTATGCCCAGGTATCGGATGGATTTAGTTTGCCAATTATAGGGAAATTTAGAGTGTAATATGGATGAAGAGCTAGCAAGGTTAATGGGGAGCGCATCAGTTTTTGTGGTGTTATGTTTATAGTAAGATGCTTTACTAAATAAGTCGAGGGTGTTGTGTAGATGAGGTAGGGTTAAGGAGGGGTCAGAGACAAAGAGGAGGACATCGTCCGCGAAAAGGCTCAGCTTATGTGAGGAGGGGCCTATCTGTATTCCAGGGAAAAGAGGATCTTGGCGAATTTTACTCGCTAGGCGTTCGATAGACAACACGAAAATTAAGGGGGAGAGGGGGCAACCTTGCCTAGTGCCATTTGAGATAGAAAAGGAATTGGAGAGGAAGCCATTGCTGAACACCCGGGCCGAGGGAGCGCTATATAGAGCAAGTATAGACGATAGTATTCGGTCTCTGAAACCGAATTTGGAAAGGACTTCGCGCATATACAGATGGCGCCGGGCTTGTCTTTGCTGGGGATGGCGGAGGACTCGCCACCCGCCATCCCCCGCCCCGCGCCATCTGTATGTCGGAAGGGGACGCGCGTGCACGAGGTGCACGCGCGTCCCGTTCCGACGGTGCTTTTGCCCGGGTCCCCGCCGGCTTCCCCGGGTCCCCGCCGGTCCACACCGCCCCCCCGCAGCCCCCCGCAGCCCTGCCCGTCTCCCTGAAGCTGGAGACGGGCAGGACTGCACCCGCCGCGCCGCCTCGCCGCCCGGCTATTGAGACGCTCGTGCGTGGGAGACGCACGAGCGTCTCATTCAGCCAGAGCGCCAGATTGCTGGCGGATCGCCAGGGACACGGTCCTGGCGCTCCGCCAGCAATAATAAGGCCAGCTCCATCTGTAGAGCCTCTTTATGTGTCTCTCTCTAATTTTGTGTGACAACATCTGTCTTTCTTTGCCTTACCCTTTGTCTTTGTTTGTTTCTGCATTCTGTGTGTTTGTTAATTTTTTCCTCGTTTGTTTATCTCCCATTATCTCCCATTCCCTCTGTTATATATATCTATTCCCACCACCTGTCATCATTTGCCTTCAGCACTGACTTTCCCACTGTGTCCCGCTTGCCCTTCATTTATCCTCATCCTCCACCTTCTTCAAAAATGTCTCCCCTCATCACTCCTTACTTTGCTCCTTATTTTCTGACGTTGATGGCAACCAATCCAAATCCAAAGTGGATGTATAAAGGTACAACTGTGTCAATCCAAAATAACCAAATCTGAGGATAGCAGATGAGACTGTAGATGGGGAAAGGGTGATGATTTTGACTTTCTCCAGATAGATCTTCAGAGAGCACTCAGAAATCCAGGAGGAGATGATGAAGAGGCAGTTGGATACCCAAGAGTGAACAATGGGGGAAAGTTTAGAGAGCTATATTTGTGAGTTTTTGGTATTAAGGTCAACAAAGCTTTTGTGCCCTGGGGGACACTGACAGGGGTGATGGATGAGGGTAAGGTGGAGCCAGAAGCAGAAACTGGGAAGAAGCTGTTAGGGTGGTAATGGATGAACTAGGCCAGAACAGTGCTAGAGAGAAGAGTGGTCTGAAGGGTGTGAAGGAGGAGAGGATTATACACAGTGTTAAAGGCATCAGAGAGGTCAAGGAGGATGCGGAGAAAAGAAAAGTGAAGGGACCTATGGATTTGGCAAAAACAAAAAAACAGGTCAATGGTGACTTTGAGTGGCAGTTTCAGTGGAGTGGAGTGGGCAAAAACAAGATTGAAGAGGATTGAATTGTCAAAGAGGTAGCTGTCAGTAGTTTGAAGGTAAATGAAAGAAGAGAGATATGATGGTAACTAGCAGATTAGGAAGGGTGGAGGTAGTTGACAAGAGGAGAGACAAGAGAATATTTGAATAGTGAGGGAAAGATGTCGGTATAGAGTGATAGGTTGAAGAGGTTAGCAATGTGAGAGCAGTCATTGGGGGTAAAGGGAGTGGTGGAGGTGGGATATTTAGGGTGGGGATGATAAGATGTGGGAGTGGACTTCATTGTCTATGTTGGGGTGGAAGGAGCACAAGGTGAGAAGGCAAGATAAAGAAGATACTGCTAATTTTGCCATTTGCTTAGATTTGTTGCTTTGGGAAACATGACCAAAGTATCAACTTTTACACTTTTTCCTACAATACAAGAATACATGAATATGTCCCATAGGTTGAAGAACAATATTGCCACCATATTTCCAGCGATTTCAGCCCCTATCGCCCCCGTGTGTACACAGCTTAACATATATATTGTAATGTATAGGCTTCAATACAGCCAACTTGGTATGATGTTAATGTGCCAACATATGTTTCAAAATGAAATGACCTATGTCAAGGTCATAATTAAAATGTCTTGTTCTATGGAGCTGATAATTCTGGAAATTATTCGTATTAAAACATAAGTGTTAGGATTTCATTACTGTGTAAAACAGAACAGTTTTCTTTAAGCAATCCTTTAGGTTGCACTTCTCATTACAGTAAGCATTTCACTTTTTTCATTTTGGAGAGAAAATATTATATGGAATATTGCTTTGAAATAACATTTACAGCCATCGCCTCACACACAGTATGTGTTAATTAGCAGCGCAGAGCAGAAGAGGAAATCTTGCCTCAAGGCAACAGCGATAAATTCTGCCACTGAATCATAATTACAGCATTTAACTACTGGGCCAATTCAGCCCCGTACATATGGGTCCGAATTCAGTCCCTTCGCCGATGTTCAAGGTCTGTGCATGTGCAAACCCCAGGAGTGAATGGCTTCGGTGAGTTTAACATTTGTGGAGCCGTTTACTCGAGGAGAGGAGGGAAGGAGGCGGCAGCAGTGGAACGCCTAGTGTTTTATGAGCATCCCCATAAAAACGACGTGCGTTCCACTGATAACGCAGGCATGGTGATGCCTGCGTAGGGTGAGCGGCTGACATAACATGACATCAGCATTCACCCCATTTTTGGCAATCTAAAGCCATATGAAAAATAAGTATGGACTTACTTTTCAGAGCTAGGGCTGCACAAATCATTCGATGGTTAGCGATCATCGAATGATTTCTCCTCCGTTTGGTCACATGCGAGGGGATGTGTTCACGTACACATCCTCTTGCATGCTAGCAATCAGGCCAAGCATTCATACGCCCTCTTCATAAACAAAGATACTTATGTTTCCCAGGTGATAAGAGTCTTGGAAACTTCAAAAGCAAAATAAGTTTTGACCAATCAAGAGTGAACGCCTCGACTAGCTCCTATTCTACAGTCCAGGCCATGAGAACACAACTGCCTCTAGGCCAGATGCACTAAGCTTCAAAAGAGATAAAATGGAGAGTGATATACAGCCAGCCAATCAGCTCCTCTGCCTTTTGTCGCCAGAAATCATTTAGTATACATAGAGGTTGTTTCAATACTGTTTAGTTTCCAGTATCATGACTATCAAAACTATATTCAAAATGTAATGAAAATGTCAACAATATAAATTTTGGGACTTGTGTAGCTTCACAACGCCAGCATGGCGCCGTGCGTCTGAGTCTCCTTGCGGGGCTCGCTTCGCTCGCCCACGCTGTGGGCTTACCACGCTATCTAAAATCAACTCCATGCCAACCTGGATAGTGGGGGTATGAACTATCCACGTTAGCATGGAGTGAAGTTACTTTATTTTAGATAGTTTGGCGAGCGTACCCAACCCGGAAGTAGCACGGCGCCATGCTGGCGCCGTGAAACTGTACAAGAACCTAAATTTCTACTAACATCAACTATGAAAACAATATATCTGACATTTTTCAACATTTAGATGGCAATCTGAAATTACTAACTGTTGTTTAGTAACTAATGAAATTGCTGGTGTTTTTTTTTTTTAAATTCAGTAATTTCTATTGAAGATTTTAACATGAGCAGGCGTAACAGTTGGACGTAACAATTATAGCAGTGAGTGCAACAGGGCATACATGTATCACAGTTAGACAGTTATATACATCAGAGAAATGGATAAAGAACCAGTGTGTGTACAACGTAATATGGTTAGCAATACGATTGGTTTTGCACTTGCACTGCTGAGTCTAGATAAATACTTTGTGAACCACGCTGTACAAAATGACACCTAGGCACGCTTTAAATAACACAATTGAATTTTATATGAAAAATACACATTCATTTTTTTTACATACACATAAAAATAAAAAATAAAAAAGGCAGATACCATATATGGTTAGCAATACGTCATGGTGTAGTATTGTATGTTTAGGATAAGACTAGCCAATACCCGAAGGCGCCATTAGAGTCAGCAGGTTCAAGGAGAAAAGAATATAATGACATAGTGTTATATAGTACCCCCTGTATACTCAATCATCTCACAGCAAATTGTAGATGAAAACAATTGTACTGTATGTCACCTAGGCCCCAACATATGGGAGGAACAAAATATTGCACGTCCAAATGCTAAACCCCCTAACCCTAAACTACCCCCTACTTACAAAGCAAAATCCCATAAAAACCCAAAGCAAACCTCCCCATAACCCCCCACCCTGTATGACCTATCCCCAACCTAGGTATACCTGGAGCCCTATTAACATATCCCTTACTATACTAACTAAGACTATAGCCTAAACATCCTTCCCTCCCCCACCCCCTCTAACCCCACCTGTGTATAGCTACCCCCCCCCCCAATAGAACTACAGAATGTCGAAAGCAGGATATACTGAGGGCTATACTTATATGACCCCAAACCCAGCCAAACTAGGATAGCCATACCCCTGAGTGTAGTGATATGTTACATTTGGTAATAAGGATACAGAAGGACCTATACAATAGAGCTGCATATGAAAAGCTGTACTGGCAATTGCAAAATTATAAACTTAAAATAATATAGGGATAGTGGTTCCTTCATAAATAATACCAAAGGGGATGAAGTACAATGTGGTATATAGTATCAAAACAAGTTTTAAACATAGAAAAATAGTAAAAGGTATAGACAGCTTCAATAGGATATAAAGCATCAATACTAAGAAAGATAATAAGAAGTCAAAGGCAGACAGCATCCTGAATAAAAAATACAGTGTGAGACATTAATCCGGCCAGTTCTCGGACCCATCTCCAAGTGCAGGAGGGCAACCAGGAGAACAACTGTAATATGCACATGTGGATATGAGAGTAGGAATGATTCTGTTACAGGAGTTTATAGCAAGCATAAGTAGCAAAACAGGATTTTGAAGGAAGGCCATGGTATGGTCAAAGGTTGTAGATCATATGTAGTGTAGCAAATATCTTCATCTTTGTACAGGATTCCTAAATTGCTGGTGGGTTTGATGTCAACATTTTTCCTATGCCAAGCACTAGATGCTGCTTTGTAAATTACCAGTAGTTTCTAAAACCCCAAACCTGCCATGTTCCCACTGCAATACCACTACCAAAAATGCAGCACCAGGGGGCGTGGCCTGGCTGGCATCCAGAGAGGACGCTACTCCAAGGGCTTTCTCCGGGACGGCTGAATCTCCATCCATCCTCCTCTTATACACCCCCTACCGCTATCTACTCTCCCCTAACCCTCTCCCCACTTCCCCCCCATCAGCCTGACCTGTGTCGCGGAGCCGGGGAGAGCCTCCAGGCGATCCTGCAGGTTGCGGCCTAGTCGGCTGTGAAAGCCGCGGCCTCGATTTTAGCCGCCGGCCGACTCGCGGCTGAGGAACCATCGTCCCGGCGAGCAGGAGACAGTGCGGGGACCGCTTCCCCGGGGTGCCCGGACCTGCTCCCTGTAGCGGGAACATCAGGAGTCCGTTGGGCAGGCGGCCAGCAGCAAGGCAGCGGCGAGGCTCCGGCCGTTCGGCCCGACAGGCAGCGTGAGGAAGAGACCCAAGTCTGCTGGGAGAAGCGGCTGTCAGTGAGTACAGTGACCTCCTTGCCCACCCCCCCCTTATTTCCCCAGACTCACGCTGCACAGCCTCTCCCACACATCCCCTATCCACAGCTTTAACTGCACAGCTACTACAAAGCATACTTAGCCCGGGACCATAGGGCTGTGTGAGCTCCAAAAAGATTACCAGGGACACAGCCCCTGACTGTGGGAGCTCTGCAATTTTAGCCTGCTGCTGCCTCCTGCTTTGGCTGCAAGAGCCATTGGACTGCTTGGGGATAGTGTGCTCGACTCAACCCCTGCCACTTGTTGCCCCTGCAGGGGAGCTTTCACTCGGGAGCTTCCCAAAGAGCCCTCTTTCAAGACCAACTCCAGGTCCCTGCACCCCCCCCCCCCCCCATCTCCAGCTTCACCCGAACCCGCTGGTATCCACCACAACCCTCAGCAAGATCACCCTGACATAAAGTATCCCTAACCTGGGGGGGACCCCCCTGCAGTTCCGCCTTCCCTGACTCCAGTACGGATATCAGCACCTCTCCTACCGGACTCCCCCCAGCAAACACATTGTAAGAATATTGTCCTATTTCAGCCTGGTACTTCCTCGGCCCCCCTGAGGGCCCCCGGTGTGGGTCTCTCCATCACAGGAGCACTTACCCATCCGAGATGCCCTAAGCAGTCCACCTAGGCCCGGAGTCCTGTCTACCCTCCCTATCTAGCAACCTAGCCTCATCGCAGCAGAGGTGACCGCCCCGACGTAACTTCACCCTCCCCTTTATCATACTGCGGTAGCGTGTCAGCACCTACACCAAAAATGCCGAAAGGTCACCGCAAACATGAGAACCTTGACTCATCACAGTCCCTTAGCAGATTTGCCTTCTCAACAGAAAAGACACAGAAAAAGACCCAGCAGCCCACCCAGGACCAATCTGACTCAGACGACACGGACAACACTCCCCTCACTCGAGGCGACCTAAGATCCTTGCTCCATGAGGTCAAAGAAACCCGTAGGTCAATCCAAGAGGTCCAATCTGAAGTCCGTGAGGCCATCAACACCCTCAAATCAGATATTAACGACTTGGGCGACAGAACGGGACACCTAGAAACAAGAGTTGATGACCTCGTGACCAACCAGAACGATATCACTGCCGAACTCCAAAGCCTGAAACAAGAGCTGAGAGACGTAAGAGACTGCCAAGAGGACCAAGAAAACAGGGCACGCCGGAACAACTTACGCATCCGTGGTATCCCTGAAGAGATCGACGCCTCAACTCTTGACGACTACCTCAAAAAGCTCTTCTCCTACCTCTCCCCAGCCACTCCAGAGGACCACCTTCTCCTCGACAGGGCACACAGAGCCCTCCGCCCCCGCCCGTCCGACATCTCTCAGCCCCGCGATGTCATCCTTCGATGTCACTATTACCAAGCAAAGGAGGACATCATAAGAGAGGCACGGAAGCATCCGTCCATTTCCTTCCAAGGACATCACCTTCAACTCTACCAAGATATTGCCCCTACAACCCTGCTCAAGCGCAAAGACTTTAAACCTGTTACTTCTCTCCTAAGGGAGAAAAACATCCGCTACAGATGGGGATTCCCCTTCCGCATCCTTATCTGGCATCAAAATAAATTCTCCTCAGCCCGCACCCTGGAGGAAGCTCAAAAGCTTATTACATCCATGGGGCTCTCTCCTCCATCCACATCTGACCCCTCGCCTCTTAACTCCCAGTCCACCCCCACCTCTGCTGCCACCAACACTCCCAGGCGTCACCTAATCCGCGACTGGTCGCAAATTCCTACCTCCAAGAAAACACCTGCTCATGGACAACCACCCTGAGACGACCGCCAGCGAATTACACCATGGTCACTCTACTTTACCGGCAGGGCAGCCGAGAGGAACGCCGGGCCCCGGTAAAATTTGTGGGGCGTGGCCTAAGTGTGGGAGGAGTGGGTACCTCCCGCACTTAGGCCACGCCCCCAAAATATTTAGAGGAGGGTGAAAGAAAACTCTAAAAACTGTAATCTCAGCAGCAGCACACACCTACAGCATGTGCTGTGCTGACAGCAGGCTCAGCATGACCTCTCATGCTGTCAGTGAGACACTCATGCTGAGCCTGCCGTCAGCACAGCACATGCTGTAGAAGTATGTGCTGCTGTTGCTACCTGGGAGGGACGAAGTGGGAAGGGAGGGGTCGGACCAGGGGGGCCCCTCCAACAATCCTGGGCCCGGGTAATTAGTACCTGCTCCCCCCCCCTCTCGGCTGCCCTGTTTACCGGACGGACTCCCACCGTGAGTCCCCCTGACCTTGTCTCTGTATATCCTGAACTTTTATGCTTTGATCCTAGCTCTGCTTTTTCGATTTCTACATACTGGTTTATAGATTTATATTTACTGTGTTATTTTTTTATATAATAGTTGTTTAAAATGCCGTTGAACACCTTAAGACTGGTAACTACCTCTAGTTATACGCCTTCAGTTCGCTACGTTCACCCCTGTTGCTTTCTTACACTATTTGCATCCCACTACCCTCACCCATTACTATGCTCTGGCCTACTGACTCCGGGCCACACCTGGGCCCCACGGGAACCATCTGACTCTTATGTCCCTGGTTCCCCCGGACCACGCTCCCCTACTAGGGCCCATCGCCCTAGCCCGGTCTTGGTCGCAAACGGACCGTCCCCCTCCCTCCCTAGACCGGCAGCTTGGACCAGTGGCCCCTCCAACTGGTCTTTCTCCACCCCTTCCCCTCAAACTCCCCCCACATGTTCGCTTAGCCTCTCCTCCCCGCTGCTCACTATTAAGCAGCTCGACCCACACCGCTGCTAGCCCCACTTCTACATTTCAAGCCCCCTTGTTCAACCTCCTAGCCCCTGACCCCCTTATACTCAATCTGAGGAAACTCCTAACCCGGCCAAACCACCCCACCTATATTAATGTCCTTTAAAATCTACTCTCATAACGTAAAAAAAGGCCTTAATAGTCCATCCAAACGCACGAAACTCTATCTCTCCCTCAAACAGGCCAAAAGTGACCTAGTCTTCCTCCAAGAAACCCATTTTAAAGCACCGTCACATCCAAACCTAAAATCTAAACTCTACCCCTTTGTATATCACGCATGCGACTCCCATCGCAAGAAAAGAGGAGTCTCAATCCTGCTAGCCTCCCACCTGACCTTCACCCTAGACAATTTGTACGCTGATAAAGAAGGAAGATGGCTTATACTAGTAGGGCAGCTTAATCAAACCTTATGCACCTTAGTCAATATCTACGCCCCAAACCAAAATCAGGCCTACTTCTATAACAAGATAGACTCCCTGCTGTCCAAACACGCGCAGGGGACCATCATAATGGCAGGAGACTTCAATGAAGTTCTGGATAGTAGACTGGACCGATCCTCAAAAACCAATACTTCATCCCCAATCAAACAGACCCCAGGCACGACTTCCCTACTCTCCCTCCTTAGGAAGCACTCTCTCTTTGATTCCTTCAGACTTATTGACCCTTCTGCAAGAGATTATACATACTTCTCGACGGTGCACCACTCTTATTCCAGGATTGACCTAATACTCCTCAGCAGGGACATTTCACTCAGCATCTCCTCGGCAAACATCCTCCCAATGGTTTGGTCCGACCATAACCCAATTACTGCTTCACTACATTCGATAGCCGCTCGCCCCCCCCCCCTCTTCCTGGCGCATCAACGACTCCCTCCTTCACAACCCCTCCTATACAGATCAAATTAAATCTTATCTCACTGATTACTTCCAGATTAATGCGTCTCCCGACATATCACCCCAAACTCTCTGGGAGGCTCATAAGGCAGTCATACGAGGTCACCTAATTAGCATGGCCTCCAGGCATAAAAAATTATCTGAAACCCAACTAACCTCCCTAACCTCCAGACTTCATACCCTCGAGATCCAACATAAATTATCCCCAACCCCCTCACTCCTAGATCAACTCCAGAAAGTCAAACTAGAGCTGTCCACCTTTTTGGCTGAGCGCACGGCCAAAGCTTTACAAAAGCTAAACCAGGTGTTCTACGAAAAAGGAGACAAAGCAGACAGACTCCTAGCCTCCAGACTAAAGGCTAGTAATACACGCAACAATATCCTAGCCATCAGAGACGGCACAGGGGTTCTGTCCTATTCCGCGAAATCGATTAGTACAGAATTCGAAAAATTCTATTACAATCTCTATAACTTACAAAATAACTCCCCTGTCCCCGAGAATTTGAATTCTGATATAGAGGAATTCCTCCGAAGGGCCAATCTTCCGACCATCTCCGAGCAAGCCTCCTCCACCCTCTGCAGAGACATATCAGATGACGAGATCACCTGCGTACTGAAATCCTTAAAAACCTCAAAAGCTCCTGGCCCAGACGGCTTCTCAACTTCTTACTATAAAAAATTCTCCCATATCCTACTTCCACACTTAAATTCCCTGTACAATTCAACCCTTCAAGGCTCCCACTTCCCTCAGTCTATGCTCGAGGCCAAAATCATTGTTATTCACAAAGACGGTAAAGACCCCCATGAATGTTCGAGTTACAGACCAATATCCCTCCTCAATGTCGATCTAAAGATATATGCAAAAATCCTAGCCAACCGCTTGAACCAGTTTCTACCATCACTGATCCACTATGACCAAGTAGGGTTTATCCCAGGTAGACAGGCTAGAGACAACACGAGACGCACAATTGACTTAATTCAAATTATAAACAGACGGCAAACTCCCTCCCTAGTATTGGCCCTTGACGCGGAAAAGGCTTTCGATCGAATCTCATGGCCATTTCTTTTTAAATGCCTCCAAGCCTATGGTATAAAAGGAGAATTCCTTTCCGCTATACAGGCCCTCTACTCGTCCCCAATGGCGAGAGTTTTGACTAATGGCACCCTATCAAATTCGTTCCCTCTGACAAATGGCACGAGACAGGGCTGCCCCCTGTCACCCCTGGTATTTGCTCTTGTAATTGAACCCCTGGCCTCCGCGATCAGGAATACGACCGACATCCATGGTGTCGAAGTCGGGCCCAGCAGTTTTAAGCTCTCGCTTTTCGCGGACGACGTACTGCTAACTTTGACTCATCCACAAACGTCTCTCCCAGTCCTGTACGACCTTATCGAAGAATACGGCCTCCTATCGGGCTATAAAATTAATTTTTCAAAGTCTGAAGCACTATCTCTTCATATCCCCCACGACGTTAAAGACACCCTAGCTTCCAACTTCCAATTCAAGTGGCAACCGCGTAAAATTAAATACTTAGGTGTGGCAATCACGAAACGGTACGAACATACCTATCTCGAAAACTACCCTCGTGTAATCGACACAATTTCCAAGGAACTCAACAGCTGGAAATCCCAATATATTTCTTGGTTAGGCAGGATAATTGTTACAAAAATGTCGATCCTACCCCAACTTCTCTATTTATTCCAGACCCTACCAGTTCAAGTCCCAGATAAAGTATTGCGTACCATACAATCAGCTATCTCAAAATTTGTCTGGAATGACAAACCCCCTAGGCTCGCATTTAGCACCTTAACGCCATCCAGGTCGGGAGGAGGTAGAGGGCTACCTGATGTCAAATCGTACTACATAGCCAGCCACCTCAGCCAAGTTATAGCCTCATATGCACACCCAGGGTCATTAGCTTGGATCGACTTGGAATCGTCGGCTATGGGGGTTCGATGCCTCTCCTCGATCTGGAACGGTTCCGCGGACACGCCTCATTCAACCTCCCGCCTCCTTTCCTCGACTAAATTCCAACTTGCTTTATGGAAACGACATAACCGAAAACTAAAACTTTGTTCCAACCCTACCCCTCTCACGCCCCTCTGGAACAATCCAAACTTTCCTCCGGGATGCACATCTACCAATTTCAAATCCTGGAGCGATGCAGGCATTAAGCAGGCAGCTGACCTCTTTATTGCTGGCCAGTTTGCCTCTCTTGAGGCCCTCAAATCCAAGTTCCCTTCTCTGTCCCCTCTATTCTACGAATATCTTCAACTTCGTCACTTTATTACGACACATATTCGCTCCACACATCTTCCCCCCCTAACCTGGTTCGAGAGAGAATGCGTAGAAAACCCCCTAAGTAGAGGCATGATCTCCAAGGTGTACTCCTCTTTAATAGAAGCAAATGCCCCTCCCATCCCCAGACATGAAAAAAACTGGGAGAACGACTTAGGTCCCCCCCCGGACAGTAGCTGCTGGCCTGAAATCCGGGAGGCCATAGCTAAAAGTTCCATCTCCACCCGCATCAAAGAGACCTCATACAAGCTGTATTACAGATGGTACTACACCCCAGAAAAACTCTGTAAAATGTTCCCCCACGCCAATCCATTATGCTGGAGAGGATGCGGTGCGACGGGCACGTTACTCCACATCTGGTGGACCTGCCCTATCATAGAAAACTTCTGGAAAAATGTTCTAGACCTGATGAGCTCTTTAGCGGGTATCTCTCTCTCCCCAGACCCTTGGTCTTGCCTGCTCTCCAGACCCTTTCCAAATCTTAACCCACCCTTGAACAAACTCCTCTCTCACGTTCTGGCTGCAGCTAAATCTCTTATAGCAAAGAACTGGAAATCCCCCAACCCCCCAGCAATGACTGCCCTCCACAACCAAATCAACTTTGTTGCGAACATGGAAAAGATCACCTATTACCTGCACGACTGCCCGCACAAATTTGATCTGGTCTGGCACCCCTGGACCCTCGCCACATCTCTACCCCCTGCTTCAGTTTCCATCCCCTCTCCTCACTCCCCCCTAGCCCCCCCTGCTGGCCCGTAAGCACACGTCCACTAGGGCCTGAGAGGTTGATTCCCTACCTTTAGTGTCTCAGTCAACTCATGGCTTACTCCTCCATATTCATACCGAGCAGCTGCCTCAACTCCCACTCATATAGCGAACTCACCCCCCTTCTACCCTTTTCCTCCCCTCCCTGTTATACCCCCCCCCCCCAGTTTTGTCTCCCTCTCCCTCTTTTTTCTTTTTTTTACCTTCCATGTAAACTATTGCAAGTAGTAGCCTGTCATACTTGTTAGCCATCATGTCTTGTACATCAGTGTTTACTGTTCATTTTCACGGCTGCTATGCATTAAATAAAGAGTTTAAAAAAAAAAAAAATGCAGCACCAAGGATTGTAGAATGATCCTTGAAGAACTTCACCCAAAACACCTCTCTGATTTGGGCAACTAATTTTTGGGGATATTTCTGTTGGGAAGGGGGCCTTACTCCCCTTTTTCTCAATATTTCTCACTACTCCCATGCAGTTTAATAAAAAAAAAAAATCAGATTTTGTTCTTTGTAGTTCTTACTTCTAAATTTCTTGTCAGAGGCAGGTCATTTTGTTGGGAAGATCTGATGTGATTTTACAGTAGGCTTGTGGAAGGTTTAAAACCCCCACTCTGTAAATCTGGAGTTTCTATTTCAGCAATAGAAAAAAACATTTATTTCTCTATGTCTTTCCATTGGATTGGGCTTTAGTAAATCCCAAAGATGATGGAAAATATATTTCACGAATTAAAAGCCTGCCAAAATGACCGTGTGGTCTCTATCTGCTCCTACCTCCAATCTCTGTCTTCACAGCTCCCCTCTCCATGTCCAGCAACTTTGAAACAGATCATTTTGTTTTCAATTTCTGTTAAGGAGTTATTTGGTCCGCCGAGTTGCCTCTAGCGTTCACTGGTAGTACTGAGAACTATTTAGCCTTTTAGATATATAGATAAATCCAATTTCAAGCACAGCACTCAAATACATGACAATGTATATGTGTGTTGAGTTATTCCACATAAGCTTGCTACATTGTAAGAACAAACTTGATTGTGACTCAAACATACTCTCCTGGAAGTTGTGGGAAACTAATGATTTTTAGGTAGTCCTCCACACCACCAAAAGAGTGGTGTGGGGGACTACCTTTCTCTTCCATCGGCTTCCCGAAGAGATATAGTAATACAGAAAATCTCAGGTACTGTATACAGTACATACTGTATATGGAGGGCCAGCCCATTTGTACCAGCCAAATAAGAGCATCAGGTTGATATCAGGGTTACAAAATAAATATGAGCTTATTTAGAAATCCCTATTTGAGGAACCCCTTTGAGGAATTTGAGGAACAGAAAAAAGGAGTGATATGAAGGAGTGGGGCCAAAATTACTGTAGGTGCATGCCAGTGGTGCCTTGCTCACAGTGCATCAGCATTGTGGGTACATCCGCTGGCACATACCTAGTGTGCAGAGCAGGGAGGATCCGGGCAGGAGAGATTCACTACCTGCTCTGCATGCTGCTGTCGGCTGCTTCAGAGAGAGAGGCCAGAACTCAGGAGCAGAGGAGTGGCAGAGAACAGGCAGCTGTGGGCATGCAGGAGATTTCATGGTGGCCGCTGATTGGCTCAGAGAGCCTTCTGTCTGATTTCAATGGGACTTTTGAAATCTATGTCCCACCCACGCTGCTGCTACTGCCTTTTCCTCTCTGTTACTCTGCTCTTGGGTACAACCTCTCTCTGTAGTAGCCAGCAACAGCAGGATAGCACAGGCACCCTAATGTTGCCAACTGTTTGGGAACCCACACATTAAGGAGACTGATGGCACTCCTGCACTGCTGGCACCCTTGCATTGCTGAAACCCCCCACCCACACTGAGATTCAGCAGGCACTCCTGACACAACCACCACGCCTCAATGCCGACACTGCCATTTCCCATGAACTGATGACACCATCACCACCCTCGAACTAAGCACATCACCGGTCATTTTGCATACGATGTATCGTATGTGCACTGCCACGTTTCGTTGGGATACCCAGCTTTGAAAAAGGTGGGAATCCCAGCAAAACCCATCAGATGCGCCCCATACAGTGATTTCTCTTCACAAAGATTTGTATCCTTTCATCACTCTCCAACACAAGAACCTTCCAGCAGTGTTCATGCCTACCCAAACCAGGTCTCAGGAGTTTTAGAGTACAAGCTACCAAGCTACTAGCAAACTTTCTTCACTCCAGGGACATCCACCTGCTCAGTGCGAGTTTAACACCACAGGGGATACTTTCATAGTGCGCGTCGAGAAATATACTGTGTACACACGGTACAATCCAGCATGAGATTTTAACTATATAGTCCAAATCGCATGCAGATCACAAGCAGATTGTATGCAGATCGCACAGGTTTTTTTACCTGCGATCCCGAGGCGTGCTCCCATGGCAGCACAAATCGAAACCCAGATGGACAGTGCAAATCTAATGCTGATAAAAAGAATTGTATGTAAAAAGTACAAAGATAGCAAAGATTGTATAACAGTTGAATCTCTATAAGTCGAATAGCAAGGGAATCTCACCGTGTGTACACAGCATTAGTTGGACTTCATATTATTCACAATACTAATGCATACGGCTGGCATCGCCATCGTATGGCATTTCCGAATTTGTATTCCGGAGGAAAATTTACTAATCAGTTGTTTTTGACTCATTCGTCTTTTCCGATGGTGTATAGATTTGTATTTTTGCTGCAATGGTAAAAAAAAATAATAATAATAAAAAAAAGGCATCCCACCCACGGCCGTAACCAGTCAGAGGCTCACAGAGCTGGTCCTGGTTGTAACCATTTATGGAAAAAAAAACACGTAGGGTTCCCCTGGTTTTTTAAAACCAGCACCAGGCTCCAGGGCTGGTCCTGGTCCCAAAATATGGTGGACAAAATGACTAGGGGTCCACCGTATTTTAAGAACCAGCACCAGGGCAAACCAGCCAGCAGGGTAATGCCACAGCCGAGTGGAGACTTTTTATACCCCCGGTCAAATAATTAACCCCCTTACTGGTCAGCCTTCACAGGGGTCCTGGGGGAGTGGGGTCCCCCCCAATGAAGGGGTCACCCCTCCAAAATTTACCTACCCAGGCTGAAGCCTGGGGCTGTCCCCAGTGCCCCTGGGAAGTGGGCACCACCGGGCTGATATATGTTGTAAAAATAGAATAAAACTATTGTATAATGCTGGTGAACTATGAGTCCCAGCAATCCTTCCCCGCATGCAGGGACTTGGAGAACCACAAGTCCCAGCATGTGGGGCATTAAAGAGCCTGCTGGAATTTGTAGTTCCACAACAATACAAATAGTTAAATAAACACACTGACGCACCAGAAAAATAAAACTTTATTACATACATAGCATCGTTAAGGAGAATGGGGAGGATCCAAATAAACTAATAAAGGTAACTTTTATCAAAGAAGTCTCAGTATATCATATCTTCCTGATGTGCATCCATATTGCAAACTCTTTTTCTTTTCCTCCAATCAAGCCTTACATACATAGCCCACACATACAGATACTTATCTATCTGGGTACTTATGTAGTATCTGGGCTGCCGATTTTTTGATTGTATGCCTTAAGTTAAGGCATACAATCAGATGCGATGCGATGCGATATCGCATCGCATCGCATCGCATGCGACCATCGGATGCGATGACCCGATTTTTCCATAGGAATCAATGTTAAAATGGACTGAGTCCATTTTAACATGGAATTCAATGGGAAAAAGGGGTCCTTTTCATACCCCTACTATCCAAGTGGGCATGGAGTTGGATATAAACCTGTGGCGAGCGTAGCGAGCCACCGAGCCCGAAGCGTGGCGAGCGAAGCGAGCCCCGTGAGGGGACGGTATTCTGTGTCCCCTCGCGGGGCTCGCTACGCTCGCCACGCTTCGGGCTGGGTGGCTCGCTACGCTCGCCACAGGTTTATATCCAACTCCATGCCCACTTGGATAGTAGGGGTATGAAAAGGACCCCTTTTACCCATTGAATTCCATGTTAAAATGGACTCAGTCCATTTTAACATTGATTCCTATGGAAAAATCGGGTCATCGCATCGCATCGCATCCGATGGTCGCATGCGATGCGATGCAATGTGCCCGATCCGACCCGATTTAGAAATCGGCAGCCCAGATACTACATAAGTACCTCTATCTGTAGCTTGTAGGTTGCAGTCCATCTGTCAGCATGTCCTGAAGAAATCCATGTGGTACCTGTGGAAGGAAATTATACTTACAAGGGTCCACCGGCATAGATCAAGTCCTCTTCATTCCATTTAGGCATCCAGGACTTGGCAAAACAAAAAAAAACAGCTAAAACCCGATCCACCGAACTGACAGGAGGAGACGCAGGATGTATAGTCAATATATGAATGGGACTTTTTACTACATTATAAATATGTTTTATGAAAGAGAGACTGCATTTTAACAGTATTTCTACTATTACTATTATATTTGGTACTCTTTACCTAGAACGGCGCCCGCGATCAGAATCGCGGGCGTCGGGGGTAAAAAATCGCGGTAATCGCGGGCATCGCGGGTAAATCGCGGGTACATCAAAATCGGGTACCCGCGATTACCGCGATTTTCCCATAGGGAACAATGTTAAAAAGCCTGATTGACCGCGATTTTACTGTAAAATGCCTCAATGCCCGCGATTTTCCCATAGGAATCAATGTTAAATGGGCTACAGAGCCCAAATAGCCCCAATTAACCCTTAAATGTCCCCCCAATTTTTGTACGCCACCCCACGATCCACGCCAACCCGAAGCGTGGCGAGCGCAGCGAGCCCGCGAGGGGCGGCGGTACGCGTCCTCCGACCTTTTCATGCCCTACTATCCACGTCGGCGTGGAGTTGAGAATAGAATAGTGTGGCGAGCGCAGCGAGCCACCGAGCCCGAAGCGTGGCGAGCGCAGCGAGCCCCGCGAGGGGACGCGGATACCTTCACAGGTAAACGCGTCCCTTCGCGGGCTTCACAGGTGTCCGCGTCGCCACGGACACCTGTGAAGTCCGCGAGGGGACGCGTATAACTGTGAAGGTATCCGCGTCCCCTCGCGGGGCTCGCTGCGCTCGCCACGCTTCGGGCTCGGTGGCTCGCTGCGCTCGCCACACTATTCTATTCTCAACTCCACGCCGACGTGGATAGTAGGGCATGAAAAGGTCGGAGGACGCGTACCGCCGCCCCTCGCGGGCTCGCTGCACTCGCCACGCTTCGGGTTGGCGTGGATTGTGGGGTGGCGTACAAAAATTGGGGGGACATTTAAGGGTTAATTGGGGCTATTTGGGCTCTGTAGCCCATTTAACATTGATTCCTATGGGAAAATCGCGGGCATTGAGGCATTGAATGCAAAATCGCGGTCAATTAGGCTTTTTAACATTGTTCCCTATGGGAAAATCGCGGTGATCGCGGGCATCGCGTCGCGGCCGTTTATGTGCTGCCCGCGATGTCGCGATCACCGCGATGGGCGCCGTTCTAGGTAAAGAGTACCTTATATTTATTTTGAGCTCTCACTTTTATTTATTGTGTTTTTTTTTAAATAAATGCTATTCATTTTATCCCTTGAATATCATTATTATTAACTCTTCCTCAAACCATCGCTGTGATAATACTTTGTTTTTTTTTCTGCTTATTGTGGGAGTGACACCTTTCTCACAGCTGCTTAACCCTTTGAGTGCCAAGTGAATTTGTCAAAATAGGCATGAAAATTGCCAAGAAAACATTTTTATTCAACTCAATGTTTACCATATATAGGAAATATAGACTTCTTTTCACAACACTTCATTTGAATTTATATAAAAAATGTGAGCGTCGCATTTTAGCGGATATTTTGACTATTCTTCACAGAGATTTTGGCACTCAAGTGATTAAATTATGAGCTCACTTCAGGGCCTGTAATACCACTCAAGGGGAAAATCTTCCATAAATACAATATATATATTATGCCTATTTATAGTGGAGTAAAATTGAAATTTTACGCAACAGTATCCTGAGAAATGACAACCCATCAAATAGATGTTCACAATTTTCTAAATAGCATATGAAAGGTAAGTGCTTTAAATAGGAAAGTGATTCTGAACATGTGCGATCGATATTTCAGAGCTAGATGTGACCAAGCATATATATGCTGCTTAAGTGTTTCCTTTATCATTGTTGCGTTACATCACTGTCAGTTTTTGTTTATCTGGTTTGACGCATGATCCTTGGGGATGACTTCAGTATTCCTAATGGACTTTTTAATGTAATGCATGTATTAAATTTGGTTAAATAAGTGTATACCTACAATTTTCTGAGCAACTACACCGAACCACCAGAAAAATAGAACCAATTAATGGTAAGGTTTGGGACATCAATCACATAATATGGAGATTAACATGCTGTGATAACAACATGTCACAGCACTGAAGCATGACATAAAACAGACTCCAGATCCGTGCAGCAAAGAGGCAGTGATAACCGTCCGGTAAAACCATTACAATTTGGTAAAGAGTGAATCTACCACAAACGATCAAGCATTATTCTACACTGATTTAATGTGAAAGTTGGAATGGAAAATGCAACATTGACATTGGGGTTTTTCTGAGTCTGTCCACTATGCTCAAGGCTATATTTTATCTCATTGTTAACAACTAGAACACAGAGCACCATTAGGGCATATACTGTACAGATTCTCTTTTATGTTCTATAATGCGTCTATGTTTCTCAATCCCATAATATTCATTACTTCTGGGTTTGTCATTTACAAAGCAAAAAAAATCCAGGTCCCTATTCTGTGCAAACCTCATTTGTACCAGTCTTGTGCAATTTCTGCCTGATGCTGAGCAGGTTTTAGAACTGCATCAGTCCCTGCCCCAGTGGAGTTTACCATCTATATTCCCTACCACATGTACACGCACACACAGACATTCTAGGGTTCATTTTGTTCGGAGCCAAATAACCTACCAGTATATTTTTGGATTGTGGGAGGAAACCGGAGTACCCGGAGGAAACCAGCGCAAGTACGGGAAGAATATACAAACTCCACATAGTTAGGGCTATGGTGGGAGTCGAACCCATGACCTCAGTGCTGTGATGCAGTAATGCTAACCATTACACTATTCGTACTGCCCCTTAACTTAAAGTTAAATTCAAAATTTCCATGTACAACTAAAGTATGTGACATTAATATGATTCAATTACTGTAGGTTAAAATGACTAATGATTAATTGAATTCACCATTTGCATTGACATGTAAAAACGACCTTACAATGACATATCAAACCTGTGTGTCTTCAATGTAGCTCAAATGATTATGTACAAATTTGTAAATTGATTTCACTTTTTCAGCTAATGCCTTGAGTGTGCATAGTGTTTTTTATGTCATATCAAAATAACTTGTTTTTATATATTAAAAGAATGACAGTATGTGCAGCACACTAGCAGGGCACTTCTGCACCCCCTTTGCTTTGTCCATGGTACTAGGGTGTGCAGACTGTTGGTGTTGTTGGATTAGATAACTCACTGAAAAATTTTCTGTTTTCCTGTTCCTCTCCTGTTTATTTATGGTGTAATAATAAATACTTACGGCTATGAATGCTATACAGCCTAAAATACACTGACTAAATAGCAATCCACATGCTTGTAATCTCCCTCAAACTCCACCTACATCAAATGGTTGATCAAAGGTGTGATCAATATTAGACCACTGCCCCCTCTACTACAAAGAGATTTCCTGCTTGGGTACAGACTACAGCATACATTGCTAAATAAACAATATTCTAAGTTCCCTTTACCCAGTAAAGTACAATAAGTGTGTGGAAGATACAGCAGAAAAAGGTGCAGTTTGCAAGTAAATAAGGGCCGCATTTATCAACTAATATTTGCAGCTAAATCCCCGAAAACACCTGTTTAACCGCAAATATTATGTATCCCCCTAATGTATCACAGGGGACCACTGCAGGAATCTCCGATCCCTGCTGCGATCCCCCCAGCAGCACCGCCGGCTGCATCCCCCATAGGTTTCTATGGGGGATGCGAAGCTGCCCGATGTATCAACATCGGGCAGCCCGGCATCGCACCCCTGGGCTATCGCCATTCTGATATGGCGATAGCCCATTGTAGCCTATGGCTACACATCGCACTGCCCGAGCGGCAGTGCGGTCAGCGGGGTCGCGGGGGGGTCAGCGCGTAACCGCGCATGCGCAGACCCCCCGGCTTCCGGCTCTGGGCATCGCAGGGACAGGCTCCTTTCGGAGCCCTGTCCCTGCGCACAGCAGGTCATACATTTGGGCGAAATGATCGCATTTTTCAATGTGATCCTGGTGGGCGGTAGTATTCCGACCAGAACGCATTGTAAATGCGATCAATGATAAATGGGGGCCTAAGTGTCATAAGGCCTCAATGAATCCCTGGGTGAAGGCAACACATTTCAGTAATTAAAAAAATTAAATGGATTCTTATTATTTGTGTATTGAGATAATATATATATATATATATATATATATATATATATATGCATAGTACAACTTCTCTTGTTCTGTATGACAGTATGAACTCGTAATGTCAGCATGGTGAGGTTAAAAATATCAACATAACAGAATGTCAGCATTCGTAACAGTGGAGGCTCCAGAAGTGGGGTTGCAGCACAGTTCAAAATTCAAATAGAGAAGCCACCCCAACTGTCACTCCAAACTGACACTGCTTTGGCTCCCCTATTTGAATTGTGCTGTAGCCATAACCACATTTGGGAGGGGGGACGGGACGACGATGACAGGGCGTACTCAGGGGCGAATTTAGGGGTCAGGCCACCCCTAGGCACAACATTTTTGTCCCCCCCCCCTATTTTAATGTAATCATATATGTTTATACATTGTTATTTATATATTTCATGAAAATTTAACTCTAGCCCACCTTAATATTTTTTTAAGCACTCTGGGCTGCTCACTGTACAGATTACCCGGATGGAGGCACTTATTAGTACAGTGATTAGCAGTGTCTCTGTCAGTCTCTCTCACACTGTGACTGACTGAGTGCAGGGAGGATCTGCGCGCCGCTCAGCTGCTGGATACGCAGCCAATAGACTGTGTGTGTGTAGAGTAGCCAATGGGCGGGCGCCGGCAGCAGTAAGCCTGAGCCATTTCCGGATACACAGGGGGACCGTCGGACCCAGCCACTAAGCGGTAATGTAATGTGCATGGCAGAGTGGGTGGGCAGTGGCGGGTGATGAGCGGCGCTGCCGCCAACATATGATAATTCATGTCTGCGGCGGCGGCACTCCTCACTCGCCACTGCCCACCCGCTGTGCCATGCTGCTATTTAACAGAATGACAGCCTGCCTGCCGCCCTTAAATGGTGCCGCCCTGAGGCCGGTGCCTCACGGGCCTAGGCACAAATCCGTCCCTGGGTGTACTAAGCTTTGCGGTAAGAGGACAGATAGGAGGGGGCAGAGAACTGTAAGTGATACAGGGACCACAGATGTTCCTTCTTCCCTTCTGGGTATCTGTGCATTTTTTAACTATTATTTTATATCAAATATATGCCATTAGCTTACATTTAATATACAAATTCCATACATCCCAACATGACCTATTCCAGGAGGGACAAAATACTCTGTACCTGGACTTTCTTCTTATGATTGCATTCAGCTGTAGTGAAGCACTTATAATACCTTATCCGTTAAAAAGTGTGATGCAGGTGATACCAATCATTTATTAAGAGTGAAGTTCAGGTATAGAGTATTTATCTCTCCTGGAATGGGTCATGTTGGTAGATATGCATAATGAAATACAATGCTCACCTCCTTCACATGGGCCCCTATGTCATAATTGCTCCAGGCACCCCAAGGCTTTATCAAGGCTGCTGCCCCACCCCTTGGAGCCACCATTGACTCACAATGTAAAGGTTATGTTCTGTCAACATTATGGGGCCCATTTATCAAGGATCGCATTTACAATGCGATCTGGGTGGAATATTACCGCTCCAGGATCACATTGCAAAATGAGCCTGTCCCTGCGATGTGCTGAGCCAGGCACCGGATCTGCGCATGTGCAGTTGGTGCTGATCCCCCGCCGACCCCACTGACCAACGGCAGTACGGTATTTAGCTTATAGACCACAATGGGCTACCGCCACCTCAGAATGGTGGTTGCCCAAGTATGCGAAGCACAGCTGCCCGACGTTGATACATTGGCCAGCTTTGCATCCCCCATAGAAACCTATAGGGAGAGCGGCCAGTGGCGGTGCAGGAGGGATCACAGCAGGGATTGGAGATTCCTTCTGTGGTCCCTCCTACATACATTCCAGTGATACTTAATATTTGCGGGTAACCCCTGGTGTTTTCGGGGATTAAGCTGCAAATATTGAATGATATATGGTCCCTTTATTCTGTGCTGGCAAGTGAATATCAACATTTGACATGTGAATATCAAGGTTGACCTAGTACATGTCAAATTTTTGACCATATCAGGCTTTTGCCTGTTGACCAGTAGTGATCAACCTATTGACTGTCGACTGAATTACTGTAGAGTATCTAACGATAACTACAAATGTAATAAAACTGTACTCTGCGATACAGAACCTCCAATCAGTGAAACAATAAAAAAAGTATAAAAAAGTATACTCATATTTGTTACATTTCTAAGCTAATTAACATATCTAAAAAAGACTTTGTTCTAATTAGTTTGTGCAGCATGTTGTACCCTTTTGTACAGTATTATTTTGCTGACAGTTACAATGTTTCAGCATCTGCTCAGGGGAATTATCTGTATAATACATCCTGCTAAGGGATGCACTGTAGATGCTTATCCAATGTAACAGGCTAGCATTTACAAACCTAAAATAATAATTTTTATCTGTATTTATTTCCCTACTTGTTTTTTCTACCTTTCCCTTTATTCCCCTTCTCTTTATCTCCATTGTTTTCACTTTTGCATTGCTTCCTCTGCTACAGTATTTCCAACTTTTCTACTCTTTGCTGTTGTCCATGTAACATGCCCATGGCCTGCTACATAGCCTCTTGTAAATGCTATTAGCCTTGCCACTAACTCTCAGAAGGCATGTAGACTCCTACCCTTCCCATGAGTGAGACATCTTCCCACAGCATAGATATCTCTGGTCCCATTACTGGTGCAATCATCTTTTTGTGCCACACACTGTAATGCCCATTACACATAATGCCACCCACCGTAATGCCCATTACACATTATACCACACACTGTAATGTCTATTACACATTATACCACACACCTATTACATATTACATGTTCGTTGTCAGAGGTATATTGCACGCTTATGTTCTTGACCTTGAAACCAGTTGAAATACAAGCAGAGCTGATATCAAGGCTCAAACAGTGTTATCCTCTACAATCTAATGTCTGTGTACAGGAGTCAGCAAAAAGATTTGATTCCTTTATTTTAAACATAAAAGTAACCTTGTTTCTGCTTAGAATATAGGCCCCCATACACTAGGGCGACTTGTCCCCTGAGCTTCCCCGGCAGCTCCCTGGGGGAGCTTGATAAGATTTGGCACTTGATGTGCCATTTTTTACATGTGATAAATCGGATGCAATTTATCACATGTAAAAATCCGAGGAGCTGCAGGGGAGCTGGCGGTCCGTGGAAGCGGGGACCGGTCCGAGGGGAGACGGGAGCGGCAGGAGCAGGCTGGGAGTGGGACCGATCTGGGGAGCGGCAGGAGCAGGCTGGGAGTGGGGACCGGTCTGGGGAGCGGCGCAAGATGTAGCTGCAGGCAGGGAGCGGGGACCGCGGCACAGTGCAGATCATAGAGACCGGGGGGCACGGCGGGAGAATAGAAAGAAATCCTATTCAAAAGACTGGGAGGCCGCTGATTGGCTGGGAACTCAGCTAATCACCGGCCGCCCGGTCTTTTGAATAGGATGGTTTCTATTCTCCCGCCGCGCCCCCGGTCTCTCTGCTCTGCACTGCGCCGCGGTCCCCGCTCCCTGCCTGCAGCTACATCTCGCGCCGCTCCCCCGGACCGGTCCCCACTCCCAGCCTGCTCCTGCCTCTCCCCCAGACGGCTGCACATGATTTATCTTATGTGCAGACCGTCCGACATCCGGATCTGATCTGATGCGCAGGGACCGCGCATCGGATCAGATCATATGTCATACCGTACGCAATTTGGCCAATTTCACCCGATTTCTCGGTCCAATCCTCCAGAATCGGGTGAAATCGGGGCCAAATCGCGTAGTGTATGAGGGCGTTATGATGCACAACCCACAGAACTGCAAACCTTAGTTTAAAGCTATGTAATTGTTCAAAGTCAATTATCTTTCTTCAATATCTGTAGACTATGCTGTCCCCATGATGGAATGAATCTGAATCATTTTTTGTTCTATAAGCAAATACAGTATGTACAAAGATTGAGACCTGAAGGTGATTACAATATTGCTGAGCATGCAGTTTATACACTAAGGGAGTAATTCAGACCTGTGTGCTAGGCTGCATTTATAGTTTCAGCCTAGCGAGCAGGTTAATGCCACCCTGCCGAATGCACGCCCCCTCCGCCCTAATCCCATTACTACGATGCACGCTCACATGCGAACGCACAGAGGAGAAATCATTTGATGGTTTCTCACCATCGAATTCATTTTTCTCTGTTCGCAGATGAAGGTAGCCAAGGAGCTACTTTTCACCTGCACGTTGTTCCACTAAGTGAGGGCAATCGTATGACATCCTATGATGTCAGCTGCCCGCCCCAAGAAGGCAGGGGAACACCTGGGTTCACTGGGGCCCGCCTAGTATTTCTATGGGTCCGCCCACCATTTATGTGGACATGCCCATGAAATGCCAGGTGTCCATCCCGGAATACCCTCTGCCTGTCAATCAGGCTGTGAGCATCCCATTGAATGAAACTTTCACAGAAGGCGCTCGCTGCGGGGGACTGCACATGTGCATTAGTGCCAATGCGCATGCGCAGTCCCTCACAATTGAAGACAGGGCTGAATTCGGACCTGTATGAAGAAGTCTGAATTGGCCCCTAAGTACTGCGGTGTTCTGTGTGAGTAGGACGATCAGAGGGGATACAGTTGAAATCCCAGCAATCGAAATCCCGGCGGTGTCCACGACACCCATAGAGGGAGAATAAATTAGTGTGCCAAGCGTAGCGAGGCACCGGGCCCGCTGCGTGGCGAGCGCAGCGAGCCCACAAGGGGGGTGATCCACATCCCCCCGTTGTCGGGATTTTGGCGGTCGGGATTCTGGCGTCAGGATTTTGACCGCCGGGATTCCGACCGCCGGGATTTCAAACCAATCCCCATCAGAGTAGTTGTTCACACTATGGTTGATTAACCCCTTCACGACATATGACGTATATATACGTCATATGTCGGTTGCGGGGGAATCAAGCCAGCTCACAGAGTGAGCTGGCTTGAAAGAGAGCAGGTAATGGCTGTATATTACAGCCAGGTCCCTGCTCTCACGGCCACGAGCGGCGAGTTCGCCGATCGTGGCCGTTTAACCCTTTAAGCACCGCGGGCAAAGCGCCGCAGTGCTTAAATAGCTGATCGGAGGGGGGGCGCCCCCCTCCGGCGCCGATCGGGGCCCCCCGCAGCGAGATCGGAGGGTGCCGATTGGTTGCCATGGTAGCCAGGGGTCTAATGTAGACCCCTGTGCTGGCCGTGTATGCATACCTATTACATCCTGCCTCAGGCAGGATGTAATAGGAAGTGCATAAAATCACTACGTTCAGCCATAGAGCTCTATGGCTGAACCTAGTACAGGCGATCGCGCCCCCTAGTGGTCAAGTACACTAGGGGGCCTTGTAGTAAAAGTAAAAAAAATAAATAAATAAAGTTTAAAAAAAATATTAAAAGTTCAAATCACCCCCCTTTCCCCATTTCCCAAATAAAAATAAATAAAAAATAAAAAAAATAAACATATTTGGTATCGCCGCGTTCCTAAAAGTCCGATCTATTAAAATATAACATTAGTTATCCCGCACGGTTAAAGGCGTAAACGGAAAATAATCCCCAACGCCAAAACTACGTTTTTTGGTCGCATCGCCTACCCAAAAAAAAATAGCTAAAAGAGATCAGAAAGTCGCCCATATCCCATAATGGTATTAATTAAAAAGTACACTTCAGCCCGCAAAAAATGAGCCCTCACCCAGGTCCGTAGGTGGAAAAATAAAAAAGTTATAAGCCGCAGAACATGGCGACGCGACGCAAATTCTAAAAACCGTAACATATTCTATTTTTTTTTTTGTCGTAAAACGTAACGAAAACTATATAAGTTTGGTATCACCGGAATCGTAACGACCCATAGAATAAAGATAACCCATCATTTTAAACGAACTATGAACTCCAAAAAAACCGTAACCAGCGCAAAATTGTGGAATTGCGTTTTTTTTTTCTTTTTACCCCACATTGAATTATTTCCTGATTCCCCAGAATATTATACGGTATAGTAAATGGTACCATTAAAAAGTACAACTTGTCCCGCAAAAAAAAAGCCCTCATGTGTCTATATAGCCGGAAAATTAAAAAAGTTACGCTTATTTGAACGCAAGGAGGAAAAAAAAAAAAATTACCTTAAAAGGCAATGTCGTGAAGGGGTTAAAACAAAATTCTACTGCCCCCTTTACACATTACACTCAGACTTAAGTTGTGTACACATGGGCTAAGCGACCATATTGCAGGCGATTGGAGTGTGCGTGCTCCTGTTTTTAGCCCCCTTATGAACGCTTTATCTGGCTGGAGTGAGCACCAGGATACTACTTTGGTGTATGGATCATTAGGTCTCCAGCATGTTGGTCCACAGTCATTACGTCGACACCATTAGGTCAACATGCATTAAGGTCAACATGCATTAATGTTGACATGCAGGAAGGTTGAACTGAATGTCAACATAGATTAGGTCGACAGGGTCATTAGATTGATACAAGCATGGACTTGGGGAAGGTCGACATTCAAAAGGTCGACATGGAGTTTTAAAAAAAATTGCCCCATATTTCGACACAGTCGACATGGACACTGAAATGTAGCACCGCGTCCCCATGCATGGCTCGCTGTGCTCGCCATGCTTTGGCTGCAATGCATCGCACTGTTGGTACTGTCAGCATTTAGATTTTGGACATTTAGTACCTGTCATCATTTTGCCTTTCGCCTTTTTTTTTTTATAATATTATCGCTGTCAATGTTTTATCAGACAAAGCTAAATTTTGTGTATTTGGCAACAGACGTAGGTCCGCATAATATGTTTGGAAACAGATATAAAAGGCCAAACAAGACCATACACTAAGCAGAGCTAATTGTTCAAGGATCCATATGGCTGACATAGAATATCTAGTGAGACAGTCAATACGTCGACACCAAAATATTGACGTGCATTAGTTTGACAATGACAAAATTTGACATGAATTACATGAACCAACGCGTTTCCCCGCCTCCGGTCACGGTCTCAGCGGCATTTTCAAGGAAAAGAGAATAGCAAGATGTTCTTGCTATTCTCAGGCATGGCGCTGAGACCGTGACCGGAGGCGGGGAAACGCGTTGGTTACCCAATTTTTGCACCAGAAGGGAAACCATACAGGTTAACTACCAGACCACCCACCCAAAGGTGACTCCAGATATAGTTGGACCAAAAGGTGATTCGGCACCATCCACTGGGAGACCGGAGGACAACAGGTGGCAGCTGTAAGGTACCCCGAATACAAATTGTCTGGCCAGACATAAAAACCTGGACAGTTTAACCCAAAATTGATTTCAAGTTGTTTCACTAATCCATAAACAAGACTGTTACTAAACCAGCTATTCTAATCAACTAACACACTAATATGACTGTGACTAATTCAAGGGAAGCAAAACGTATATGTTTTTAAAACTGCATACCAATCAGACACGACCGGTTGTGCCAAAATATTTTATGTACCCCCTTTTCTTAATTTTCATAATTGTCTCTTAAATCTGTGTATGTTTTATATGTTTTCATATTAGTACGTAAATAAATTGCATGTGCTATTTCCCCCTTTTATTGCGCAGTTCTATTTTTTCTTTTCCTCTGTCAATCAATTTGGGGCACTGAGCTACCCCTTATAGAACAGCAGCAACTAACGGGGTGTGATAGTTTTGCTATATCAACTGTTTCATTGGTTTAGTAGGGTCAACCCACTCACAGCGCAGGACTTAGCCAAAACTGTTTTATGCATTATATAGACATTGCCAAAGTTAGAAATTCATTAGTTAGACAATGACAAAGTTTGACATGCATTAGTTAGACATTGACAAAGTTAGAAATGCATAGTTAGACATTGACAATTAGACATGCATTGGTTAGACATTGACAAAGTTAGACATTCATTAGTTAGACAATGACAAAGTTAGACATGCATTAACTAGACATTGACAAAGTTAGACATGCATTAGTTAGACATTAACAAAGTTAGACATGCATCAGTTAGACATTGACAATTAGACATGCATTAGTTAGACATTTAAAAAGGTTAGACATGCATTAGACAATGACAAATGCTAGACATCTGCTACAATGACAGTGACAAAAGTCTGACACAAGTAAAAGGTTGACATGCAAAAACTAAATATTAATGTCAATTACGAGTTAGAAAAATGCGTTTATCAGGAAACAAGAAATTACAGCTATTCTGCAGCAACATAAGTAAATTAAGCTTTGCATACCCACTTGCCAATGCATGGGGTGATGTCATGCTGCATTTTGGAATTAGTAATAAGTATTGGTAATGCAATATAATATGGTTTCTAGTATAGAAAAAGGAAGAATAGAGGTGCGCTGGTGTAGGTTTCACCCAAATTTCATACACAATGGTAGAATGAAATAAAATATTTTATTTTGTACAATAATATAAAAACAGTTGATTCTCACACAAATGATCGTGTCATATTAGATACCATTTTTAACAGGTATGTTTTCCTGAAAGACCCTCTCAGCGCAGAAAAGGTCACAACCCCCCATCTCTTGTGGTTTCTAGTATATTTACTTTTAAGATGTCTCATAAGAAATATGGGCAATGACTCAAATAATTTGGAATATTTTGTTATTGATATATAGAGCTGTGGATGTTTTTCATAGACGAGAGTGTCTTAATTAAAATCCTTTCCCTTTTGCTGAAGGCTCTTCATTAGATATTCCCACTTATCGATACTTCACTTTTATATCTGATGAATAAGTATACACTATGTATTCAAGTCACGTATATTACATGACATTTTACTGCCCTCTTCCCCTGTTGCTAATTTCTGCATGGATATGTACAGAAAATGTCTGGTTTAGAACTGACCTTTCCTTTACCTTCTATTATTATAACATTACTCTGTATTTACGATGCGATGAGCTGTGTGGGTAATTATGAGCTCTTCATATGCGTACAGACACAAGGCTCTGGTCTCCACCATATCATTTGTCTCTTAATAGGTTTTGAATCACAGGGGCTATAGCACCAAATTAGTAACAAGACATGAGTTGGGTTAGAATTAGTATGGAAGCAGTAATTATTTGTTATTCCTGTTCTTTCTTGATGAAGACAGTGATGTAAATCTGTGCTAATGACTCTCTCGTTTACTTTAGAACCATGAAACAAATCAGTCTTTTGGTACATTTCTTGTGGTCTAATAATGTTGTGTACACAGTATATAGCATAGGCAACGCTAGTCATAAAAATATATTTATATATAATTATTGTCCTACTTTACCACCAGGGTATATTATTTTAAGAAAATGTTTTACATGCAAATATCTGTAAACCGATTATCTAGAAAATCAAAGAGAAAAATATGTTCACTGATTTAGTTTGACACATAAAAATCCTGGGTTCCTGCGCAGCACATGTTCCCAAATGTGAATGCACTAAGTTTGTTGTATCTTGAACTTGTGACCCTTATGTGCAGAGTCTGGATAAAGGTGGGAAAGCATACACTGAGCACAGTGTGCAGTGTTATAGTATAAAAACAGTGCAAGTACAAAGCATAGGAATCAATAGGAACCAAGCCTTATAAATATTGCTTCACATGTAGACACAATATACACAACACAAACCCAGAGGCAGGGGCGGATTGGGAATTAAAACCAGCCCGGGAAATATCTTGAAGCAGCCCTAAGGGGCGAGCGGGGTGTGTGGCCTAGCGATATGGGGTGTGGCCTATTTCAAAGAGGTCACGCCCCCATTTTTGCCGCTGTGGGGGGCATGGCTAGTGGCTCTCTGAGCTGCTGGCTATGTCCCCAGCCCCTCAGGCTGCAGAGTGGCATAGAATGCTTGTAGGGTAGATGCAGGGTGGCTGAGGACGAAGGGAGGGAGGACGTATGCAGGGTGGCATAGGACGCAGATTGTGAGGGGGACATGGTGGCACAGGACGCAGAGTGTGAGGGGGGAACGCAGAGTGACAGAGGATGCAGGGAGTTGCAAAGTGGTGGAGGATGCAGGGAGGGGAGACACAGAGTCACGTTGGTTGCATGGTGGCAAAGGATACAGGGAGGGGGACGCAGGGTAGCGTAGGATGTAGGGTGACAGAGGGGAGACGCAGAGTGGAATAGGATGTGGGGTGGCGGAGGATTCAGGTAGGGAGGGGGGAAGCAGGGTGGCGTATATGTATAAACATATGTGTGTGTGTGTGTATATATATATATATATATATATTTATATATATACACACACATACATACACCCACTACTCAACTGAGGCCACACATTATTATTTCAACCATTGCCATGGCCGCCCTGACCGTCACCTGCTGTTTGTGCAGCTTTTGCTGGCCTGGCTGCCTGCTCCTGCCACAGCCCATCGGATCCAGCCCAGCAGCGCAAAACAGTCCTGCGCGCTGCTGCTGGGGTGGATCACGCGTTCAGCGCCAGCACAGCCATCCTAGCCTCTGGACCACGGGAGCAACTGCATGCATGCGCGCCAGCCCTCGCGTGGCCATTTTAACTGTGGGGAATCTCGAGGCTGGCTGTGGCCATCTTCATTTAGGGCACAGTGCCGTGGCCCAGCATGGAGATGCCGCGGCGGGCCAGTTAGGGAGGATGGGTGGCCGATTCTGCCATAAAAGGTGCCGGCCCACCGGGAAACGGCCCGGTTTCCCGGCAGGGCCAATCCGCCCCTGAGTGTGTGTATGCTTAGAGTTAGGCTGTGGGAGTGTGTGTATGGGTAGAGTTAGGCTGCGGGAGTGTGTGTATGGGTAGAGTTAGGCTGTGACTGTGTATGGTTAGAGTTAGGCTGTGACTGTGTCGTTTATGGGTAGAGTAAGGCTGTGTGTGTGTGGGGGGGTGTATGGTTAAGGTTAGGCTGCCTGGGTGGGGTGTATGGTTAGGGTTAGCCTGCCTGTGGGGTGTATGGTTAGGGTTAGCCTGCCTGTTGGGTATATGGTTTGGGCTGTCAGGGGCGAGGTAGTGTAGTGTAGTGTGGTTTACTAACCTTGCCCTTTGCACCTGCTTGAGTTTCATCATGTGGCAGGGAGTCCCTTACAGCAGATGCGCTAATCTGTCCCGGATATCCAAGCACTTCTCCCAGTAACATCCCTGGCGGACAGCACGGCAGACATGGACACGGCGGCGGAAGTCAAGGAAGCCTGGAGACACAGCACAGCAAAAATAGTGAGCTGGGCACTTCTGCTTAGCGTTCCCCACACACAGACATACTATATATATATATATATATATATATATATATATATATATATATATATATATATACACCAAACCCCCCCATCCGACACACACACATACTATATATACACATGCACATCCCCCCACAAATATATGTTTATGCACACATCCCTCCCACACATATACTGTATATGAACACCACACACAACACACACACACACACACACACACATACACTGTATACGCACACATCCCTCCCACACACATACTGTAAATGCACACATCCCCCCACACACATATGCTATATACACACATATATACTGTATATGAACACCGCACTGTATACGCACAGATCCCCCCACACATACTGTATACGCACACATCCCCGACATACATACTGTAAATGCACACATCCCCCACACACACATACTATTTACACACATATATACTGTATATGAGCACCACACTGTATACGCACACATCCCCCACACACACACATGCTATTTACACACATATATACTGTATATGAGCACCACACTGTATACGCACACACCCCCCACACACACATACTATATACACACATATATACTGTATATGAGCACCACACTGTATACGCACACATCCCCCACACACACATACTATATACACACATATATACTGTATATGAGCACCACACTGTATACGCACACATCCCCCCCACACACACATGCTATTTACACACATATATACTGTATATGAACACCACACTGTATACGCACACATCCCCCCCACACGCATACTGTAAATGCACACATCCCCGACACACACATACTATGTATATACACACACTCACTGTATATGCACACACCCCCCAGGCACACATACTGAACATGCACACATTCCCCACACACACATTATATATATATATATATATATATATATATATATATATATACATATATATATATATATATATATATATATATATATATATATATACATATATTTTCACCTGAGCCAGCCACACATAGCCATCATAAAGTACATTAATAATTAATGTTATTTGGAGTACCTCTGACACCCGCCTTGTCTGTGCCGCCCATCCTGTTGTTGAAGTTGATCCCCAGCACGTGAAAAACTCCTGTGCCGCTGCTGGGGATCATGCGAGCAGCAACCTCCGAGGCTCAGCCTCCGACGCACACATTCAAAGAGCCGCGGGAGGAGCTGCGTATGGCCGCGCATGTGCAGCAGCCCTCCCGCGGCCATTTTGACATCTGCCAGTGATTCGGCCGGCCGCGGCCATGTTTGCTGTGGGCAAAGTGCTGCGGCCGCGGCCGCTTACCTCCGAGATCGCGGTTAGGCGGTCCACGGCCCTGCCAAAGGACAAGGCGGCCGTTTCATGTCATTTACAGGCCGGCCCACCGGGAAATGGCCCGGTTTCCCAGTGGGCCAATCCGCCCCTGCCCAGAGGTTTGGTACCAGTGGTGGAAATGGGAAAGAGATCATGGGATAAGTGAGGGAAAGAAAGAACATTAGGGAAGAGAGATAATGGGCGAGATGTACTAAACCTTGAAAAGTTATAAAATGGAGTGATAAACCACCAACCAATCATCTCCTACCTTTTATTTTTCAAAAACAGCCTGTGACATGGCAGTGAGGAGCTGATTGGCTGGTCACCCTCTCCCTCCCACCCTGCCATTGTCACTTTGCATTGATAAATCCCAGCAGCATAGCCAATCTGTTCCTGTATGAAAACACAATGGAAATGTAACAGGGTCAGAGTTTGTAAAATTTGCGAGTTTAGCACAAAACTTGCAAATTTTTGCAACTCGACCAATGTGATAGGACCACGCATGCGGCCTGGGGCTGACATCAAACCCCCTCTTCTAAAAGGCTCAGGTGTGCCTAGTGGTTTCCTTGACAATCTCAGCATTTCCCTGAGTTTTTCTTAGAACTCTCACTAAATGCCTGGTTTCCACACCTAGATGTCTACTCCCTGTATATCTCCTTGATAACAGATTGTGAATAGAGAAAGTAACAGGATTTATTTGCCGGACAGCCTTGCGCATGTGTTCTACAGGCCATACGCATGTGCAGTGTATTGATAATTGGCCATCATGTGAATTCACATCCATGGGATCAGATATAATGGTATAATATACAGTACAGGCGCAACAATGCACAGAGGTGGTACAATGCACAATACTGGAACAACAAAGCACAGAAGTGGTATAATACACAATATAAAAGTAGACTGCAGGGAGAACCCCTAACTTATCTGGGAAGCAGTAGAACCACAGATGAGATCTCCAACTACAGCAGCACAGGCACAGAAACCAAAGCACTGGGGACCTCTGACAGGAACCACGAACCAGGAACACACCACTGAGACATGTGCAAGGCAGGGTCCAGGACGCTCAGCAGGAGCGCTAGCTGGAGTACACCGGACTGTAGCAGGATACCAACAAGGCTGAGAAAAGGCTAGAAAGAACTCCCCTAGGAAATAGGAGCTCAGACCAACAGACTAGCACACAGGACTGGGAACTAGGGACTATAACTGGCCATGTGGTCCAAGCCAGGATGCCTTATCAAGGGCTCAGGTAATCAACACAGCTGTGACCTCCAGCCCAGCAAGGAAAACAAGATCACACTTGTGCATAAATTATCCACAGACGACTGGGCTGAAATGGCACAGGCTTACCACTGGAGGCCACCAGAGAGTCGATTACTAACTCAGACTGAAATTAACCCATGACAGACAAGACAGATATGAGTCATAAATGATGACTCCTAACATTCTCTCTTATGAATACACAGCCAAACACTGAGAAAATAGGCAGGGAAAAACATACACTTAGCTGCTAAGTCTTTGGGGTAAATTTACTAAGATGAGAGTTTTATTGATGATGGGATGTTGCCAATAGCAACCATTCAGATCCTATCTATTATGTTCCAGATGGTGCTAAATAATTAAAAAGTAGAATCTGATAGGTTGCTATGGGCAACATCCCATCTTCAACAGCACTCCCATCTTAGTAAATTTACCCCTTTATGTTTGTGCGTCAAGGCACATGCTACAGGGTCTTAAAGCTGTGACTGAAACTGCTATCAGTTTGTGGATGAAGGGCAATAGTTTTGCAGATTGTAAAATATAGTTCCAAAAACATCCATCATCATCAACTCTTAGGAATCCAAAGGGTTCAGCAGAAGAGTATTAGCTGCAGAATCCACCTCAGCTCTCAAACGTCTGACAAGCATTTGTGAGCAGCACCCACTTCTTTATACAACATAAGGAGTCTTTCAGTCTGTTTACCATGTCTTCCATCTGTCTCTGCTGTATCTCTTTATTATTTCCTACCAATTGCTACATAAAGATTCCATGGCTCATTGAAGTCCTCAAGTACAGTACTCAGCTTGAACCCATTTTAACACCAACTTGTAGTCACTATGGGGGTTATTCTAGTCCATTCTTTCTGACAAAATCCTTCTTAGATGGACAAAACCATGTGCACTGCGGGTGGGGCAGATGTAACTTGTGCAGAGAGAATTAGATTTGGGTGGGGTTTTTCTTCAAAGTGAGATCTATATTGAAGTGTAAAATCATGCAGTCAGTATTTTCCCTGCACAGAAACAAAATAACTCACCCAAATCTAATTCTCTCTGCACATGTTACATCTGCCCCCCTGCAGTGCACATGGTTTTGTCCATCTAAGAAGGATTTTGTCAGAAAGAATGAACTAGAATAAACCCCTATACTTCAATTCACCAGGAAATACTTTGTATTTCAATTCAGCAGGATTTTCATTCACAGCACAACATACAGTACCATAGATTGGGAATGAAATCCCAGCAGCCTGGATCTCAGCAGTCACAATCCTGAAGTCCTAACACTAACTCTTATGTGGGGTACACACCAGGACAACCCGCTCACATGCACATCGTGAGCGGGTCGTCAGTGTTTCTTCCGACCCACTCACGATGACGCGCGGATGGCACGACCCGCTCACTATGTGCACCGTGAGCAGGTCTGATCCGATGGTGACCCGCAACCAGGAGTATAGTCGTTCTTCAGATCCTACCTGCAGCAGGTAGGACCTGAAGAACGACCGACCGACCCTCGGGAACGCGCATCGGATCAGTATCGGTTCACACCAGGACAGAAAAGGGCCCAATCACAACACAATCTACATCCAATCGGTCCGAATTGGATCTAGATTGATGGGATTGGATCCTTGTCATCCTGGTGTGTACCCAGCATAAGGCTAGTACTTACCACAGCAAGGCACAACAGACACAGAGCAGCAAAGTACTTACAACATCTAGTAGATTACCGTATATTCTCAGGTATAAGCCGAGTTTTTCAGCACATTTTTTATGCTGAAAAAGACCTACTCGGCTTATACTCGAGTCACTTAGCAGAGCTCCTGCTCTTTAACCATTTCCCCAGCACATCCACCCTCTATCCAGCCCCCGGATGCTGTATACCACCTGTTCCAGCTGTCCAGTTCAAGGGGGTATCAGCCGCAGAGCCGGGGAGATGACGTTATGACGTGACTTGTCCCTGCATGTTGCGGCCTCCTCGTTCTGCCGAGCCGGGGACTCGTGTGCCCTGCATTTGCCTCCAGAGCTCCATATGGTGGTCCGTGGCCGTGCGCGGCAATCCGGAGCTTCCTAACAGCTGGGACCTGCTGTGAGGGGTAAGCTGATCCCCCGTCCACTCCTTAGGTGACTCCTTCTGCCCCACATCGGTGCCACTAGCGGGTAGACTGGCGTCGGCCATATTGGAGGTGGCTTGCACCACCTTTACACATAGGCTGCTGGTGTGCTTAGACCCTGGGGTCTGGAGGCACCTTGAGTGCCCTGCTGCCATCAGGAGGCATATCTGATGGCCTATGAGATTCTGAGAAGCCTACAGTACTTGTCACAGCTACTGCTGTTATACTCTGCTGTTGCCCTATATGACCTTGGTACAGTGCAGCATAGCCTCCTCATCTTACAGTCATTACTGCCTCACTTTCAGGAAACTTTGGGGAAACCAGGTGTTGCTGGTTTGGCTGCTGTGCTCTTTGTATACATTTTATTAATGACAGGAGCACTATCTTGCCTGCTGTGCTCAAGCCCCCTGTGACAAGATCCTGACAGTCAGGTTGCCTCTGTGTGTTCTGAAGACAGATAGTGCTCCTGTCATTATACTTTGTAGCTAGCATTTGCCCATTGCCCCCAGTACATCTCTAATGCATGGGGGTCTTCACCTGGCAGAAGTACTGGTGTTTCCAGTTACATAAATTTGCAGTGATTTTATTCTAATTCATGGCGGCAGGATTTGAAGTTGTCAGTTGGTTGCTGCATTTCCCACCCTAGGCTTATACTCGAGTCAATGATTTTTCCCAGGTTTTTGGGGTAAAATTATGTGCCTCGGCTTATATGCGGGTCGACTTATACCATCTTTAACCAAGAATCTTATGGGGGAAAAACCTATGCTTTCAGTTTTAATCTCATTGCAATTTGTTTTATTACAATGCAATGTCTCCTGTTTATTGTAACACTGAGGGTGTTTTTTTTTTATCAGTAAAGAATGATAGGAGTAGTAACAACATATTTTCATGTCAATTATGGTAAAGGTGTCCCTGTCATACTAGATGACTTATAATAAGGACATGGCTAATAACTGCTTAAGGACAATACACGTTTTTTTCAGTTAATTTTCCCCACAGCATGGACACTTCTTCCCTGGAGTGATAACTTCTACAACATCTCAGCTACAGTTGACCATTTAACTGTCAGGCGCATTAATACACTGCTACCCCTCTAGTTCAAGTCCCCGGGACATTTTTCATTGACATTGTGTACGTGATATATAATTCAATTTCACATTTTTCTCTTATGAAAAGCCACATATGCTTCCAGAAGTAATTTAACCACTCAAACATTAACCAATCTATTTACTGCATCTACAGTAAATTACATCATACATTCATCTTTACTGACAGTGCCTGAAGATCTAAAAGTATCAGTGTCTAGATGGAAATTAGGGTAAATTAGTTGTTAAAAAAACAGACCTGCATCTTAAATGTATCATCATAGCTATTCTTAGCAGCCTAATTATGTTTAAGCTATTGTTCCAGGGCATTGTTAGCTTAGGTAATGAGATGAAAATCCTTATACCTCAATGTGCATTCCGTAAAAACCCAATTTGGCATGTTATTATTGATTTATAAAGCAGCAATACAGTATATCCGCCAATGGTGGGCTCATTAAGCACTAAATACCAAGCGATCTGACACTTACAGAACATAACATCACTAATGCTACACAGTGACACATACTGTAATGAATAACAAATCTACTTGAAAAAGCTAAAATAGAACAGAAAGTTGAACAGAAATGGTACATACAGGGATGGTGCTACCACTTGGCCAACCTATATGATTGTTTATGGTTCACTGATTTTTTTTAATCCAGCTTCTGTATTCTTTCTTTAGGTATCTACAGTAGGCAAGACTTCTAAATGTTCTGTGAATTTTACCATTGGTTTTCTCTTTCACATTCCAATAGGTGTTATTTTGGTACTTGTGTATTATCTGGGAGCCCACTACTCCATTTGCGGAGAGGGCTATTCACGGTAGTGAAATCGCATCGCAGCACATGCCATTATTGTATGGCATGCGATGTAATGAGATATCAGTTCTGATGGAACCTAGAATAATGCCATTTAATGGTAAAATGACATATAGGGGGAAATTTACCAATATGAAAAACCTAGTTTTTCGTATTGGTATTTTCCCTACGACTGCATACGACTGTTTAAGTCGTATGCAAAGTCGTGTTCCGGAGGATCAGTTACAAAGCAGTCATATACGACTGCTTTGTAACCCACCGATGTCGTAGAAATTCGTATTAGCGGCCGTATATACGGCCGCTAATACGAATTATTTCTAGCAGTCTGCACGGATCAGTCAGATCCGTGCAGGCTGCAATGTGTAAAAAAAAATAGAAAAATAAATAAATAAAAAAAAAAACGGCGTGGGGTCCCCCCCACAGCCGAAACCAGCACCAGGCTGACAGAGCCTGGAGCCGGTAATTAAAAATCAGGGAACCCGACAAATAGGGTTTCCCCGATTTTTAACAACCAGCCCCAGGCTCCTGCTCTGGGGCTGGTTCCCAAAATACGGGGGACAAAATAACTAGGGGTCCCCCGTATTTCAAGAACCAGCCCCAGGCAAAACCAGCCAGCAGGGTAATGCCACAGCCGGGGGGAGACTTTTTATACAAGTCCCCCCGGCCAAAGCATTAACCCTACCGACCAGTCAGCCTGGCCAGGGGCCCTGGGGGAGTGGGGACCCCCCCAATAAAGGGGTCCCCCCCCTCCAGGACTTACCTGACCAGGCTGAAGCCTGGTGCTGTCCTCGATGCCCCTGGGCGGTGGGCATCGAGCTGATGGTTTGGTGTAAAAAATAGAATAAAAACCATTGTCTTTTACTGGTGAACTATGAGTCCCAGCAAGCCTCCCCCGCAAGCTGGGACTTGGAGAACCACAAGTCCCAGCCTGCGGGGCATTAAAGGGCCCGCTGGGTCTTGTAGTTCCACAGTAAAAGAAAGAGTTAAATAAACACACTGACACACGTGAAAAATAAAAGTTTAATACATACATAACACATACATACTGATACTTACCTTTCTTGATCCCGTAGGTAGCCCTGGTCCTGATGTCCTGTGTCGTCCATGTCGGCTGTCTGCGTCGTCCTCCAGGTCCATGTCGACGGTCCGTGTCGTCCTCCAGGTCCATGGCGGTGTCCGGGTCCGAAGAAATCCATGTTGGAGCTGTGGAAGGAAATCCTACTCACCTGTTCCTGCGCTGAAGAAGTCTTCTCTTGATCCGACGTAGTCCAGGTAATCTTCCTGCTGTCGCCGGTCCCCGCTGTCTGCGCTGTCTCTGCATCGCGCTGAGGAGAGATGCTGAAGTTTCATATTCGGCGCCTCTCCTCAGACTGAATTCTATTGGCCGCCTAGCAGGCCAATCAGGAGCCGACTTTCTCGGCTCCTGATTGGCCTGCTAGGCGGCCAATAGAATTCAGTCTGAGGAGAGGCGCCGAATATGAAACTTCAGCATCTCTCCTCAGCGCGATGCAGAGACAGCGCAGACAGCGGGGACCGGCGACAGCAGGAAGATTACCTGGACTACGTCGGATCAAGAGGAGACTTCTTCAGCGCAGGAACAGGTGAGTAGGATTTCCTTCCACAGCTCCAACATGGATTTCTTCGGACCCGGACACCGCCATGGACCTGGAGGACGACACGGACCGTCGACATGGACCTGGAGAAAGGTAAGTATCAGTATGTATGTGTTATGTATGTATTAAACTTTTATTTTTCACGTGTGTCAGTGTGTTTATTTAACTCTTTCTTTTACTGTGGAACTACAAGACCCAGCGGGCCCTTTAATGCCCCGCAGGCTGGGACTTGTGGTTCTCCAAGTCCCAGCTTGCGGGGGAGGCTTGCTGGGACTCATAGTTCACCAGTAAAAGACAATGGTTCTTATTCTATTTTTTACACCAAACCATCAGCTCGATGCCCACCGCCCAGGGGCATCGAGGACAGCACCAGGCTTCAGCCTGGTCAGGTAAGTCCTGGAGGGGGGGGGACCCCTTTATTGGGGGGGTCCCCACTCCCCCAGGGCCCCTGGCCAGGCTGACTGGTCGGTAGGGTTAATGCTTTGGCCGGGGGGACTTGTATAAAAAGTCTCCCCCCGGCTGTGGCATTACCCTGCTGGCTGGTTTTGCCTGGGGCTGGTTCTTGAAATACGGGGGACCCCTAGTCATTTTGTCCCCCGTATTTTGGGAACCAGCCCCAGAGCAGGAGCCTGGGGCTGGTTGTTAAAAATCGGGGAAACCCTATTTGTCGGGTTCCCTGATTTTTAATTACCGGCTCCAGGCTCTGTCCGCCTGGTGCTGGTTTCGGCTGTGGGGGGGACCCCACGCCGTTTTTTTTTTAATTTATTTAATTTTTCTATTTTTTTACACCAAAGCCTGCACGGATCTGACTGATCCGTGCAGGCAAAAACGCAAATACGACATGAAAATGGTGTTCTATTTTCCTGTCGTATTTGCGTGGGTGTTTTACACCACTAAGCAGCCGTATTATCCATACGGCTGCTTAGTAAATCAGAAACCACCATTCTTTTGAATGGTGATTTCTGTCGTATTCTATCGATGGTGTAGACATTCGTATTTGTAAATACAAATACGAATGTTCCATCTTTAGGACTACGAATTGTTGTATTTTTGGGATTGTAAATCCCGAAAATACAAATTCGTAAAAAAAAGGTGTATTTCTCCCTACGAATACACCTTTTTTCTACGAATCCATTTTGGTAAATGTCCCCCATAATGTCATTTATTTTGGCCCCCCCACACCCCCCCCCCACTATTCACGTCATCCCGAAGCGTGGCGAGCGGCGGCGGTACGCGGCCGACCAACCTTTTCATACCCCCACTATCCACGGTTGGCATGGAGTTAATTTAATATAGTGTGGCGAGCGCAGTGAGCCACCGAGCCCGAAGCGTGGCGAGCGGACGCGTAATACATGTAACATAATACACGTCCGCTCGCGGGGCTTGCTGCGCTCACCACGCTTCAGGCTCAGGGGCAGATTTATTAAGCTTGGAGAAGAGATAAACTGGAGATAAAGCGGAGAAAAGGTAAAAGGAGATAAAGCACAGCCAATCAGCTGTGTTTGAAAAAGACAGTTGGGAGATGATTGGCTGGTGATTTATCTCCTTTTACCTTTTCTCTGCTTTATCTCCAGTTTATCTCTTCTCCAAGCTTAATAAATCTGCCCCTCAGTGTCCAAAAAGAAAGCAGTTCAAGACGCAAATGTCGGAGCGGCTTTTTCCTCAATACTAAGCGTGCTGCAGACAACGCCGGGGGGAGGAGATCCGTATAGTGCCGCTTCAAAGGTAGATACGTCCTGGTGCTTCTGCTAGATGCGGCCCAATCATCAACACGTTTCGGATAGTGGGTATATCCTTTTTCAAGAAAAAGGATATACCCACTACCCACTATCCGAAACGCGTTGATGATTGGGGCGCATCTAGCAGAAGCACCAGGACGTATCTACCTTTGAAGCGGCACTATACGGATCTCCTCCCCCCCGGCGTTGTCTGCAGCACGCTGAGTATTGTGGAAAAAGCCGCTCCGGCATTTGCGTCTTGAACTGCTTTCTTTTTGGACACTTTGTTTTAATTGTTTCTTTTGTCTACTACTTGGATCCTTGGATCACTGTTAATAAACCCGTCTTACATGTCACAAGTCATCTGTCGGTTAAAAGAAACCTCTGATTTCTCATGTAAGCTGATTTCATGCTGTTATTTCCTGCGATCTGAAGGTCTTTAAGGAAACTGTTACGGGCATACCTGAATTGAACTAGATTGTAAGTTCATTTCCTTATGACAACAGGAAGGATCTTATGAAAAGAACAAAGATCCCACATTGAAGATAACTTTTATTAGTTATTTTTACATAGAACTAGTCATTTGTTAATCTATTTGTTCTGAGAACTTGCGTAAGTACTGCCGGGCACTCATTCTGAGGTGATTCAAGGTGAAAAAGCTGAACACTCAGCGAAACGCGTCGGAGGGCCACTGTACTCCCCCCTGGCAACTTCTAAGGACAATCAGATCCTCTATTCTCCACTGGCTACCTCCGGAGAAACTGTTCCAATATACCTGGCAATGCTGTTATCTTATTGAGAAAAATAATCCATCTGGATACCACCAACTGGGAAGCTCCACAAGGTCCTTGACCATCCTCCAGCGGTTGTGCAATAAATCCATTCAACATTTCCGCAGAAATAGTGAGGACCACAAACCCAAGCCCGGAAAGAATCCCAAGTTTCAAGTGGTGAGATCCATTCCTTCATTTCTCACAAACTTCACCCATTGCCATAACTTGTCCCATTTAAAGGAGGACTGTTTCCAAAAAAGATGCCAGCCACCGGGGGAGGGTACAATGTACTTTGAATTTTAAATATTTTTTAATGTGTATATTATGTGTTAATAAATAATGAAATTACAGGCAATCCCATATGTTTAATTTTATTACAGCGCTGCCATTCTTCTTGTTGTTATGAACATGCCAGGGTAAATCACAGGTTCAATTTTGTTGACCCTGAGTCAGGTGTGCACACCCAAAACATTGAGCGGCTGTGGGGGGCCTGCAAATGGTGGAATAAGCGTCACCAAGGAACCTTAAGGCACAACTTGGACTCCTACCTCCAAGAATTCATGTGGAGGAAGAGTTTTCGTGCTGGCAACACTAGAATTCTCCACGCTCTGACTCTCCTGCCAAATGCTAATTCACTGCCTTCACAGTGACTTTCCTTCTTTCCTCTTTAATTATCAATATAATTGTTCATTATCTTTATTCGTGTTCATATTATTCTTAATTATCTTTCTTATTGTTCATATATGTTATTAATTGAATCATTACATTCTTGTTCATATTATTCTTTATTATCTTTCTTATTGTTAATATATGTTATTAATTGAATCATTACTAAGTAAATTCACAGTTTAACGTTCACACATGTCCACATTACTGTGTCAGATCATTGTATGGCTGTTTTGAATGTGTTCCTAAAACCCCTACACTATCCACGCCACCCCGTGGTGTGGTGAGCAGCGGCAAAATGCGTACTCCCGACCTTTTCATACCCCCACTATCCATGTCGGCGTGGAGTTGATTTCATATAGTGTGGTGAGCGCAGCAAGCCACCGAGCCCGAAGCGTGGCGAGCGTAGAATGCCCTGCGTGGCGCCTCAGATTAATTTACATGTTTTCCATGTCCCCTAGAAGGGCACGCTGCAATCGCGATGCTTCGGGCTCGGTGGCACGCTGCGCTCGCCACACTATATAAAATCAATTCCACGCCGACGTGGATAGTGGGGGTATGAAGAGGTCGGGGGGACACATTCAGCGGCCGCTCGCCACGCTTCGGGGTGGTGTGGATAGTGGGGGCTCGCTGCGCTTGCAACTTTTTGGGGTGGCATAGATAGTGGGGGGGTGGCTGAAAATTGTACTACAGTTAATGCCATCACACCCTACAAAATCGCATGCAATCGCATGCGATTTTGCATGAGGTACAATGAACATACACTGCGATAAGCCCGCGGCAAAAGAGCAGTGAATAAATTACTTAGTAAGATCACATTGCATCGTGAGGTACAATGGCATGCGATGCGATAAGCCCGCGGCAAAAGAGCAGTGAATAAATTACTTAGTAAGATCGCATTGCATCCCACACATCTATTGCCACTAAAACGGGTCATTTTCTTACGCAGAATAGCCCACTAAGCAAATTGCTTAGTGGGCACCCGGAAAATACATAAGTACCATTGGCTAATTACCTTTCTTTGAGTCCTTAGCTCTCAATAAACAAACTCGGACACATAAGTAATTGAGGGAGGGATCTGGTTTGTATGAGAGTTGGTGCCTCCTGATAAGGCTTCATCCTCCTGGCCTGGGAGGACATTTGCCAGACCTCTATGCCTTACATCCCAGAATTAGGACAAGTTGTATAGATTTAGAGGGGAAGAGCTTAATAAAGAGCTGAGTTGCCTTGACACACAGACCCCGGCATACCTAAACATAGGGTAAATACAGGTCAGTTTAATAAACTACCCTTTGCAGTTGTCAATGCAATATAATGTACAGTTATGCCAATTCTGGCATCAGAATGGAGTTTATTCATGACAGCGAATGTAGGAGCATGGCTTTTGAGATAAATTGCTTTGCACATAGATTTTTTGTCTAAGCTTCCTTCAGCACTAGTGGATGGTATGATCGATCACTTACTCTACACCAGTTTTTTTCAGAATTATAGGCAATGGTCATTTGATGCTCTATTCTCTATTTTCATACTAATTGTTCTACTGTACCTCTCTGTTTAAGTATTCTCCACCATTCCCGATCTCAGAGTCTTGCATTTGATTTTCTACAAGTCTCTTGTAGTTTGCAATCTTTTTTTGCTAATTATGATTTATTTTTTATGTGTAATTATTGTGAAGTATTTTTTGAATGTCACAAAGTATCTGCAACACACACTGACTTTATTTTCATTGGACCACAATCATCTGTATGTACTACAGTATCTGATGTAGTTTCTAGCTCTACTTGGGATGCCAGTCCTTCAGGACGCTAGGGATCTAGTATATGAAGGGTCTAGTTATGGGGGATATTCAATGATGTCTGAAATATTGGGGGTTATTCTAGTTCTCTCTTTCTGACAAAATCCTTCTTAGATGGACAAAACCATGTGCACTGCAGGTGGGGCAGATGTTACTTGTGCAGAAAGAATTAGATTTGGGTGGGGTTTTACTTCAAAGTGAGATCTATATTGCAGTGTAAAAATAAAGCATCCAGTATTTACCCTGCACAGAAACAAAATAACTCACCCAAATTTATCTCTCTCTGCACATGTTACATCTGCCCCCCTGCAGTGCACATGGTTTTGTCCATCTAAGAAGGATTTTGTCAGAAAGAGTGAACTAGAATAAGGCCCTTTGTCCCTTTTTGATAAGGATATCCCAAATTTGGATTCGACCTATTGAATGTCAGTTCCAATCTTCAATTTTTATTAAACATTCCTAAAGTCAAAAAGACGTGGTACAGGGAATCCACCAATTTTTTGTTGGAAGCGGACCGGACAATAATTAGACAATTTTGCAGCCGTTTCCGACAAATGTAAAGTTGAATCTGCAGCAACGAGTACCAGACAAAACCAGCTAGAATTTAATAGGTACTGCCCGATATTCCCAACTACCCCCGTAGGGGTGCTGGTGACATGATGCTGTGACATCAGGATGTTGCGAGCCGACATGAATTGTTCCATCAAGCGTAAAGAAAAACTGTTTAATTACCCCATAATAGAAAAGTGTGACATCCCAGCCATCCCTGATAAAATGTCTTTTTGAAGACTCTTCCAGCAGCACAATGCAATGTTCGCATTGTTTAACATTTATAAAAACAGATGACTAATTTGTATTGCTAGGCTATTTGGGCGTCTGCTTCCGCCTCCATAAAACAGTAATGTAATCTCTGCATGGAGTAAGTGTTTTTCTAGTTGACTGTGTGTTTTCAATAGTCACTATTTCGAAATGACTAGAATGTTTGCCGTATCTTCTCATTTAAAAGCCACAGGCACAATTAAGAGATGAAAAGTACAAATTCCCAGAACACATCAATGTAAATAAATGTAAGTTCCTCTAGCAACAATAGCAATTTAATACCATTAACTGTAACATAGAATTGGTCTGGTTAATATACTGTAGGCATGTCTCCTAGGTCATGTATTTACTATGTGCGTGTGTCTCCTAAAGGTATATTAATGGTGTTTATTATATATGACAATTTTTTTTCTTGCTAATAATAGTGCTACCAGATTCATATACAGCAAGAACAGATTTAGGGGTCTAAAGGCCCATACACACTGGGTGACTTTGAGCTGAAAGTCACTCAAAACAGCAGGTTTGAGCGGCTTTCACCTCATAGCCGCCCAGTGTGTATGCCCCAGTGATGATGCGGGAGATGAGCGGCGATGATATCAGCAGATGAGCGGCTTTGAGGACAGCTTTGCATAGCACTGCGCTATGCAAAGCCGTCCTCCCCCTCTGTCGGCGCCGGGCAGGGTGAAAGCCGCTCAGTGTGTATGCGATCATCGCTGTCCATACACGCTGGGCATAGTCGCCCAGTGTGTATGGACCTTAAGCCATGGATGGAGAATAAGTACAAGCCAATCAGCTCCTAACTGCCATATTACAGTACGCTAAGAGTGTGTTTTATACATTTATGCTAAAGCGAATGCATGCAGAATAGGAGAAAGCTTATACATCTGTACAGTCATATACTGCACCTTTGTGATGGTATGATGATGAGATATTACTTCCCAAAATGAAATTTTAAATTCCTAAGCCCCTTTCAACCCAATAAAGCTGGGCCACCATTATGAAGCACATATCAATACAGCCTGTGCATTGGTCTTTGTATATATATATATAATAGTGAATATATAATAATTCACTTTTCTTTTACCCACTGGCAGGACAAAGGGCCTTATTTTGGTTCACTCTTTCTGACAAAATACTTCTTAGATGGACAAAACCATGTGCACTGCAGGGGGGCAGATGCAACATGTGCAGAGAGAATTAGATTTGGGTGAGTAATTTTGTTTCTGTGCAGGGAAAATACTGGCTGCTTTATTTTTACACTTCAATATAGATCTCACTTTGAAGTAAAACCCCACCCAAATCTAACTTTCTCTGCACATTTTGCATATGCTCCCCTGCAGTGCACATGGTTTTGTCCATCTAAGAAGGATTTTGTCAGAAAGAGTGAACCAAAATAAGGCCCAAAGTTACAAATATGCAGTACAGTATGTGCAGACATACAATTTTTTTCCACAATGGTAAATGATGATTTGGTTTAGTATGAAGAGAGAAAAAGGGATCGTCACCAAAAATTACCTTCTAGAAGTAATATATATGATGCTTAATTGGTGTCTACCTTCATTTTCAGTTACGTTCCCTCCACCTCATGGGAAACTAAGATAATGGGTGAGATTTAATAGGATGAGAGATTCAGAAAGTGAGAGATTTGGGAAGAAATCTCCAGTTTTTTTAAAGCGGCAATCATTTACACTGCAAAATCAAACTGGTTTTGCAGTGTAAATGATTGCCGCTTTAAAAAAACTGGAGATTTCTTCCCAAATCTCTCACTTTCTGAATCTCTCATCCTATTAAATCTCACCCTATGTGTCAGTCTTTTACCTAAATGCTTTTGAGTTGCAGATACGTTCCCGTTCATTATCTACTGGTTTGCACTAGGCTTTTTTTTTTTTCAACTATCTGGGTAAGTCTCTTTTTCTGAAGCTAATGTGATGCTTTATCCAAATTGTACACAAATTCTATGTGACCCTGCTTCTGGTGTCTTAACATGCCACATCACAGAACTACCAATGACTGCCATAAAGGGTCATGCATCTCTGGTCAGAAATCATTTTATGCCTGACAATCTCTGGCCTTTCTGCTCAGGGCACTCTATAAAGTGTGCTCAAGCTCGGAGAGAGTCTTTTCTGAACGCTTTCAGTAATTATTCCATATACTAATTAGTCTCCAGGGGGCATGTGTTAGTCCTACACCAAATTGGCAGAGCTCTGATCATTCAGCCAGATATATTCTTATGGATTCACCTTGGTATTGACAGAATCTATGAAACTGGAATATCTAACCAATCTCTAATTTATTTGCATATAATTGACTCTTCTTAGTGTTATCTATAAAAGTGTTGTGTGTATGCTAAATATCATTAACCATGCATTCTCCCACGCCTTATTAATGACCCCACCCCCCGATCTGTGCATGCAGTTCAATCCAACTATATTACCAGCAATCGCATGCACAGGGGGGATGCGCGGATGTCACTGAACAGTATCAGTAACCAATATTGTTCAGTGTGAATGCATCTTGTTTAACCAGCGTCAATGCCGAAAAAGTTAACTATATTGGTGGTGCCGATAGTCGGCAAGTGTGTACGGGGGCGTTTTAGAACACATTGCAGTACTCAAATGGCCCACATTATACTCCTTCACAGGTTTTTATTATTATTATTATTATTATTATTATTATTATTATTATTGTTATTATCATTATTATTTTTATATTAGTTTCTCTAAATGCATTCCACCATTTTGCTGTTTCTCTAAGCATCTCATTGTCACTCACCTTTTATGAAAGCTCCTCTAAGTACCATAAACAGGTTTTGGAATCAATGGTATAACATTTTGTTAAATCCCCATATCCAGAGTTACATCCATCGTGAGCAATTGGTCAGGATGTCATTGGCAGAAATAATACCTTCTACCTAAACAAATTAACTTTCATTGACTTCAAGAACATTGTGTTAGAGTCAATAAAGACAAATGGGAATATCTAACATTATACTGTGGACATGTGATGAACAGAGGACAAACCAGAGGATGTGATGCCAGCACCTTGCCCACGGTCAGTTATACAGGTCACATGACACTGAGGGGTATTTTTACCAAGTGTCAGTTTTGAGTTTTATGGCTATTTCCTGTCAGTTTTAATACCTGCTGATTTACTGAAGCTAAAACTGATGAGAAAACTATGGGAAGCCACACTTGAGAAACAGAATGTAATACAGCATCGGCTCACCATCAATGTTTTTATCAGTACAATAAACCCCATATTTGGGGCCAGATGCACTAAGATTTAAAAGTGATACAATGGGGAGTGATAAACAGCCAGCCAATCAGCTACTACCTGCCATGTCACAGATTGTGTGAAAAATTTCAGACAGGAGCTGATTGGCTGGCTTTTTATCACTCTCCATTATATCACGTTTGAAGCGTAGTGCATCTGACCCTTGCTGTGTCGGTTTTAGAAACCAACAATAAACATAGGAAAACCCACACTGACAAATGAATTAGATATGACAAGTGAAATATAGTAGTAAGGGTTACCAAGGTAAATCCGGCGCTATATGGGGAGTGTTGGCAAGCTGCTGACTCAATATACAATATCAACATACAAAGGTGAAGAGTAGCATTAAAAACAGTGCTACTGTTGGATCAATTGTTATAAATTAACCTAGTATTATTAAAACATGATCATAATAAAAGACATTTCTAAAATAGCATTGGACACAGGATAATAAGACTGATAGAGGAGTAATTGTTCCTATAGTGCTCAGTCCTCTCTTAGAGATGTAAGTACTAGGGGGACCCCCATAAATTATCCACTTAAATAATAGACATCACCGCTGGAATCTGTAACCAGGCTTTGGTTGTCAGTCATCGCCGGAGGAATTATGCTCTGACAGATGGATGGAAAAGCGGAGTCCCAAATGGCAAGATAAGGGAGTTCCCAGTCTAAATTGGATGGTGAATTGTCTAAGCTGGTTCAAGACAGGAAACAAAGATGGTAAACATCCTCTGTTGTGTCCAGATCAAGTGCCACTGACGGATTTCATTGTGCGCTACACAACTACAATATATCAAAAGTGTAGCACTGGGTTCTCAAGTGCAGGTATATATACCCCCAAAACAGAAAGAAAAATCAGGTACAGGTTGAGTATCCCTTATCCAAAATGTTCGGGATCAGAAGCAGTTTGGATCAAAGATTATTCCGTATTTCGGATTTTTTTTATATTTCAATGAGGTATCTTGAGGGATTCAGTATTGAATCCCGGCGGTCGGGATCCCGGCGTTCAGAATCCCGACGCCGGAATCCCGACAGCCGAAATGCCGACAAGGGGGGACGTGGATCGCCCCCCCTTGCGGGCTCGCTGCGCTCGCCACGCAGCGGGCCCGGTGCCTCGCTACGCTCGGCACACTAATTTATTCTCCCTCCAGGGGTGTCGTGGACACCCCAGGAGGGAGAATGTGTCGGCATTTCGGCGGTCGGGATTCCGGCGTCGGGATTCTGAACGCCGGGATCCCGACCGCCGGGATTTTAACTGCATCCCATCTTGAGGTATCTTGCATTTTTGTTGTACAAACACATCAAACACATGAAATGCACAGAATATATTTTATTTGTGCATGAAACAAGGTTTCAAAACATGAAACAAAGTTTGTGTACAACCTCAGACACTGATTTTTAATGCTAAGCAGGGGCAAACCCAGGAAATTTATATGGGGGTTTCCGTATGTATGTATGTATGTGTGTGTGTGTGTGTCATATATATTGGTGGTGCGTATGTGCAAGGCCCTTTTTGTAATAAAAGCCTGCTACTTTTTATAACGGATGGCCGATCGCAAGTTAATTGACAGGAAACTGGCATTTGAGGGTGGTACCCGGACTTTTTCTGGAATTTGTCTTCACCCTCCCATTGCAGGAGACAGAAAGTGCAGCTGTAAAGATGAAAAAAAGGCAAAAACTGTACAGCGTCTCTTAACAGTAAGTATGATTTATTAGGAGATTTATTAGGAGATTTTCCATACTGTTGAATCAGAAAATTAATCAAAAAATCATCTTGGTTCACAAAGCAAGCAAATAGATTTGCTCATCTCTGCTAATTCTTAATCACAGAATAAGACGGACTCTGTTAACAACATTTCTGTTACTTTACAAAAAAAAATAATAGATAAGAACATGTGCTCACTAGAAGGAACCTCAAAGTTATGTAAATCTATTACACTAATCTCCAGTGTGGAGAAAAGTAATTTAAAATATGCACTGAAACATTCAAGGAATCCTGGATAGTGCAAATGTTGAATTAAACATTACATTTAAAGCACTCCGAGGTGAACACAAACCTGTTAAAACTCTATTAGCATTCTGCTGTATGACTGCAAATGGGAGAACCAGTTAAATATTTACATAACACAATATCATTCATTCAGTGCTAGACTTCAGCAATAACAATATCATTTATAACAGAAGGCAATATAGTAAGTATACTGTGAGCGTCCACAGGGATGTTTATTCACCAAGCAAAAAATAATAATGTTGCAATGTGTGTCAACTACAATGATCAAAACAGCATATGCTTATTTGCATTTTGCACGTGTGAACTGCTGAAATAGGAATGTGCAGTTTACGAACAGTTGTGGGATCAGATGCTTTACGTAATGATAATGTCTACTCATTAAAATAAATGTTCAACATTTATGCTCCAATTATATTTGCAAGTTGTATATTTGGTGCCAGCAGGGCCGGTGAAAGGATCTCAGCACCCTATGCAAAACTTCAACCTACTGCACCCCCCCTCCCCATACTGCCACCAATACCCAACTTCCATTAAGTCATACTTGCCTAAAATTCCGGAATGGCAGGAACGCTCCCAAAAAATTGGGTGGTCCTCCCAGCCTCCCAGAAAGGAGAAGGGGCAGCAAAGTAGGGAAGAATGCCTCAAGGGAAAGTATAAAGGTGAGGTCTTAGAAGTTCCACAGCAGCCACCTGCACTGAGTACAACAAGGATCCTCACAGACATCCTTGATTTTTTGATAGGCTTACTTGGTGACGCCCCCCCAGATCCCAGCACCCGAGCAGTTGCCTAAAGCTGCCTAATTGTAGAGCTGACCCTGCGTGCCAGGTTCTTTGTCTCTGGCAAGGATGTCACTGAGGCAGAGGGAGCTTAGAACACAACCAAGACACTTTTATAGGGGAAAGGTGTTTTTTATATACAGTAAAAAGAAAAAAAGGCATTAGAAGGGGAAGTGTTAGGAAAGGCGACATGTTCTCTTGAAGAACAACAAGCCAATAAGTGTTCTTTATAAAATATGGTATTTGTTTGTTTTTGTTTGTTATGCCTTTTCATGTAATTGGACACCTGGCTAGACACAGATTGTTGTAGTGCGAGCAACTCAAAATTAGCTTGTACATTGTGTTTAAGATAACACATTTCTTTTCATTCAGTCTGTACTGATGGCATGCATCACTTGCTGTTCCATTTATCATTACATTTGTTGTGACTCAGCCCCCAAAATACACCCTTTTTTTTGGGGGGGGGGGGGATTCAAACTTAATTATACATATCACCCCATAGATGAAGTTAGGACACCCCCATTTCTGAAACAGCTGCAGCCCCCATAGGTTTCCATGCTGACAGACTTACCAGCTCAGAAATGCAGTGCAGTCCCGAACTTAGCCTGGCAACTAGCACAATTTCAAGATGGCATTACCCTGTTTTAGCCCAAGTCAGGCATGCCTATGCATTTTAGGGAAAGTCATGTGATGTCAGCTTCGACCCCGATCAGCCTGTTTCTATCTTGATAAAGCTGCCAGTACAGGAAGAGAAACGCATTGGTATAACTCCAGGATTCATGCACCAGACCTTATTTGGACACTTACCTGCTGATTTGACCATCGATTGAACAAGATCTAGAAAATTCATCCACAACATTATAGGACTTGCCCCATGCCCAATCTTTTGGATCAATTGGAGACTACTCCAGATACCTACCTCCAATGGCTTCCAGAGTATACTGAACTTTGAGATTGGACTCCCAACACACAAGGACATTTGCTTATTGGTGCAGTGCAGGTTTAATCACTATTTCACCCCAGTCCATGTATGATCCCGGTATCCATTTCCATGACTGTTTTTCTTGATGTGGTTCTAATAGCTTTTAATGTTTATTAAAATTGCAAAGTGGATTCACTCGTTTTATGTTTTTATTACTTGCTTGAGCGCTGCTTTCCCTTGTTTCTTTTACCCTGTTTGTATCGCAGCCACAGAGTAAGTATTGGCTAAGCACAAATGCACACACTGGATAAATCATGCAATGATGTGCAGCTGTAGTATGGATTTGCAGCTATATGCAGGCCTGCAATATTTTCACAAGCCATGCTAAACACTTCACAGTCTTCACAGACTTGCACAGGGAGGGATTTTGCTCTATTGGGGTGGTGTATACCTGATCGCTAACCAAAAATTAGCAGCTGTGCGATCAGGTCTGAATCAGGCCCAATGTGTAGCTGCCCCTGTAATGAATATTGTTTTCGGAGTCCTTCTCTGGTGCTCACACTTGCTGATACTGATTCATTTTTTTCTATTCTATTCCTTTCCTATAGTACTCTGACTACTAGCGTTACTGTCAGGCTCTGCTTGCTGTTACTGACTGCTAATAACGTCGCTGCAAATAATGTAACTGTCTCACTGTAAATATCTTGTCTAATTTGCATAAACTAGTTGGCCGATAGAATTTTAGTAGCTCATTGATTATTTGAAATATATGACAACTTACATGACTAATGGACCCAATATTAATGAGTTATCATCCAATATTAATGAGTTATCATTCTTAAAGTACACAGCAAACTGACACATCCCTAGTGCCTGAATAGTGCCCAATGCGGGTTCTACCAGGGATTATGCAACTGTCTGTAAGGTAGAATTATGTTTCAAAAATTACAAATTTTCAGTTTTTTTCTTTTTATTAAAAATAATTACTGAAAAGCAGCAGTTTTGGAAACATTTATTGATACATAAACCCACAGCTGTTAGTCTGTCCACTTTCAAGAATTCCTTACTTTTTATTCCTTTTTTTTACTTGCTATACCTATTTCTCCTTATGCTATTCTGCTCACAGTCTTTCCATCTTTCTATCAAACCTGCATTCCTTGTTTCCCTGTGGATCTCTTCCTCTCTCTTAGTTTTCCATCAGTGTCTCCTCTGTCTCCTTAGCCTCTCAGGTCACAGCTATTGTACAAGCAACAGAACCAGACGACAGCACCTCCTCCACAAACAAAATAGGACAGCTAAACAACAGCGGTGGCAATGTGTATATATATATATTAGAGATGTGCGGGTTTGGATTGTCCAGATCCGAGCCTGCCCAAACAACGGGGGTTCCGAGCCCGGATGCGAGTAGCGTTCAGAGCTTCCTGTCTGTCTTGAATCCGGGCGCACCGGAAAACGTCATTGCCTGGTGCCGGATTCTCGCAAGATCCGGATTTTGATATAAGTCCCGGCTCCGGCGCCATTTTCTTAATTCGGCATGTTGAGGTCAGACAGCACTGATGGAGGAACTTGTTCTGTCAAAATAAAACCATCACATGCTGCTCTTGGTTATACAAAGTTTTGGATTTTAAATCAATCCATCGTCAGGCAGTGCAATACAGACAAGTGCATACAATACAGTGACCTTATATCCTCATGCAGCCTCCGCTCGCAGCATACCGGGCTGCCATGTATTTCCTGCTTCTGGGACCGGAAGTTCAGGTCATTCACCTGGTAAACAAAGTGGTCTCCATGGTAACCCAGCATCTGTGGACAGAAGCACAATACATTAAACATAATGGGGGTTATTCTGGTTGATTCATAAGGCTGCGATTTCGCAGCCTTGCAAATCCACCAAACCCCACCCGCCCCCCTTCGCAGCGCAGGTTCGTCCGCACAGGCTGCAAATGGTAGTTTAGCACAAACATCCATTCGTATGCCACGGGTAACCTCCCACATCTTTTGATGGTCACCGATCATTGAAAGTTGTGAAAGGTACACGCATATAAAAGTGACTTTCAAGTCATTTACATATTCGTGCACGCTGGGTCAGATATGGGTGGGCAGCTGACATCCGGTTATGTCAGCTGCCAGTAGGGTGACCAACTCATCCCTTTAATCCGGGACACATATTAATTACACAGGTTCTGTGGCAGTTTAAAACCAGGTGAAATGGAGTCTTGAGGTGTGGCAGTTTAACCCCTTCCCGACATTTGACGTACATTTACGTCATGGCCGGGATGTACTTCCCGACACATGGCATAAATGTACGTCATGCCATTTAACTGTCACCGCGTCTATAGACGCGGTGACAGTTTAAACATGTCTGCTGTCCCTGACAGCAGACATGTCCCTGCATGCCCAGGGGTGGTGGCGATGCCTCCCCCCCGTCGGCGATCACTGTGATTGGCTGTTCAAATGTGAACAGCCAATTACAGCGTTTTCTGTGTACCGGCGAATAACGTTCGCCGGTGACACAGGGATCGGTGGTGATTGGTGCTGTAAAGTACAGCACCAATCACCACGGGGTGTAAGGGTGACACTGGTGTCACCCCACCTCACCCCACCCGCCCCCAAAGGCCGTGATTGGTTCGCCGGACCGACGGACCAATCACAGCCATGGAGGGTGATTTAAACTAACGGTGACTGCACTGCAGACGCCATTCCGGTCTGGAATTGCGTGCAGTGCGGTCACCGTACCTATCTGCCGTGATATACTGACCTGATCCTTGCAAAATACTTACCTGATCACCTGATCACCTGATCACTGCTTGTAGCGTGCTGGATGCTTCCTGGATCTGACTTCTTGTGACTTCCTGCTGCTGCTGCAGTGTGATAGAGTTATAGATAGATAGATAGAGAGAGATAGAGAGAGATAGAGAGAGATAGAGAGAGATAGTGACAGAGTGTGCTATATTTTGTGTCTGCTACCCCCCCTTTTTGGGGGTGCAGGGTTTTTTTTTATATATATAACTGTCAGTGCTGCTGCTGCAGTGTCATAGAGTGATAGATAGTGATAGATAGTGAGAGATAGAGAGATAGAGAGAGATAGTGATAGAGAGTGCTATATTTTGTGTCTGCTACCCCCCCTTTTTGGGGGTGCAGGTTTTTTTTATATATATATAACTGTCAGTGCTGCTGCTGCAGTGTCATAGAGTGATAGATAGTGAGAGATAGAGAGATAGAGAGAGATAGTGACAGAGAGTGATAGAGAGTGCTATATTTTGTGTCTGCTACCCCCCCTTTTTGGGGGTGCAGGGTTTTTTTTTTATATATATATAACTGCCAGTGCTGCTGCTGCAGTGTCATAGAGTGATAGATAGTGATAGATAGTGAGAGATAGAGAGATAGAGAGAGATAGTGACAGAGAGTGATAGAGAGTGCTATATTTTGTGTCTGCTACCCCCCCTTTTGTGCTGATCAGTATATCTGTGCTGATCAGCAACTTTTTGGGGGTGCAGGTTTTTTTTTTTTATATATACCTGTCAGTTGCTGCCAGTTGCACTGTCAGTTGCACCAAAGGTTGTGCACCTGCTGCCCCTCACTGGTAATCAGTGTCGCATCACTGATCACCTTTTTTTTTTTTTGAGGGTGCTGTGGGGTCTTTTTTAAAAAAAATTTTTTACACACACTGTGATTTTGTGGGTGTCCTGTGGCCACTGTGCGCTGATCAGTGACGTACATCACTGATCAGCTTTTTCGGCACAGGGTTGATCTATTTTTTTTTTTGATCAAATTCCTGTTGCCTTTGAGCGCTGTTCAGTGACCAACATCTGTGCTCAATTTTTGGCGCAGGACCTTTTTTTTTTTTTTTTTTAACCCCTTCAATTTTTTTTTTTTTATTGGGATCAAATTCCTGTATAAAGTATTTTTTTTTTCTGCACTACATACACACTACACACTACATACCCCCCGTGTTGAAATAAAGTTTGTACCCCCCCTACACTATACACGTGTTGAAACATTTCACTACCAGAAACACAAAAATAAAAATGGCATCCCAAATGTCATCCCAAATGTCATCCCAGTCATCCAGAAGAATGTATTCAGCGGAGGAGGCATATGCCATGCTTGCCTCTGACTCTAACACAGCCAGTGAGGCAAGCGGGGAATTTGAAGGATTCATCTTAAGCTCCTCTTCCTCCTCTAGTGATGAGGGACCCCCTCAAAGACGCCCCCGTAGAGCAGCTGAGACCCCCCCCCAATAATTGATCTCGTATGGACCCCACCACCAGACAATTTTGAGCCCCAGGTTCCTGAGTTTTTGGCCATCCCAGGAATCCAATTTGATTCCACAGGTCTCAGAGAAATTGACTTTTTCAAATTATTTTTCTCTGATGATTTTATAAATTTAATGGTGTACCAAACTAATTTATATGCCCAGCAGTTTATTGCTCAAAACCCCACGTCATCATTTGCTAGGTGGACCCCTGTAGATGCAGTAGAGATGATGACGTTTTGGGGTCTGGTGTTTCATATGGGCATAGTAAAAAAGCCAGAAATTAGGCAATATTGGAGTACAGATGTTCTGTACAGCACCCCACTTTACCGTATGGCCATGACCCGGACTCGTTTTGAGTTAATCCTTAAATTTTTGCATTACAACGATAATGCACAGTGCCCACCCAGAGATGATCCCACCTTTGACCGGCTATTCAAAGTCAGGCCGGTCATTGATCATTTCAGTGCCAAATTTCCAGAGATGTACATCCCAGATAAATTCATTTGCATAGACGAGTCCCTTATACATTTTAAAGGAAGGGTTAAATTCCGCCAGTACCTTCCCAGTAAGAGGGCAAGGTATGGCATAAAAATGTATAAGCTGTGTGAAAGCACCTCAGGGTACACTCACAGGTTTAGGGTATATGAAGGGAAGGATTCAAGAATTGAACCGCCAGAATGCCCCCCCTCCCTCGTAGGTGTTAGTGGAAAAATTGTCTGGGATTTAGTGCACCCCTTCCTGGATAAAGGTTATCACCTCTATGTGGATAACTTTTACACCAGCATCCCCCTGTTTAAGGCCCTTGGTTCAAGAGGTACAGCAGCTTGCGGTACTGTGCGCAAGAACCAAAGAGGCCTCCCAAAAACGCACATTGCCCAAGTAATGAGAAGGGGTGAAAGCAGGGCACAATCCACCGAAAATATGTTGTTGGTCAAATATAAGGACAAGAGGGATGTCCTTATACTGACAACAATTCACGGAGACAGTACCACCTCCGTCCCTGTACGAGGTACCAGTACCCACACCTCAAAACCTATTTGTATCCTGGATTACAATAAGTACATGGGCGGAGTGGATCTTTCAGATCAGGTACTGAAGCCGTACAGTGCCCTGCGGAAAACAAAAATCTCGTACAAGAAGCTGGCCGTGTATATCATCCAGATGGCACTGTATAACGCTTACGTGCTATTCCGTTCTACCAGCCAGAGGGGGACATTTATGCACTTTCAAGAGGAAGTCATAAAGAGCCTAATATTTGGGAACCAGCAGGCAGAGGGCCCCAGTACTTCTAGTACTGGCCCCCGTATTGTACCAGGGCAGCATTTTCCTGATGAAATCCCCTCCACTGGAAAAAAGGGCAGGACACAAAAAAGGTGCAAAGTTTGTTATAAAAAGGGAATAAGAAAGCAAACTATTTTCCAGTGTGACACTTGCCCCGACAAACCCGGCCTATGTATAAAGGAGTGTTTTAAAATATACCACACATCTATGGATTATTAGGTTCATCATTTCACCGTGCTTCGGGGGTCTTGCTAATGCCACATAGCACCCACCATTCATTCCACCAGAATCTGAGCCGCAAAATCCAAAAATCACTCCTTCCCTTCTGAGTCCTGCCATGCACCCAACTGGTATTTTTTGGCATTGCCGTACTCGGGAGAAATTGGGGCACAGATTTTAGGGTGCTTTTTCTCCTTCATACCTTATGAAAATGAAAAATTTTGAGCCAGAACTGCATTTTTGTGTAAAAAAATGTAATTTTTCATTTGCACAGCCCAGTTGTATCAAAATTGGTGAAACCCCTGGGGGTTTGAAATGTACACTATACCCCTAGATGAATTCCCTGAGGGGTGTAGTTTGCAAAATGGGGTCACTTGTGGGGGGGTTCCACTGTATTGGTGCTTTGGGGGTCTTGCTAATGCGACATAGCACCCACCAACATTCCACCAGAATCTGTGCTGCAAAATCCAAATATCACTCCTTCCCTTCTGAGTCCTGACATTTTTTGGTCACACATGAAGCATTGCCGTACTCGGGAGAAATTGGGGCACAGATTTTGGGGTGCTTTGTCTCCTTCATTCCTTGTGAAAATGAAAAATTTTGAGCCAGAACTGCATTTTTGTGTAAAAAATTTAATTTTTCATTTTCACTGCCCAGTTGTACCACAATTGGTGAAACCCCTGGGGGTTTGAAATGTACATTATACCCCTAGATGAATTCCCAGAGGGGTGTAGTTTGCAAAATGGGGTCACTTGTGGGGGGCTTCCACTGTATTGGTGCTTTGGGGGTCTTGCTAATGCGACATAGCACCCACCAAAATTCCACCAGAATCTGAGCTGCAAAATACAAAAATCACTCCTTCCCTTCTGAGTCCTGCCATGCACCCAAATGGTATTTTTTGGTCACATATGAGGCATTGCCGTACTCGGGAGAAATTAGGGCACAGATTTTGGGGTGCTTTGTCTCCTTCATTCCTTGTGAAAATGAAAAATTTTGAGCCAGAACTGCATTTTTGTGTAAAAAAATGTAATTTTTCATTTGCACAGCCCAGTTGTATCAAAATTGGTGAAACCCCTGGGGGTTTGAAATGTACACTATACCCCTAGATGAATTCCCTGAGGGGTGTAGTTTGCAAAATGGGGTCACTTGTGGGGGGCTTCCACTGTATTGGTGCTTTGGGGGTCTTGCTAATGCAACATAGCACCCACCAAAATTCCACCAGAATCTGAGCTGCAAAATACAAAAATCACTCCTTCCCTTCTGAGTCCTGCCATGCACCCAAATGGTATTTTTTGGTCACATGTGAGGCATTGCCGTACTCGGGAGAAATTGGGGCACAGATTTTAGGGTGCTTTGTCTCCTTCATTCCTTGTGAAAATGAAAAATTTTGAGCCAGAACTGCATTTTTGTGTAAAAAATTTAATTTTTCATTTTCACTACCCAGTTGTACCACAATTGGTGAAACCCCTGGGGGTTTGAAATGTACATTATACCCCTAGATGAATTCCCAGAGGGGTGTAGTTTGCAAAATGGGGTCACTTGTGGGGGGCTTCCACTGTATTGGTGCTTTGGGGGTCTTGCTAATGCGACATAGCACCCACCAAAATTCCACCAGAATCTGAGCTGCAAAATACAAAAATCACTCCTTCCCTTCTGAGTCCTGCCATGCACCCAAATGGTATTTTTTGGTCACATGTGAGGCATTGCCGTACTCGGGAGAAATTGGGGCACAGATTTTGGGGTGCTTTGTCTCCTTCATTCCTTGTGAAAATGAAAAATTTTGAGCCAGAACTGCATTTTTGTGTAAAAAAATTTAATTTTTCATTTGCACAGCCCAGTTGTATCAAAATTGGTGAAACCCCTGGGGGTTTGAAATGTACACTATACCCCTAGATGAATTCCCTGAGGGGTGTAGTTTGCAAAATGGGGTCACTTGTGGGGGGCTTCCACTGTATTGGTGCTTTGGGGGTCTTGCTAATGCGACAAAGCACCCACCAAAATTCCACCAGAATCTGAGCTGCAAAATACAAAAATCACTCCTTCCCTTCTGAGTCCTGCCATGCACCCAAATGGTATTTTTTGGTCACATGTGAGGCATTGCCGTACTCGGGAGAAATTGGGGCACAGATTTTGGGGTGCTTTGTCTCCTTCATTCCTTGTGAAAATGAAAAATTTTGAGCCAGAACTGCATTTTTGTGTAAAAAATTTAATTTTTCATTTTCACTGCCCAGTTGTACCACAATTGGTGAAACCCCTGGGGGTTTGAAATGTACATTATACCCCTAGATGAATTCCCAGAGGGGTGTAGTTTGCAAAATGGGGTCACTTGTGGGGGGCTTCCACTGTATTGGTGCTTTGGGGGTCTTGCTAATGCGACATAGCACCCACCAAAATTCCACCAGAATCTGAGCTGCAAAATACAAAAATCACTCCTTCCCTTCTGAGTCCTGCCATGCACCCAAATGGTATTTTTTGGTCACATGTGAGGCATTGCCGTACTCGGGAGAAATTGGGGCACAGATTTTGGGGTGCTTTGTCTCCTTCATTCCTTGTGAAAATGAAAAATTTTGAGCCAGAACTGCATTTTTGTGTAAAAAAATTTAATTTTTCATTTGCACAGCCCAGTTGTATCAAAATTGGTGAAACCCCTGGGGGTTTGAAATGTACACTTTACCCCTAGATGAATTCCCTGAGGGGTGTAGTTTGCAAAATGGGGTCACTTGTGGGGGGGTTCCACTGTATTGGTGCTTTGGGGGTCTTGCTAATGCGACATAGCACCCACCAACATTCCACCAGAATCTGTGCTGCAAAATCCAAATATCACTCCTTCCCTTCTGAGTCCTGACATTTTTTGGTCACACATGAAGCATTGCCGTACTCGGGAGAAATTGGGGCACAGATTTTGGGGTGCTTTGTCTCCTTCATTCCTTGTGAAAATGAAAAATTTTGAGCCAGAACTGCATTTTTGTGTAAAAAATTTAATTTTTCATTTTCACTGCCCAGTTGTACCACAATTGGTGAAACCCCTGGGGGTTTGAAATGTACATTATACCCCTAGATGAATTCCCAGAGGGGTGTAGTTTGCAAAATGGGGTCACTTGTGGGGGCTTCCACTGTATTGGTGCTTTGGGGGTCTTGCTAATGCGACATAGCACCCACCAAAATTCCACCAGAATCTGAGCTGCAAAATACAAAAATCACTCCTTCCCTTCTGAGTCCTGCCATGCACCCAAATGGTATTTTTTGGTCACATATGAGGCATTGCCGTACTCGGGAGAAATTAGGGCACAGATTTTGGGGTGCTTTGTCTCCTTCATTCCTTGTGAAAATGAAAAATTTTGAGCCAGAACTGCATTTTTGTGTAAAAAAATGTAATTTTTCATTTGCACAGCCCAGTTGTATCAAAATTGGTGAAACCCCTGGGGGTTTGAAATGTACACTATACCCCTAGATGAATTCCCTGAGGGGTGTAGTTTGCAAAATGGGGTCACTTGTGGGGGGCTTCCACTGTATTGGTGCTTTGGGGGTCTTGCTAATGCAACATAGCACCCACCAAAATTCCACCAGAATCTGAGCTGCAAAATACAAAAATCACTCCTTCCCTTCTGAGTCCTGCCATGCACCCAAATGGTATTTTTTGGTCACATGTGAGGCATTGCCGTACTCGGGAGAAATTGGGGCACAGATTTTAGGGTGCTTTGTCTCCTTCATTCCTTGTGAAAATGAAAAATTTTGAGCCAGAACTGCATTTTTGTGTAAAAAATTTAATTTTTCATTTTCACTACCCAGTTGTACCACAATTGGTGAAACCCCTGGGGGTTTGAAATGTACATTATACCCCTAGATGAATTCCCAGAGGGGTGTAGTTTGCAAAATGGGGTCACTTGTGGGGGGCTTCCACTGTATTGGTGCTTTGGGGGTCTTGCTAATGCGACATAGCACCCACCAAAATTCCACCAGAATCTGAGCTGCAAAATACAAAAATCACTCCTTCCCTTCTGAGTCCTGCCATGCACCCAAATGGTATTTTTTGGTCACATGTGAGGCATTGCCGTACTCGGGAGAAATTGGGGCACAGATTTTGGGGTGCTTTGTCTCCTTCATTCCTTGTGAAAATGAAAAATTTTGAGCCAGAACTGCATTTTTGTGTAAAAAAATGTAATTTTTCATTTGCACAGCCCAGTTGTATCAAAATTGGTGAAACCCCTGGGGGTTTGAAATGTACACTATACCCCTAGATGAATTCCCTGAGGGGTGTAGTTTGCAAAATGGGGTCACTTGTGGGGGGCTTCCACTGTATTGGTGCTTTGGGGGTCTTGCTAATGCGACAAAGCACCCACCAAAATTCCACCAGAATCTGAGCTGCAAAATACAAAAATCACTCCTTCCCTTCTGAGTCCTGCCATGCACCCAAATGGTATTTTTGGTCACATGTGAGGCATTGCCGTACTCGGGAGAAATTGGGGCACAGATTTTGGGGTGCTTTGTCTCCTTCATTCCTTGTGAAAATGAAAAATTTTGAGCCAGAACTGCATTTTTGTGTAAAAAATTTAATTTTTCATTTTCACTGCCCAGTTGTACCACAATTGGTGAAACCCCTGGGGGTTTGAAATGTACATTATACCCCTAGATGAATTCCCAGAGGGGTGTAGTTTGCAAAATGGGGTCACTTGTGGGGGGCTTCCACTGTATTGGTGCTTTGGGGGTCTTGCTAATGCGACATAGCACCCACCAAAATTCCACCAGAATCTGATCTGCAAAATACAAAAATCACTCCTTCCCTTCTGAGTCCTGCCATGCACCTAAATGGTATTTTTTGGTCACATGTGAGGCATTGCCGTACTCGGGAGAAATTGGGGCACAGATTTTGGGGTGCTTTGTCTCCTTCATTCCTTGTGAAAATGAAAAATTTTGAGCCAGAACTGCATTTTTGTGTAAAAAAATGTAATTTTTCATTTGCACAGCCCAGTTGTATCAAAATTGGTTAAACCCCTGGGGGTTTGAAATGTACACTATACCCCTAGATGAATTCCCTGAGGGGTGTAGTTTGCAAAATGGGGTCACTTGTGGGGGGCTTCCACTGTATTGGTGCTTTGGGGGTCTTGCTAATGCGACAAAGCACCCACCAAAATTCCACCAGAATCTGAGCTGCAAAATACAAAAATCACTCCTTCCCTTCTGAGTCCTGCCATGCACCCAAATGGTATTTTTTGGTCACATGTGAGGCATTGCCGTACTCGGGAGAAATTGGGGCACAGATTTTGGGGTGCTTTGTCTCCTTCATTCCTTGTGAAAATGAAAAATTTTGAGCCAGAACTGCATTTTTGTGTAATTTTTAATTTTCACTGCCCAGTTGTACCACAATTGGTGAAACCCCTGGGGGTTTGAAATGTACATTATACCCCTAGATGAATTCCCTGAGGGGTGTAGTTTGCAAAATGGGGTCACTTGTGGGGGGGTTCCTAACTTTTAGCATCTTATGGTGCCTAGAAACCTACATGGTGCCTAAAAAATAATCTCATAAAAAGGAGGCTCCAAAATCAAGTAGGTGCTCCTTCTATTATGAAGCCTGTGGTTTGGTCAACGTGCACACTAGGGCCACATATAGGATATTTATGAAAACAAAAGAATTGGGGGAATCAATTTTTAGTCACATTTCTCTAGTAAAATCTACTGTGTTCCTTAGAAAAATGTATTAAAATTGCAAATCTGCAAAAAAAATGAAATTTTGAAATTTCACCTACACTTTGTTTTAATTCCTGTGAAACACCTAAAGGGTTAACAAACTTCCAAAATGCTGTTTTGAATACTGTGAGGGGTGCAGTTTTTGAAATGGCATCATTTATGGGGGTGTCTCACATACAAGTCCCTCAAAGTCACATCAGAACTGAACTGGTCCCTAAAAAAATCAGTGTTTGAAATTTTCTTGAAAATTTGAGAATTTGCTATTCATATTTTAAGCCTCCTAGTGTCCAAAAAAATTAAAAGGAGGTTGAAATAATGATGGCAACATAAAGTAGACATATGGTCTATGTTAGTTATTAACTATTTTGAGTGGTATGATTATTTGTCTCACAAGCAGAAAATTTAACATTTTGAAAATTGCAAAATTTTCCATTTTTTTACGACATTTTGGTATTTTTCACAAAAAAACACAGACTGTATCGACGAAAATTTACCACTAACTTGAAGTACAATGTGTCACGAGAAAACAATCTCAAAATCACTGGGATAAGTAAAAGCAAAAAAAAGTTATCCCCACTTAAGTGATACCTGTCAGATTTGAAAAAAAGGGCTCTGTCAGGAAGGCAAAAACTGGCTGCGGCGGGAAGGGGTTAAAAACAGGTGAAAGTCAGCCGCAGAACCTGTGTCATTAATATGTGTCCAGGATTAAAGGGATGAGTTGGTCACCCTAGCTGCCAGCCCCCCCCCCACTCGCGCCACCGCCTCCTTACCATAAGAATGCCCAGCGCACTCTATGTCTGCACATGCTCAGAAGGATCAAATGAATAAGAATAATCCCCAATGAATCCCCCAGAGTGTAAATTTACAAAATACAAAACACAATATAAGCATTCTAAAAATACATACTTTTCATGGACTGTTGATGCATATTTCTTCATAAGAACAGACTCAAATTTAATTAGTCATTCAGACCACTGGGTTTTACTGTGACCTGTGCAAGGCCATAAGCTCTTTAAAAGAGCGTATGGTCTTACACACAGAGCAAAGATTAAGTAAACAACACAGCTGCTATTACATGTAAGAGGGTGCCTAATTTTTCCAAGATCATATGGTTGCAGAGAGTGCAACCCAAACAGGTAGAGCAACCATTTATTTTAGTAGTAATACCCTTAAGCCTTCTCATACTGGGCGGGATGTATTAAAATACATCGCCGCCCTTCGCGCCCCCCCCCCCCCCGCCGCGATGCCGCTGCATATATACTAACATATGCGGCTGGCATCGCGATGCGGTGACGGAGGCCCCCCGCGATACCTGTACTGTGGTCTGCGGGGGGTCTCCGTCACCTCCCAGCCGGCTTCTGCTGCTTTCACGCCGGGGACAGCTAAGCAAGCTGTCCCCGGGTTTTAGTACATAGGAAAATGTGGTAAAACGGGGGTTTTACCGCATTTTCCCTTTAGTACATCTCGCCCACTGTATTTTACCAACAAATCCCTGACGGTTTTCCTGCGTACATTATATGTACTTTTTTAGACTTTTAAGTGATTTGTCATACTTGACTATGGTCCACAAAGTTTTTGTCTGTTCCCGAATATCATTATTTGCCAACTTATACTGTTGTACCCATCTTATGCTATTCCTTAGGCGGCTTCTTCTGTAAAGTTTTTGATCTTGATATTTGATCAACACTAGATCTAGCTTTTCCAATTATTGTCTCACTGTAGCCTCGCAATCTCTCCTAAGCCTACTTTTAATTCCTCTTCATCATTAGTTAAAAAAAGTGAAACTTTCTATTGTGGTTCTTGGGTGATAGCAGTCTACCCTGAGGATAGTGTTCTTGTCAGTAGACTTGACAAATATTTTTGTATATTCAACTTCCCATCAGTCAGTGTAATATGGACACGCTCTTTTCTCCGTAACACACATGATTGTGGGCCACATTCCTCTGTTATCACGTGGTGGTGATCGACAAAAAATCTTGTTGAAATTAGAAACTAAATTAATTTTCAGATTAGACACTGTGGGCCTTATTCTAGTTCACTCTTTCTGACAAAATCCTTCCTAGCTGGACAAAACCATGTGCACTGCAGGGGGGAAGATGTAAAATGTGCAGAGAGAATTAGATTTTGGTAAATTATTTTGTTTCTGTGCAGGGTAAATACTGGCTGCTTTATTTTTACACTGCAATATAGATCTCACTTTGAAGTAAAACCCCACCCAAAACTAATTCTCTCTGCACAAGTAACATCTGCCCCCCTGCAGTGCACATGGTTTTGTCCATCTAAGAAGGATTTTGTCAGAAAGAGTGAACTAAAATAAGGCCCTGTATCCCCAAAGGGACTAAATGAGTGCATCACCTGGAATGCACTGCTCTGACAGTTCTATTTTTTTACCGCATCCTTTTTGTGTTCATCTTAGTTTGATCAGTGGGGATTGGCCCTCAATCTTCCGTGCATACTGTTGCTAGGCAATGGTTGCACATAAAGTATATATGCTTGTGACTATCATGCTTTAATAAAAGTACCAGTGCGTCCCTCTTTTCTATTTAACTGTCATATTCTTGTTTTTATTTCACAGACAGTACCCGCCGCGGGCCCCGACTGACTCCAGGATGCGGTTGCTAGACAGCGCCAGTTTTCGGAAGTGCATCATCTGACGACTTACGAGTGGAAGTCCAGCATAAAGGGATGCCGCAAATATTCTAGGATATTGGCGCTAAACACGTTCAATATGTGAATATGTGCATATATGGATATACAAAACCCAAAAAGTAAAAAAAGAATAATTATTCAATTATACGTGATAAAGACCATGGATTTGGGAAGTCCAGAGAAAAGCACACTAGGCCCCAAAACTCATATGAGCTGGCGGCTTCATTCTCTGTAGGCCGTTGGTAGGTCGGCTGTATGGATCTAGGAAAGTGGGGAGAAAGAAAAATGTGCCTAATAGTGTATTATTAGTGATAGTGTGAGCTAGTGAGCAAAGAATCATTTTGTGCATACTAAATAAAATATTTCTGTGCAGAATTGACAGCGATTCATGTGGTTGGTTTCTTCCCAGAACAGTGTTTTTTCTGAAAAACGCCGGAGGTATATACCTGTAGATGGATACAAATGGAGCCACTCTCATCACAGCGGCTCCTGGAGCAAAAAGTGCTGTCCCACGCCACGGAATAAGGCGTGCATGCATCAGAGATGCTCGCAAGCCTCATTCCCGGCAATGGACAAGCGAGTGTGCGAGATGCTCACGCGTCCATGATTTCTAACGTGCCAGCCACCAGATCCATCTGTATGTGCAGACTCTAGGCTCTCTGGTCTAACACTGTAATAATGTTCGACCACATGGATAATAACGGTACATTTATTTATAGGAGCACAAAGAATTTAAGGGGATACTGTAAAAACATATACTCCAGGGTTTAGGAGTAGAGAAATTGATACGCAAGGAGGTCTCAACGCAATTCATCCATTCTGGAATTGTTTTGCTCCCCTTAAAGACCAATAGTAGTTTTGCATATTAAAGAAAGATTTAACATTTCTGATTTTGATTTTGCATTCTGAATTAAGCCCTACTTTTTTCGCTACAGGATAGAAGAACAGCGGATAGACGCAGTATGTTCTGTACATGAATACATATAGCTATATATAAATTTAGCAGGTAGACGCAGGGCCAGCACCACAAATCTTGGGGCCCCATAAACTGTTATCTCTGAGGCCCCCACCCCATCAAACGCTACCAACCCCCTTCCATGCTGGAACATAAATTGGACGCACTCCCTCACCCTGCGTCCTGCGCTGTATCACACCAACGCACTCCCCAACCCTGTGGCCTGCGCTACCTCACCCTGCCACCTAGGCTCTGTCACACTGATGCACTTCCTCACCGCGCAGCCTGTGCTCTATCACACTGGTACTCGCCCACCCTGCGGCCTGCATTCTATCACACTGATACACTACCTCACCCTGGGGCCTGCATTCTATCAAACTGACCCACTACCTCACCCTACGGCCTGTACTCTATGACACTGACGCAAACCCTTACCCTGCGGCCTGCGCTCCCTCAACTTGCAGTCTTCACTCTATGGGCCAGATGCACTAAGCTTTAAAAGTGATAAAATGAAGAGTGATAAACAGCCAGCCAATCAGCTCCTGTCTGACATTTCTCAAACACAGTCTGTAGGTAGGAGCTGATTGGCTGGCTGTTTATCACTCTCTGTTTATCACTTTTGAAGCTTAGTGCATCTGGCCCTAACACTGACATGCTTCTTAACCCTCCATCCAGACCCCCCTTTGGCTATTTCTGCACCTTCCTGCTAGTGATTAACCCTAGTACCCTGCAGCCTAACTCTTACCATCCCCCCAGCCTTACCCTAACCACCCCATATATATTCAAACACAGTCTTACCTATCTGTGCAGAGTGCATAGCAGGCTGGCTGAGCAGGCCTGGAATAGTGCAGCCTCTCCTCTCCCTCATGCTCAGAAAGAAGCAGTAGCAACAGTAGCAGCAGCACTGCAGCAGAAGCAGCAGCAGCCACCTGCTGTAGCTCTGCCCTTGGCCAGGTCCCCTCTAGCCCCACCCCATCGGTCCCATGTAGTCCCGCCCACCCACCAAGCGGGGCAGCTGGGCTGTTGGCTTGGCTAGCCATCTGAGGGGGAGAGTTGGGGGTTGAGCAGCATGAACACTCACAACGATTTTAGTATCTCAGCATTTTAATTTCTATTTGAATTTTTCACCAGGAGTCAAACAAACAAGTAAAAGATGCTTACCTTTACTCCTTCGCCAATACCCACAGGTGCATCTTAGTTCACGTTCACCTCAGGCATCCGTGCTGCACCAAGGCATGCCCACTGTGATGTCAGCAGAGATCAGGTTAGTTGCTAATTGAAAAATACAAACAGTGAAATAATCCTGGCAGCATGAATTACACAATTACAATATTAGTTAATTATACTGGAAAGTAACATCATTATTACACTGAAAACCAGACAAAACATAATATGTAGGAAATATGTAGGATCATAATATGATCAGGTAAGCATAGTGAAAGTTACAAAAATCAAATGAGATTTAAGTGTTCATTCAAGCCATGCGGAAAGACGTATTTAAGCTCATAAATTCTTTAAAAAAAAAAAATGTGGTTCTATAACCTCCTCGTTTGCTTTCTGGTACACAGTTTATCCTATGTGACCATGGTTAATTAATGTTGGCACTGTCTAAATTGCCTAGCCCAGTGGCGTATATACCGTGTGTGCAGGGGGTGCAGCTGCGGGATGCAGTTACAATCCCGGCGGTCAGAATCCCGGCGTTCAAAATCCCGACGCCAGAATCCCGACCGCCGAAATCCCGACACTTTCTCCCTCTATGGGTGTCCATGACACCCATAGAGGGAGAATAAATTAGTGTGCCGAGTGTAACGAGGCACCGGGCCCACTGCATGGCGAGCGCACCAAGCCCGCAAGGGGGGGGCAATCCATGTCCCCCCCTTGTCGGGATTTTGGCAGTCGGGATTCCGATGTCAGGATTTTGAACGCCGGGATTCCGACCGCCGGGATTTAGAACCAATCCCACAGCTGCTATGGGCCCAAGCTTTTTCTAGAGCCCTCAGCTCCCCCTGCACCCGGTCCTGACTGCACTAAATATCAGCAGCATTCAGCACTCCCTGCTCCTGCTCATCTTGTTGTCTTGATTTGGATTCAAATTTTAGTTCTGTTTAAAATCGATTATAAAAATCAGTTATTGATAAAAAACTTCTTAAACTATGTCATTTTTTGTCATCCAAAAATCAAAATTCAGATTTAACATCTGAATTCTGAACTGGGGGAAGATCAAAATGGGTTTTCTTGGGAGATCTGGAATGTGGAATTGTGGTTCAGTTCCCTCTCCATAATTGAGTGAATTTGGATTTCTGGAAAACTGGACCACAAATCTCTAATTAAAACACATATCGTTAGATCTGTATCACTATTTTCTTTTTCACCATCAGGACGATTCCTCTTCTGCTCTATTTCATACTTTTAGTTTCAAAGAGTAAATTGGGTCATTCCGTGTGAAAGTTAAAAATAAGCCACAGCTTACCAAGTCTCTTTAGAAAGCAGATCTTAGAGCTTTTGAAATGCCCATACATAGAAAATACTTTTAAAATAAGAAACCAGTAATGGAAAAGGAAAAGCAAACAAGTAATTCTTTTATCCATACAAAAGGTCAAATGAGAATGCACAATTAATATATATAAAAGGCTAGTACCTCTGAAGTTTAAATAGCTACCAAAAACAATAAATTATATTGCATAAATATTAACTTAATGTTCACATACATGGGGTTTACCATTCTTATCAGTATAAATAATTATATATACAGTTTATTGCATCTGTTTTCTATTGAGAATGCAGGTGTCATTATTATTATTATTATTAGTAGTAGTAGTAGCAGTAGTAGTAGTAGTAGTAGTAGTAGTAGTAAAAGTTGGTTATACGTGTTTTATTCTGGATATTATTGTTTAGAAATATATCACCATCATTTTACTAAAAGCTATACAAAGTAATTAAAACATTCACATCAGACCCTGCCCCATTAATGTTTACAGTTTAAATTCCCAACCTTACAAAAACACACACTAGGGTCCATTTTTATTAGCAAAACTTTTACCTACCAGTATATTTTTACATTGTAAGAAATCAGAATATTTAGCTGGAGGAAATCCATGCAAATCCAGGAGAGCATACACCTTCCACAAGCCTTAGGCTCTTTTTGGAATTGAATCAGTGGACTCAGCATGTTGAGAAAGAAATGGTAATCACAAGCACTGGCATAATGCCTGATATGTGACATCATTGGGAGGCGGAGCCGTTGTGGATGAAGTGCAGTGAACAGGACTCGGATCGTATCCCATTTCCACTGCCCCTGGACCTGGGTTGGAGTCCCGGGTCAGTTGACCCAGGATTTTGCCTTGGGATGTGTTTCCACTTGCGAAAAAAATGGATCGATGCACGTCCCCATGCAAAATCCCAGGTTAATAAGTGAAAAAGCAGTTTAACTGAGGTCATACTGTAATGTAGTTTACTGGAGCAAATATTTTTTTTTGGTTTATTTTTTTTAATTCAAAGTGACATGTACAGAAAATCAAAGATCACAGTAATATTAAACTTCATAGAACAAAGTTACCCAAGCACTGGTCACGTTCTTTTGAGTAGATTACATAATTGAATTCCTCATTCCTTAAATATTTTTACCACTGGACAACATCTTTTATATGAAACATACAGTAGATTACCATGAAATATTAGAGATGGGCTATAGTGCAAGTGCAATCACATATCAGACTGGGAAGGGGTGTGATTTATCAAATTAAAAAATCCATATTTTCAAAAAGATGTTTAAAATCAATACTCTTTGTCTACATCATTTGACAATGCTATCACCATTTTCATGCTAAATCCCAACAGTCTTAAACTCAAGTCAAATCAATCTTTAACCCATGGTTTGACTCCCAAACTTTTTCTTCTCATCTTAGGACCTTTTTGTGACAAAAACCAGCTACTTCAGCCTATTATCTCTACAGTCACCTGACTACCAGTGGCCAAACAGAAAAAAATCAACCTCAGAATATAGGGCCTGATTTAGAGTTGATTGCAAATGCTAAATCTTTCTCAAATTAGCATAACCATGTGGACTGTTGGTAGGGCAAATGTAACATATGCAGAGAGAGAGTTAGATTTGGGTGAGTTATTTCGTTTCTGTGCAGGGTAAATAATGGCAGCTTTATTTTTACACTGCAAATCAGATTTTAACACAATCTCACCCAAATCTAACTCTCTTTGCACATGTTACATCTGCCCCACCTGCAGTGCAGCATGGTTTTACCCATTTGAGAAAGATGTTGCATTGCCTGTTATGAATGTCTCTTGTTCTTTTTCCCCCCTACCCACTCATTCCATGCAGTTGGCAATTACATTTCGGTACTTATGTATTATCTGGGCTCCCATGTTAAATGCACCCCATTTTTTCATACCCCTACTATCCAACTACGCATGGAGTTGATTTTATATAGTGTGGCGAGCGCAGCGAGCCACCGTGCCCGAAGCGTGGCGAGCGGACACGGTCTCATAAGAAAACCGGGAGCCCAGATATTACATAAGTACCTACATTTCTCCTTCCCATCTTCCAAAATAAACATTTCTGGCAAGCTCTCTGCTGTTTTAACCTGTGTGTTATGTCATTTTAAGTAAGTAATTTGAATTTATATAGCGCACTTTCTCCAACAGGACTCAAGGTGCTTTACAGACATTAAAAACAATGCACTTAATACAGAGGGTGTTGGTAGTACAGTAACAGACAAGTCACAGACAAAATAAACCCTTGAGCACACAGTAAGTATAAAGCAGGATTGGTGCGGCATTTTGTATAATAAACTACATGGGTTGTGTACTCCACCCTGACAAGGTACCAGGTGCGGCAGCCTGCATAGGATTACCCTTGGTGGCCTAGATTACCCCTAGAAGAAATTACACAAAATGGGTAGAAAATTCAGTATAGACTTAGGTCCATGTATTTTTCATCCCACCCACAAGTGCACCAGATGAGGCAGCCATGGTGGGCGCACTACGAAGGTTACACTGTAGGAAGCGAGCCATGCAAGGGCCCAATGTAGATATTGGAAAGCAAATACTTGTGTAGTAGGATGATATACAGGGCCGGCGCCACCACTAGGCAGCTTTAGGCATTCGCCTAAGGCGCCGGCTACTGCAGGGCAGCAGTGGATGGAGGTGAGCGGCACACTCGTTTCTCCCCCAATGCCCCCTCCTCCTCTCCGTGCCTCATTTCCCTGTCTCCCCGGATGCCTCCACCGCCGGTCTATCCCTTCCCCTGGGCTCCCCAGGACTCTGCCTTTGCTGGGAAAAGCCAAGAAGTCGGCCCAGCCTTGCCTGGAATGTGAGGCCTGAGCCCCGCACTGCAGGGAAGGGGGACTGTGCACACGTTCTACCCTCTGCACCCTGCGATCTGCTGCTCTCTCCACGGCAAGGTAAGGAGGACAGTGGGGGAGTAAAGACATGAAAAGCACCTTTGTAGGGGACTGTCGAATGAGAAATATTTAGAAATAATTTTCATAGTCATCAGTGTCCTGGTCTCATGAGAGCAGTACAGGTTGTTATCAACTTTGGGTAGTATTAAAAGAAAAGAAGAATAGAGAACAGTTTAGATTTTTTTTATGAATATGGCTAACAGATGTAATATAATAAATGTTATATCCACAGACTTATTATACATATAACATTATATGCATTTTTTGCATATATTATACAGCATCAAGGGGACTGGAATTTCAAACCAGCCTTTCAAATCAATACATTTGCTAGAGATATACTGTAGGTAACTTTTATTACTCTCGATTGCTTTCACCGTGACACTTGAGTATTGCTCAAACAAAATATGATTAAATTGTGGTGTTTTGTTGCCATGGTAATCGTAGTAGGTTTAATAACTTGTGCATGCCAATACTCTGTATTATTGCATATAGTGTTTGTGCCTGCACAAAGAACAATTCTACCAGCAGCAGAAAAACGAATGCCCTGTCATGAGGGTATGTGGAGGTAATAAATGCACTGTAAAACATACAGAATTATTATAATACACCAAACTACTAGATACCATATTGTATCTACTATAACACTAATTCATTCAATTTAATATGTTTTATTATTATTGTATAAAGCAGGGTTGCCTACCCTCCTGGAATGGCCGGAAGGCTCCCAGAAATCGGGTCCGCCTCCCGGTCCCCCAGGAAGGCACCCCAGCCTCCAGCAATCCCCACTCGGCGGGCCCTGCAATGCCTGAAATACCGGCATTGCAATGCAGGGGGGGGTGGCCGCGAGGAAGAGATCACAATGGCCATGCCCCCAAATACAGGACAGCGTCTTGCCCCACCTCCGGTCATGCCCCCTTCACGGCATGTCCGCTGGCTCCGCCCCTTTCTTCAGCTAGCTGGTTTACCTAAGATCACAGTAATATTAAACTTAATAGAACAAAATAACCAAGCACTGGTCTAGTTCTTATCAGTAGATTACATAATTGATTTCCTCATTCCTCAAATATTTTTACCACTGGAAAACATCTTTTATATGAAACATACAGTAGATTACCATGAAATATTAGAGATGGGCTATAGTGCAAGTGCAATCACATATCAGACTGGGAAGGGGTGTGATTTATCAAATAAAAAAATCCATATTTTCAAAAAGATGTTTAAAATCAATACTCTTTGTCTACATCATTTGACAATGCTATCACCATTTTCATGCTTAATCCCAACAGTCATTCACTCAAGTCAAATCAGTCCTTAACCAATGGTTTGACTTCCAGGGTGAGATTTAATAGGATGAGAGATTCAGAAAATAAGAGATTTGGTGAGAAATCGCCATTTTTTTTAAAGCGGCAATCATTTACACTGCAATATCAAACTGATTTTGCAGTGTAAATGATTGCTGCTTTAAAAAATTTGGAGATTTCTCACCAAATCTCTCACTTTCTGAATCTCTCATCCTATTAAATCTCACCCCTTAACTTTTTCTTCTCATCTTAGGACCTTTTTGTGACAAAAAACAGCTGCTTCAGCCTATTATCTCTACAGTCACCTGACTACCAGTGGCCAAACAGAAAAAAATATATTAAAAAAATCAACCTCAGAATATAGGGCCTGAATCAGAGTTGATTTCAAATGCTAAATCTTTCTCAAATTAGCATAACCATGTGGACTGTTGATAGGGCAAATGTAACATTTGCAGAGAGAGAGTTAGATATGGGTGAATTGTTTTGTTTCTGTGCAGGGTAAATAATGGCAGCTTTATTTTTACACTGCAAATCAGATTTCAGTTTTAACACAATCTCACCCAAATCTAACTCGCTTTGCACATGTTACATCTGCCCCACCTGCAGTGCAGCATGGTTTTACCCATTTGAGAAAGATTTTGCATTGCCTGTTAAGAACGTCTCCCCCCCCCCCCCCCCCCCCCCCCCCCACACTCATTCCATGCAGTTGGCAATGACATTTCTCCTTCCCATCTTCCAAAAGAAAAATTTCTGGCAAACTCTCTGCTGTTTTAACCTGTTTGTTATGTCATTTTAAGTAAGTAATTTTAATTTATATAGCGCATTTTCTCCAACAAGACTCAAGGCGCTTTACAGACATTATAAACAATGCACTTAATACAGAGGGTGTTGGTAGTACAGTAACAGACAAGTCACAGATAAAAGAAACCCTTGAGCACACAGTAAGTATAAAGCAGGATTGGTGCAGCATTTTGTATAATAACTTCCATGGGTTGTGTACTCCACCCTGACAAGGTACCAGGTGCGGCAGCCTGCATAGGATTATATACATATAACATTATATGCATTTTTTGCATATATTATACAGCATCAAGGGGACTGGAATTTCAAACCAGCCTTTCAATTCAATACATTTGCTAGAGATATACTGTAGGTAGCTTTTATTACTCTGGATTTCTTTCACCGTGACACTTGAGTATTGCTCAAACAAAATTCAATTAAATTGTGGTGTTTTGTTGCCATGGTAATCGTAGTAGGTTTAATAACTTGTGCATGCCAATACTCTGTATTATTGCATATAGTGTTTGTGCCTGCACAAAGAGCAATTCTACCAGCAGCAGAAAAACGAATGCCCTGTCATGAGGGTATGTGGAGGAAATAAATGCACTGTAAAACATACAGAATTATTATAATACACCAAACTACTAGATACCATATTGTATCTACTATAACACTAATTCATTCAATGTAATATGTTTTATTATTATTGTATAAAGCAGGGTTGCCTACCCTCCCGGAATGGCCGGAAGGCTCCCGGAAATCGGGTCCGCCTCCCGGTCCCCCGGGAAGGCACCCCAGCCTCCAGCAATCCCCACTCGGCGGGCCCTGCAATGCCTGAAATACCGGCATTGCAATGCAGGGGGGGTGGCCGCGAGGAAGAGATCGCAATGGCCATGCCCCCAAATACAGGACAGCATCTTGCCCCACCTCCGGTCATGCCCCCTTCACGTCATGTCCGCTGGCTCTGCCCCTTTCTTCAGCTAGCTGGTTTACCTCTCCCAGAGAGGGCAGTTGAAAAGTAGGTGACCCTGGTAGAAAGCATTGATATAGTCTGCAGGAGTGTACAATGATGTGATCATTAAATATATTAAATGGAAGTCATGAAACTGAAGGTAGAGACTGCCTTGTGTTGAAGTTGGCATTGTTCACTATTGAATCTGGCATCCAATCTACCGCTGTCAGAAATGCACCAGAACCCCAACATAAATTAGGATGCTGTCAACATAATCAGCCTCTGTCCATAGCCCAGCGCACATGAGTGTGAGTGTGTGCTTGTGAGAGAGGCTATATACATATACACACATGCACATCATGTTGGTTAATGATAGAGCTGAACTTATTACACTATCGGCACTCCTGCACTGGTGACATCATTGTTTCCCTCGAACTGAGGACCAGCACACCTGTACTGGTGACACATCTGGCTCTCCTGCACTGCCAACACCCCACTCTGAGGACACCAACAGCAATCCTGCTCTGCTGACACCCCATGTCACAGTAAGTGTAATATGGTTGTATTCAACCCATACTGTATAGAACCTGCACTGTATCCAGCACACACTATATCCCGCACTGTATCCAACCTTTGCACTGTATCCAACCCACACTGTTTCTTTCACTGTATCCAACAGACACTGTTTCCAACCTGCACCGTATCCAAACCACATTATACCCCTGCTGTGTCTGATGCGCACTGTATGTCACTAGTGCGCCCGCACACTCGCGCAATGCACCCCTGGAACCGGAGATGCTGCTGAAGAGGATCCTGAAGGCTGCCGTGGATGCCTAGGGGACACCATGGACGTGTGGGGACCATCGGGGCACCACCAGGGGACCAGGTAAGTACGTAAAAAAATATATTCTCCAAAATGCGAAAAAACCTTTATCCAAAATGCTCTTGGTCCCGAGCATTTCGGATAAGGGATACTCAACCTGTACAAAATTTTAACTAACCACAAATTGTATTAACATTTTCAATACATCTGTTTTATGTACTGGCTGTAAAAGAAGCATGGTTTAGATCTCCTTTTCTCATGTCATTTAACAGCAGGAAAGCATCATTTACCCGTGATGAAAATTACAGGTTATGCTTAGCAATTGCGCTACACAATTAGATCATTGGTTTTTAACTGTACTTTTCTACTTTCGCTTAACTTCAAAAAATGAGTAATAAAAAGAGTAGGTGGCAGGAACGTTGTTTAATCCTCGCAGAGTAAATCTTTTCCCACTCTTTGGCATTTCACTAGCTAATATTAACCCATATGTAAAAAGAACAAAAAAAGTCCTTATTAACATGTCTCACATTAATTGCTAGAAGCAAATGTTTGTAAAGGAGTGAATGATATGAAATTTTTCCAAGTATTTATATTATGCTAAGATTCACAATGCTTATGAAAATTGCTTTTTCATTTTGGCTGGTGGCCCAGCGCAAAATTTTAAATAGCCGCGGTCTCAGTCTGAAGAAAGTCAGGCAGCCCACTGCTGCAGACAAAGCCATCGCTGGATCTCCCATAACAACAGGCATGTTAACCCCTTGGCAATGAGCATGCAACCCCCTTGGCAACAAGCATGAAGTAACGTTGGCAACAAGCTTGAAATCTCGTTGGCAACAAGCATGAAACCCCCTTGGCATCAAGCATGATGCTGGAAGCTAGCACTTAACACCTGGAATCAAGCATGTACAGTAACCCTTGGCATTGAGAAGGAACCCCCTAGTAATGTGCACGTAGGTAAGCCTTTTGTGTCATAATATGTAATACGCATCACAGTGTGTGGCATAATGTGTAATGGGAATCACGGTGTGTGGCATATGTGTAATGAGCATCATGGTGTGTGGTATATGCATAATGGGCATCACTGTATGTGGCATTTGTCTAATGGAGCATGGTCACCACATTTGGGGGGGGGGCTTCAAAAAATGTCAGGGTTGTAGTAGACCTCGAGCTGGCCCTGATGATTCAGTATCCTGCAGATGGCTGAATTTCATGAGGCTAACCCTGTTCCCCCGGCCATTGTCACACAGCACAGCTGGAGTCCTTCCACTTCTCTGAGGCTAGGATGAGTTGGTGGAACTGGCGGTGTGAAGGAGCTGGGCATACGGCTGGGGGTTGGAAGCTTGAAGGTCTTATATACTGTTTACATATGTAATGGGAAGCTGAAGAATGCATGAAAGGATGGTATGATAAAGGCAACGATCTTCAGACAATAACCAGTCTCTAATGAACTGAGGGAAATAGCACCTGATGATTAATACTTAGGAGACAAGGGGAAGGATACTGTAAAGACTTGCTGCTTGTAGCTTGAGAGATGATATGAGGACACTGAAAGAAGTGGTGGCTGTGGCTTGAAGATGAAATGAGGACATTGAAAGACGTGGTGGCTGTGGCTTGAAGATGGACTGAGGACACTGAAAGACTTGGTAACTGTGGCTTGTAGATAAACTGTGGACACTGAAAGTCTTGGTAACTGCGGTTTGAAGATAAACTGTCAGAATCAGGGTAACCTCTAGAAGCAAACCAGGCGACCAAGTGGAGAACTGTGAATGACAGCGGGCACTGCAAGGCACAGGTGACTGCGACTGGACCAGCGTAGCGAGAGTTATTCACAGGAGCTCAGGACTGAAGCACTTAACACAGGTAAGTAACAAGAAGTACTGGCACTGAGGCCGAAAACCTGATCACTTTTAAGGGAGAGGACCAAACCATTAGAGTGGGGAACTCAGGAGAATTGGTCTGATCCAGTCTCCAACATGGCACCCCCCTGCACAGAGGACACCTGCTGAAACTGGAGTCAGCCTCATTCAGCGCAAGCCACTAGCACCAGCCCAGGAACACCAGCAAGATGGCAGCCACCGCCGCACCTAACACTCAGCTTGCTGCCCCCTCCTGAGATGCCGCCCTGTCAGTCCCATCCTGTGATGCCGCCCGCCACCATGCACACCCCTCTGGATGCTTCCCGCTCTGGTGGTAAGCCTCCGATATGTGACAGGCTTTCAGTTCCTGTAGACCAGGGTTGGCCAAACCAGTCCTCGAGAACGGTCCATGTTTTACAAATCTCCTAGCTGGTGTACAGCTGTAGTCATTACTAACTGCCACATTTTCAAACATACTGTATTCATTCCTATTATAAATCCACAAAAACATGAACTCTTGGTAGATTTTGAGGACAAGTTTGGCCACCCTTGCTGCAGACCATCTGAAAGCACTGTCTATATAATTCTGTAGTATGGATACAACACATACTGAATTAGGCTCAATGATCTTAAATACTGTAATAACTGAAGCAACTTGTCATTTTATTTTTAACTTCAGGAACCAGATTCTGTAAACACTTTACCAATTCCTTGCAGCGTGCATATATAATTAGAACAAAACTTTAGCATAAACTAACCTCAGAGTAAACAGACTGAACAGTGATGTCATTGCCATTTTACACATTATCACTTTTTGTATTCAAAACAGCTTACATGGATGCCTTTTATTAGCCAAACACTTTACAAACGATTGAGAAATACCAAAGTGGATATTGATAATGCTGCTTTACAACACACATATAATCCAGTATCAGAAGACTACGTGATCCCTCTGCAGGTAACACCGCTGGCGAAACGGGACCTGGAGACCACGCATCGCCCCTGTCATCACAGGTTCAGGCGGCGTGGTATCGGTCCGACGTGCCGGCGCTCATTCTAATAGCTGATTTCAGTAGATAGACTTAGCTTCAACTAAACCTGCAGCATTCAGCTCTGGATAAACCCGCTGACATACATGAAAGTTTTGTCTTTCTGCCATACTCTGTCGATCTGCTCCTAACTATCACCCTTGTGCAATAATTATACTATATATAATCGTCATATATTTTTTGTCACATTCTGCCGATTTACTCCTTAACTACCATCCTTGTGCAATAACTATATGATACAAACGTTGCCTTTCTTCTATATTTGCTCCTAAATTGATTGTTCATATGAGCATAATTGAGTATTGTGAACTCCCTTAAGTGATGATTGCTTTTGGTACTTTGTATTCAACACAGTGCTGTCTCAGACATTTAAGTTCTCTCTTTCTGCTACTCATTTGCAATCTGCTTTAACCAGTGATTTACCGAAGTGTTTGAGCATATTAAGAGTGTTAACAAGTGTCCTTAACCATTTGATTACCATCAATCGATCCAGGCAGATTGGACCTGGCCTCCCTACACACTATACAATCTGCAAATAATACTATTTGAGACACAGCACTATATGCACTCATATTTTCTCCTTCTGTGCTAATTGGTTTGTGAGGGTTTGTTATACAATTGCATCCCTCTCGTCCCATCTGTGCTTAAATTCACATATATTGATTGTATTTTTTCTATCTATTTCTGACATTATTGTTTGATTGTGTCAGGATACAATATATGCATCTGATATTGACCAAATAGGTCATCAGTCCATCATCACCTAGTGGTGGCCCAACCATTATCAATCATTAAACTCTCCCTTCGGTTCAGTTTGGTGCCTCGGATACATTGGTACTGACACCTTCTGCACCGCTTTTCATCAGAGATTAGGGTACATTCCACCACAATCCCTTTGGAATTTACTCTCTCTTTCGGATTGGATTCATCTGGGGCCCTCACCACTCTCAACTGCCATTTGATTCCCCCGGTAGATGGCAGAAAGCAGAAGGAGGGTCCTTGATATCCACCTCTGTACTTCTATCATCACTCATTTTCTGTGACTCTCTCATTTGCCCTTGTACTTCCGAATTCACCTGCAATGCTTGAGTGCAACAGGTCTTTTTGGATTTTACTGGTCAAAAAGCAGAAGCACATCTTAGCTCCCTACTAAGAGATATGGGGGTACTCTCATCCGAGATTTAATACGGCCATACATCACTGGCCCGCCTGAATACCATCCCGCACTCAGAAGCTAAGCAGTGAATGGTCTGGTCAGTACCAACTTGGGAGACCATTTGGGAATACCAGTAGCTGTATAATAATCTGGACAGCAGATACATCTCTGTCTCGAGGAGGTAGCACCCTATCTGTGTCCCTTATTCTGCACCGGGAACAATATTATATTTCTTCAACAGGGGTGCGCTGTCAGGGCGTCCTTTATCTGTCGGCTCCTCCTATATCCATTTCTTGTTATTGATTGTCAATTTTTATTATTATCATCACTATTTGTGAACCTATAAGAGATTTATTTGTGATTATTTTAGATTGACAATTTGGGGAGCCCTGCTTCTATGTTTTGATTATTTCGCCGTCATAAGTATGACCGTCACATTACAGAGGAATATATATACAGTAATTTGTTTCTCTTGTATTAATTTAATGTGATTTATTATTTGTTAATACGTACCCATCTTTTTAGCATATACATTATATTAAAAGCTATGTTTTAAAATTCACACATTACCATTTGTCAAAGTGTGCCCCAAAAACCTTGTTGTTCACCCTTCTCTCTGGTCACACAGTGACCTCCACCTTTTCAACACACAATAAATTACAGTTATGCAATACCTTTAATGGTCAGTAAGTTAAGCACAACACATTATATATTTTCTATATTTGTCTCTTTCTCAGGAATAAATAGAAATTCTAAAAGAAGGTAAGCAATAGAGGATATAGTTTCAAGCTTGGTAAAAATACTAGAGATGTGCGGACCCGGATTCCGGAGATCCGAGCCCCCATGAGCGTCATCAATCCGAGCCCGGTTCCGAGCAGCGCTCTGAGATTCCCGCCTGACTCGGGTCCAGCCACGTGGGCAAAATGTCTTCGCCCGGCACGGTATTTTGTGAGGCTTTAAATAGCGGCTCCCGCACCCGCCATCTTCACTCCAGTCAAGTAGTGGGTTGGGAGAGGGTGTGTTGGTGCTGCTGCTGGGGCTTAAACTTGAGCTTGACCTTGAATGCAGTATTTTATTTGCTGGGGCTGTCTCCCTCAGTGCTGCTGTTTACTCTGTTCTCCTCTCTGCTTATGGTGGGATCACCCTAACAAGGAGGATAGTCTAACTGTGTACTTGTAGTACTACTGTCTCCTCTGTGCTGGGGCCTACCTCTGGTGCTGTGCTGTAATTATTATAATATATTATATTAATAATTAATTATATGGTACTTATTTCCTAGCACGGCACCCACGATCTAGATTGTATGTGTCGGGACGATATTGCAAGCATTGCATGCATCTTATGTGTTTGTGCATGGACGAGATCGACGAGATATACAATCTATACAATTGAAAAGATTTTTAATTGTATGTACAATATCGCATCTTATGGATCTCATCTTATGGATCTCATGGATCTTATGCATCCATAAGATGCATAAGATCCATGAGATTCATAAGATAAAAGATCAACACCAACCGGAAGCGTGGCGAGTTGATGGATCTTTGATGGATCTTTTATCTTATGGATCTCATGGATCTTATGCATCTTATGGATGCATAAGATCCATGAGATCCATAAGATGAGATCCATAAGATGCGATATTGTACATCCAATTAAAAATCTTTTCAATTGTATAGATTGTATGCCTTAATTAAAGCATACAATCTTATGCGATGGGTGCCGTGCTAGGAAATAAGTACCAATTATATATATATAGTCCACTGGTGCTGCCTGCACTGAATAGAGGATGCCAGTATTATTTACTCAGTCCACTGTTGCCACTGGCAGTGCTACTGCCTAAGTGTACCTACCTAGTACATACTAGGCTGCTATACTGTATGTTATTTAATTAAAAAATAATACCTGTGCTGCGTTTGACTGTAATAAATAATTCCATGCTGCTGGTGCACTGACGTGTGCCACTGAGTGCCAAGCAGTACCTAATAATAAAATTAATTATTATAAATTCTGCTGGTGGATATAGTAGTCTGCTACTGCTGTAACTACCTTTTGTGGTGGCCACAGGCAGTGCTACTGCCCACCTACCTACTAGTTTCTCTACCTACTAGGCTGCTATATTAATATTTAATTAATTTAATTATATATAGTCCACTGGTGCTGCCTGCACTGACTAGAGGCTGCCATCCTGCCCTGCCCTGCCATCAGCTTAAACAAGAGGTGGTGATGCGCTGGAACTCCACCCTCTATATGCTGCAGAGGATGGAGGAGCAGCAAAAGGCCATTGAAGCCTACACGGCCACCTACGACATAGGCAGAGGAGCTGCATCTGGTGCATGTGAAGCGGTGAGGAAGGAAAGGAAACACCCGCCTAGTGAGTCAGATAGCTGAATCCACCCTAGCGATCAATTGAGTGAGAGAAGTGGCAGCCAGATAGCCCTCACATACATACATGTACGGTTAGGTAGTAAGACACCGGTTGCTGAAAAGCGATACATCAACCCAGGGGTCCTAGAGAGGAGAGGAACTCCTCCATCTGCCACCTTAAAATTTATTAGCCCCCTCCCCTCCACCCATTAGGCAATGATTTAAGAGATGACTGCTAATAAATGAATAATAATCACAAAATTAAACAATCAGATTACATTAATTAATAATAATCATAATCACACAATCAAGCCAGATAGGGGTCTTGTGGGGTCTTGTTGGATGTTAAACTGATCGAAACAGTTACACACTTGCAGACAAATTCTGTGCTGCATGAAATGCCCACTGCTCCTTGGCTGCACATGGTAAACAGTGCACGATCAAGCCAGATAGGGGTCTTTTTGGGGCCTAGTTTTTTAAACTGCCATCCTGCCACTCTTACATGAGCCACGTGTTTGTGCCGCACACTTGTGTGGCTTAGCATAGTTATCCAGCTACCTCGGTGCAACCTTTTGCCCTAAAAACAATATTGTGAGGTTTGAGGTTTTCAGAATAGACTGGAAATGAGTGGAAATTAATGCTATTGAGGTTAATATAGCGTAGGAGCAAAACCCCTCCAAAATTCTGCGATTTTAGCAGTTTTTATGCTTTAAAAAAAAAAATCAGAACCCAAAACCCCAAAATCCAAACACAAAACGTTTAGGGGGTGTTTTGGCAAAGCCCATTAGAACCCAAAACCTCAAGGTAATCAGAACCCAAAACACGAAAAGTGTCCGGTGCACATCCCTAAAAAATACTGGTTCTATCCAGGGCCAGATTACCAATGGGGCGGATGTAGCTATAGATCCAGGCCTCCACATAAAAATAGGCCCATCAATGTGACAGCATAATGATCACCAGCCACTAGCAGGCTACAACCTCGGCCATAAATCATAAGTATTAAATTGTATTTATTTTTTTATACAAAATTATGCAATTTTTTTTCTTTTTTATATTTAGGGACTTGTGCAGGTTTGGATTTACTTGGTTCTTATCGCCAAATTATCGCAAGCTCAGTTTTTTCGGATTGGCTATCGGCTGTCATATGTTTTTGTTAGCCAATAAGATCCCGCTGTGAGAACTGAATAAATCCGGTTGTAACCGAATCCGCACAGCTCATCGTGTATGGGGTCTACATGTCAATATGGCACTGCCCATGCCCACACAGCACCGGTTACACCCCCTCTGCTTCTATTAATAGGCCCTTGAACATTTTTATCCCCAGGACCTTAATCCAGCCCTTGGTCTAATTATAATGCTCAGACTGTTTTCCTACCTTAACTCAAATTTGACCTTAGAATGTGTTACATTCACATCTGTTTCAGCCAGACTCAGCAAGTATTTAAACTGAGATCATAATCCGTGATGCCTCTGCACCTGGGATAATTTTGCAGGATAACCTGTAACAGCTCTCTCTGTTTTAAGCTATGTGAATATGATTTATGCCTATTGCTAGACCAGCTGTGCCCTAACTCTGTCACAATAGTTTATTAACATGATAAAGCTAAGGCATCTGTAGCTTTACAATATGCTGATGTGCAAAAACATTTCCTAGAATAATGTTTTTGTGTAAATAAAAAATGCAGCCATAAAATGTATAAACTTTATATATATCTATTCAACAAAATAAGTGGTTTGCGTACATAATGTAAGTCAAAATTCATTTTAGGAAATAAAATGATAAAAAATCAGAAAAACTGTTACGAAATGACGGGATGAATCAATGGAAAATCAATGCATCAATCAATCTAAAAAGATAAGATAGAAATAAGTAAATCGATCACTAAACAATTGATACGCATAATTACAATCTGTACGAACTAAAAAATACTCAGTTCCATATTGATGTGGTAATTACCACTGTCTTCCTCCATACGGATACCTGTCACTTTGGGCCTTATTTTGGTTCATTCTTTCTGACAAAATCCTTCTTAGATGGACAAAACCATGTGCACTGCAGGGGGGGCAGATGTAACATGTGCAGAGATAATTAGATTTGGGTGAGTAATTCTGTTTCTGTGCAGGGAAAATACTGACTGCTTTATTTTTACACTGCAATATAGATCTCACTTTGAAGTAAAACCCCACCCAAATCTAATTCTCTCGGCACAAGTAACACCTGCCCCACCTGCAGTGCACATGGTTTTGCCCATCTAAGAAGGATTTTGTCAGAAAGAATGAACCAAAATAAGGCCCTTTGCACTGTGCACTTTATAAAGAAGTGCTGTGTCTTCTTTTTATTGTCATTAAATTGTATGTGAAAATGTACTTTACTATGATGATCCATTTATTTAATGTATGACACTCCTGAGGAAGGATTGTAACAACCTTGAGGACCAAGGAGGGCCAGATAGGTGTTGCTCCAATTTTTGTTTTATAAAAAATACTAACAATGGAAAAACAACAAAAAAACATTGTTAACAATCAATGTAAAATTGGAACAACTACTATAGAGAGAAAACAAACGCATAAAGGATAAAAACAGAAATCAAGGGTGAAATGTTATAGGGTGAGAGAATCAGAAAGTGAGAGATTTGGTAAGAAATCTCCAGGTTTTTTTTAAAATAGCAATCATTTACACTGCAAAACCAGTTTGATTTTGCAGTGTGTATGATTGCCGCTTTAAAAAAACTGGAGATTTCTTACCAAATCTCTCACTTCCTGATTCTCTCACCCTATTACATTTCACCCCAAAAGTCTTTGATCTTAAAAAAAAAAAACAGTAATAGAAAATAATGAGTTTTAGTTAGGGTGGATTATCCATAAAATCCATGGTTGTCTGATGGAAACATATTATTTCACCATGGGCCAGATCCAGAACCACAGTGAGACAGAGAAAGGATGCAATCTATGGAACCTACAGTTGGAGCGCCTCTCATTTAAGCAGGTCCTGGTGATTCTATTGCCAATCGGCAGGATCCACCATCAGATGGAAGCAGGCCCGGCGCTACCCACTCAGCAGCTCCTGCAAAGCAGGGAGGCGCCATGCTGAAAAGGCGCTGTCTCCCTCACTGCTCTGCTAAAGCTGCCTCAGCCCTCACTGTCACTGCCTCCTGCACGCCACCCGCAGCGCCTGTCTGACAGCGGGCGGCAGTATGGAGAGGCTGAGCACCTCCCTGCACCTCACACACACTGTCCTCCTCCTGCAACCTGCCCCCTCTTCTTCACGGACACTTGCGCTGAGGCATGTAGCGCTGTCTGTAAATGCCTGGATGACATGTCCGGATTTGCTACCCATTGCTCCCTGCGCCTGTCAGCTGTCAATCAAATGCCGAACAGGCAGCAGCGCCCCCTCTTCTTCCATCTCCTACTTCTTTCCCCTCCTTTCCCCCTCAGTCACGAGTGCTGCACATACTTTTTGTACTGCTTTTGGATCGCATCGCAAACACATTGCATGCATGCCATGCGATGTGATCTAGCCCATAACGTATGGGATTCTCGCAGCGTGTATGGGCACCTTTAGTGCCTGCAACATTTTGCGGACACAGCACTGAGATGGTGTATGCATACATGTACATGCACCCGAGATCCTCCATAGGATCGCATGTTGCATACACTCCCACAATTTGGCTTCAGCTTGTTGCGATGGCAATGTGAAAGGGCGCAAAATGTATGGTTTGCAGGAGGGCGCAGGATACCCTAGCACCGGCCCTGGATGGAAGGGGGCACGTGCACATGAGACGTTCGCGTGCCCTGTTCCATCGGGGCCCACCGCCGCCCTCCGCCATCATCCCGACGCTCCCACATCAGTGCCTGCAGCACACCGCACACCCCCCTAGCTCCAGCAAAGTAATAGAAATGCACAGTAAATGTAGCATACCGATGTGTCCTGCTACAGCCTTTCTGCTAATAGCAGCGTGCTGCTGTGAAATTGTGATGCAAACACATTGCGGCATACCGCGAGCATTCGCATGCAAAGCTGGCTCCCATTCAAGTTTATGGCATAGCGGAAGCATGCATCCATACATGCCCTACTGTGCCGCAATTTCCACATACAGATATGTACAGAATGTGCACATATATAAACCAATGTATAAAAATGTGTCTTGGAAAAAAAGGCAGCCTCAGTGTTACTTTAATTTCCGTAAGTATTTTAAAAATAAATTTCAACTTTATTCTATAATAGCAGAAAATAAAAACCTACATGTTTAGTGGCCAAAATTAATATTGGCCTATTGGCCTATAGTGACTCTTGCAGGTATTCAAGAGATGCTTTTATATCTTAATCGGAATGCTCATGAATATGGAATGTACAGATAATTTTCTAAATGTCATAGGGTGTTGATTCCATGTAAACGATATGAATAGGAGGAAGGAGGTTCTGGAGCTATCCAAATGGCCATGCTATTAAGCCCAACCAGAGGATTTCTTCTCTGACTTCTCCTGAGATGCAAACAGATATCTGATTCACGATAACATTGGGTTTAATGTGCAAGAACTGGCATCTCCCGATTAGCGAGGAGGGCAGTTGTATCCAGTGGCGGCCTGTACCTTTTTGGGGGAGGAAGGCTGCCTCTGGCCCGCAGCCGCAGCAGGGGTACCACAATGCAGGACTGGCACATGCGTAGTACAAACAACTTTACTGCGCATGTGGCCAGCTTCTATGGGCTGCTTCGGCAACAGCCCATAGAAGGGAATCATGGTCCCAGCACCTGTATAAGACAAATGACAGGCACCCGGACCAGCACATGCTGGTACCGTATAGGTATTTTGCAATTGGCGATTTTGCATGACAGCCCATAGAAAGGCATCTTGGAGGGAGGGAATACCTCCCAATGGGACTGCCTTGGTGTCTGCAGGTTGGACTTCCAATTCCAATAGGAAGCCACTGCCAGTCACAGTGAAGCCAGTGCAGTCTCACAGGCTGCATCTGGCTTCACTACCGTGGCGGATTTAACCTGGGGGGCTGCAGCTAGGTAAAAACTGCCACTGGTTGTATCACATTGAATTGAATTGACCCAAAAGACCACAAATGTGTAGGCCAGGATCATAACATGAGATATTTATCAATTCTTTGTTGAAAAATTATGAAGCAGTTATTTGGTTAAATCCCAACTTTATATTGTTAATTTAATGTATTAAAAGCCCATAAGTGAGAGAGAAAGATGTACTATCTATCTATCTATTTATACAGTTTATACATGGATTTAGCCGATAGTAGATCGTTAGTGACTTTGGTCAGGGCAGTTTCAGTGGAATGTAAAGGGCGGAACCCGGATTGGAGGGGGTCTAGAATGGAGTTAGCAGTTAGGTGGCTTAGGAGACGATTATATGTCAGGCGTTCTAGGAGCTTGGAGGCAAAAGGGAGGAGGGAGATGGGCCTGTAGTTGGATGGAGAGTTGGGGTCCAGATTTGGGTTTTTGAGAATTGGGGAGACAAGAGCGTGTTTGAAGGAGGAAGGGAAGATCCCAGAGGATAGGGAAATATTAAAGAGGTGAGCCAGGTAAGAGCAGACTGACGGACTGAGACGACGGATAATATTGGAAGGGATAGGATCGAGCGGGCAGGTGGAGGGAGAAGGATTGTAACAACCTTGAGGACCAAGGAGGGCCAGATAGGTGTTGCTCCAATTTTTGTTTTATAAAAAATACTAACAATGGAAAAACAACAAAAAAACATTGTTAACAATCAATGTAAAATTGGAACAACTACTATGGAGACAAAACAAAAGCATAAAGGATAAAAACAGAAATCATGGGTGAAATGTAATAGGGTTAGAGAATCAGAAAGTGAGAGATTTGGTAAGAAACCTCCAGGTTTTTTTTAAAATAGCAATAATTTACACTGCAAAACCAGTTTGATTTTGCAGTGTAAATGATTGCCGCTTTAAAAAAACTGGAGATTTCTTACCAAATCTCTCACTTTCTGATTCTCTCACCCTATTACATTTCACCCCAAAAGTCTTTGATCGTAAAAAAAAAAAAAAAAAAAAAAACCAGTAATAGAAAATAATGAGTTTTAGTTAGGGGGGATTATCCATAAAATCCATGGTTGTCTGATGGAAACATATTATTTCACCATGGGCCAGATCCAGAACCACAGTGAGACAGAGAAAGGATGCAATCTATGGAACCTTCAGTTGGAGCGCCTCTCATTTGAGCAGGTCCTGGTGATTCTATTGCCAATCGGCAGGATCCACCATCAGATGGAAGACGTTCGCGTGCCCTGTTCCATCGGGGCCCACCGCCGCCCTCCGCCATCATCCCGACGCACCCACTTCAGTGCCCGCAGCACCCCGCACACCCCCCCTAGCTCCAGCAAAGTAATAGAAATGCACAGTAAATGTAGCATACCGATGTGTCCTGCTACAGACTTTCTGCTAATAGCAGCACATTGCGGCATACCACAAGCATTAGCATGCAAAGCTGGCTCCCATTCAAGTTTATGGCATAGCGGAAGCATGCACACATACATGCCCTGCTGTGCCGCAATTTTCACATACAGATATGTACAGAATGTGCACATATATAAACCAGTGTATAAAAATGTGTCTTGGAAAAAAAGGCAGCCTCAGTGTTACTTTAATTTCCTAAAGTATTTTAAAAATAAATTTTAACTTTATTCTATAATAGCAGAAAATAAAAACCTACATGTTTAGTGGCCAAAATTAATATTGGCCTATTGGCCTATAGTGACTCTTGCAGGTATTCAAGAGATGGGCCCTTATTCAGATCTGTGCGGCCGGAGCCGCACACGGTGCTCCGGCCGCACAAACCAATCCCCGCCCACGATACGGATCGCCACGGCCGTCCGTACACGGACGGCTGGCGATCCGCAAGAAAATGGTGGGACGTACGCCTCCACCATGGTGGGAGCTGCCCCCTGCATTCGATGGTCGGCGACCATTGAAGGCAGGGCCGCACGCCCCACCAGGTCCCGCAAGCTGAGACCACACGGACAATCGTCCGTGTGATAGCTTGTATGGGGGCTAAGAGGTGACATCCGGCGACGTCAGCTTCCCGCCCCCATCACTGGCGTCATACCCTCATTAGCATGCATACGCCCCGCGTTTGCATGGGAACGCCCATGAAACGCGGGGCGTATGCATAGGGAAATGAGGGTATGAAGCCCCTCACGCCCCTATACGCCCCCTTTGCGGCGGACGAACTACGTCTGCGGCGAATTGGGCTGCACATGCGCAGATTGACCTCTGCGCATGTGCAGACTGAAAACATCGGCGGTACGGCCGCACGCGGGCCGTACCACACGATTCAGAATAAGGGCCATGGTTTTATATCTGAATCGGAATGCTCATGAATATGGAATGTACAGATAATTTTCTAAATGTCATAGGGTGTTGATTCCATGTAAACGATATGAATAGGAGGAATGAGGTTCTGGAGCTATCCAAATGGCCATGCTATTAAGCCCAACCAGAGGATTTCTTCTCTGACTCCTCCTGAGATGCGAACAGATATCTGATTCATGATAACATTGGGTTTAATGTGCAAGAACTGGCATCTCCTGACTAGTGAGGAGGGCAGTTGTATCCAGTGGCGGCCTGTACCTTTTTGGGGGAGGAAGGCTGCCTCTGGCACGCAGCCGCCGCGGGGATACCACAATGCAGGACTGGTGCATGCGCAGTACAAACATCTTTACTGCGCATGTGGCCAGCTTCTATGGGCTGCTTCGGCAACAGCCCATAGAAGGGAATCATGGTCCCAGCACCTGTATAAGACAAATGACAGGCACCCGGACCAGCACATGCTGGTATATGTATTTTGCAATTGGTGATTTTGCATGACAGCCCATAGAAAAGCATCTTGGAGGGAGGGAATACCTCCCAATGGGACTGCCTTGGTGTCTGGCAGGTTGGACTTCCAATTCCAATAGGAAGCCACTGCCAGTCACAGTGAAGCCAGTGCAGTATCACAGGCTGCATCTGGCTTCACTACAGTGGCGGATTTTACCTGGGGGGCTGCAGCTCTGCAACCACTAGGTAAAAACTGCCACTGGTTGTATCACATTGAATTGAATTAACCCAAAAGACCACAAATGTGTAGGCCAGGATCATAACATGAGATATTTATAAATTCTTTGTTGAAAAATTATGAAGCAGTTATTTGGTTAAATCCCAACTTTATATTGTTAATTTAATGTATTAAAAGCCCATAAGTGAGAGAGAAAGATGTACTATCTATCTATCTATCTATCTATCTATCTATCTATCTATCTATCTATCTATTTATACAGTTTATACAAGGACATTGAAATGAAAGTGATAAAGAGCTGCTAGCTTGATCATAAGCTCTCACACTGCCTGGGGATAAAGAAGACTGCAAAATCTCTGTGTGAGAGAAAGTTGCTAATAAAAACAAGTTACATATGTTTAGTAAAGATCCACCAGAAACCTTGGAGAGGTAGATAGATACTCATACAGTAGATAGTGCCATAACTAGATATTTTGGTGCCCTGTGCAAGAATGGGAATTGGTGCCATCCCCCTACTCAAAATAGGGACAGTGTACACAAAGACGATAGCCAAAAATGTAGAAGTGTGGCTATATGAGGAAGGGGCGAGGTCACATAATAGTATTAATTCACATTACACCACACAGTAGTGTACATTATTCACATTACACCACACAGTAGTGCCACATCTACACATTGCGCCCGGTAGAACACTTCTACACATTGTGCTAGGTAGATCCCCTTAGACACACTGTGCTAGTTAGAGCCTCTTGGACACAATGCATTAGGTGGAGCTCATTAAGCACACTGCGCCAAGTATAGTCCCTTAGACACACTGCCCCTTATACATATTATGCTAGGTAGAGCCCCCATTACACACATTATAACATTAAGCCCCATTAGACGTTATGCCAGAGGAAGCCCAATTAGACATTAAGCCAGGCAGAGTCCCATTGCACAAGGCAGAGACACCCACTACACATTACGCCAGGCAGAGCCCCCATTACACATTATGTCAAATAGAGCCCCTTAATCATATTACACCAGGCACAGCCTCCATTACACATATTATGACAGAAGGGGTCCAGTTAGACATTACACCAGTCATATCCTCCCACAAGGCAGAGTCCATGTTAGATGTTATACCAAGAAGAGCACCTGTTCCATCCCCATTAGAAGTTACGCCTGGCAGAGCTTCCATTATGCAAGGCAGAGCCACCTTTTTGCCATCCAAAGCCCATTTTATGCATTACAGCAGGCAGAGCCCTCGCTATACGTTATGCCAGGCTTAGCCTTTGTTACATGCTATGTCAGACGAAGCCCCTGATACACACTATGCCAGACAAAGCCCCCGTTATACACATTATGACATACAGAGCCACCGTTAGATGTTATGCCAATCAGAGCCTCCTGCTATACATTATGCCAGGCAGAGACCCCATAAGACATTATGCCAGTCAGAGCCCCTATTACAAGCTACACATGGTAGAGCCCCCTTTACATACTAGGTGGAGCCTCCCTTACATGTTATGTCAGGTACAGTAGAGCCCTATTACTCCAGGTAGAGAAGGAGAGAGATATATAGAGAGGTGGGGAGAGATAGATAGAGGGGAGGCAACCATTACCTTATTCCAGCTGCTCCAGAGGCTCTGATGGGGGTGGGCACTTCTCGGCATTAAGGCCTGTCCCCCAAATACCAACGATTTGCAGAACTCATGTGGCTGCAGCCGCTGGAGAAAGGGGAGATGGGGGTTATGTTTTGGTAGTGGGCCAGCAATGATCCTGCCCCCATGGGTCTGTGATGGTCAGGGTGCTCCTCTAAACAATATGATATTCAGATTATAAAGTCCCGTTTGTGAACCAGAGCGGTCACTCACCAAAAATAATTGCTGATAGAAGACTATAATCTATAAAAATGACATAGTATAGGTCGACATTTTAACCCCAGAGGGGTAGACAGCAGGTACTCAGCAGTCCAGCATGCAGAGTGTATATATATATATATATATATATATATATATATACTGTCCAGAAAGGGATGTCACTAGGAGATGAATCAATGCAAAAAGAATACGCGACAACTGTATGTGGTCAATGTTTCAGGGGATTTAGCCCTTTTATCAAGACCTTGATAAAAGGGCTAAATCCCCTGAAACGTTGACCACATACAGTTGTCGCGTATTCTTTTTGCATTGATTCATCTCCGAGTGACATCCCTTTCTGGACAGTGTATTGCTTTATTGGATGTGCACCGGAGTCAGTTGTGATCTTTCTAGGAGTGCCGGTCTCCATTGGTTCATATATATATATATATATATATATATATATATATATATATATATATATATATATATATATATGAGAGAGAAAGAGAGAGAGCTATAGATATCTATCTATATAGAAATGTATCTGTTTATGGAGAGAGGGATAAAGAAAGAAAAAGTGTCATACTTACAGTAACTACTTTTTTGGGCTTTTGGCACAGCTGCCCAAACACCCCCAATATATAGTCAGCACCAGGGCTATTTCTAGACAATTAGGGTCCCAGTGCGAACAGAAAAAAAATGCAGCTCCCCCATATATAATATTATATTGAAGAAATTGCCTATGGTGCATGCTCCCAAAAAAGTGTGTGGCCTAATTCTAAGGGCCATGGTCTAATTATAGGAGTGTGAACTAGCAGGAAAACCATTACCCGACATCTCACTTTTGCAACCTGCATGACCAGACATTGGTTACCGCAGGGATGGTTGTTGTCCTTCCACACTTAAATTGGCTGGCTGAAGACCGCACAATGACCTATAAACATGAAGGCCCACACAGTGACCTAGTACGCCTCACATATCAAGCCCAAACAATGACAGGCTACTTAAATCAATATACACTGTTTATCCGTAATGCCCATTACACATTGTGCCACACACCGTAATGCCCATTACACATTATGCCACACACCATGATGCCCATTACACATTATGCCACACACCATGATGCCCATTGCACCTTGCACTATAATGCCCCCAATACTCCTGCTTATACATATGATGCCCCCAGCAGTGCCTCTCATAAAATGCCACCAGTAGTGTCCCTCATAAAATAACACCAGTAGTGTCCCTCATAAAATGCCACCTGTAGTGTCCCTCACAAAATGCCACCAGTAGTATCCCTCACAAAATGCCCCAGTATTGCCCCACCATAGTCAGCACCACATTGCACAGCCTGCCAGCCCTCCCATAGTCAGCACCACACAGCCAGGTAGCCCCTCTCATAGTCAGCACCGCATTGCAGCCCCCCCCCCCCCATGTTCAGCACAACATTGCAGCCAGCTCACCCCCCCCATAGTTAGCAAAGCATTGCAGCCAGCCCACCCCCCATAGTCAGCCCCCCATTGCAGCCACTCCCCCCATAGTTAGCACTGCATTTAGCCAGCTTCCCCCTTCCCTAGGATGCTCCGTGTCCCTGGCAGAGGTCTCAGGAAACACAACATCTCCATCAGAGGGCTGGCGGCTGCGGCTGTCACTCTCTTCACTGAAAGGGTGTGCAGCATCAGGAAATACACAATGCGCATGTCCACACAAGTCCCACCTGCCCAGTCACTACACATCCACCTCCGCCGAATCCCACATGCAAAGGGGACTAGTGCGGAAGGTTTATTTTTTTCTTAACATGGCAATGACAGGTGGCAGGTGGCAGGCCACTCAAAACAACTGAGTGGGCCACTCGTGGCCCGCGGGCCATGGGTTGAAGACCCCTGATATATAAACCCTGCACATTCTGAAAGAGTAGGAAAGTATGTTATACTGTTTTTTTTCTTTATTGGCACATACCGTACAGTATATACTCGAGTATAAGTCGACCCGAATATAAGCCGAGGCACCTAATTTTACAACAAAAAAATGGGAAAACGTATTGACTCAAGTGGGACCCTCACTCCAGTATAAGCCGAGGGGGGCTTTTTCAGCATAAAAAATGTTCTGAAAAAGTAGGCTTATACTCGAGTATATATGGTAAGTAATATTTTATTTGTGATTTATGTTTGTTCTTCCATTTAAAAGTGTTACCAGAAATATTGTCAAAGTAGCTTAATATGCAAAAATAAATCTACTGTATAAAAGCAACCTCTAATCATTGCCCATTTTTTGTTTATTTTTATGTTGAAAATCATATGCCAACAGAATTTGAAGGGAATCTGCCTGCTGTTCTTCACACCTGCTCCTTCTGTAATGTTATTCAGTGTTTGCTAGTCATCCCTTTTTTTAGAACTTCTTTGCAAGATAGCTAATGCCCAGTAGCTTCCTACATTTATATGTGTTGTATTTATAAACTGACTGTAGACTTAACTCATAACAGAATCAAGCCTAATGAAAAAGTTAGCAAAGCATAGCAACGTACAGTAAAGGTCCATACACACTGGGTGATTTTTGACCAGCGTGTATGGACAGCGATGACGTGAAAAGGGAGATTGCTGCATTTAGCTGCTAGTCTCACTGTTTTGAAGACCGCACGTGCCAATTCCATGTTGCTGTAAAACCCCTCCGAGGTGGAAACAGCACGTGCAGGGGGGTCCGTTAAAAATACTGACCTTCGAGCTGTGACAGCGAGCAGTCGGCACTGAAAAAGGCATTTAATAATGCCCACTGAGCAATTATCCTCCTGACCAGCGATTTTCACAGGGGGTGAATGGCTTTCCATAGAAGGATGCAATGGAAAGCCGTTCAGTCTGCTGGTAAAACCAGCAGACGAGCGGTGGCCGGCGGTGATGATGCCGGAGCATGCATCAACGCTCACCACTCATCGCACAGCCATAAACACTGAGCGGATTTTTAGCTTTAGGCAGCTCAAATGACAAAACTGAGCTGCTTTCAGCTCAAAAGGTTAGTATTGTATATATTTACCTGATTCCCTGCTTCAGGCTTCTGGTGACAGTATTTTAACCAGCGGCATCCTGACCGCCGGTCATCCATATGTATGCCTTAATATCCACCCATTGGACACCAGAATATAATATTTGTATTTGTAGCAAGCAGAGTGTAACATTCAAAATCATTGTAACAGTCATAATTCATAACTGAATGCAATATTCTCATAAACCGAGCAGCAAAGTGTATTACGCCAATTAGAAAACAAACCAAAAAAAAGATTTAATAGACTAACTAATTGTCAAGGAGGATGTAATATATCCAATAAATGACCAGAATGATTGTGACCTGCAACATTTAACATTCCTTTTAGATGACCGATAGGTAGAAAAACACAGTAGGCAGAAAGAACACTGGCGCCCTCCTCTTTAAACTGAATAGGGACAGTGTGCATCAAAGGTGCACCTCCCCCAGTCCTAAAAAAAAAGATGTGTTCTTACTTGGAAAAGGTATCGCCACACATTGGTACCCCAACTCAATTTATGCCACACAGAGAGGCAACCTTATTCACATTACACTACATAGTGAATTTTATTTCAATTACACTACAAGTAGTTTACCTTATTTATATTACACTATAAAGCAGTATGAGTTATTTATATTATGCTACACAGTTAAGACCCTTATTCACATTATACCACACAGTAGTAGCGTCACTTATACATGTTATGCTGCACAGTTGAGCCCCTTATACAGTACACATTACTCTACACTGTAGTATCTACTTATAAACATTATGCCATCTGACTCTGTAGTAAACAACCCCGTCCTGCATCAAATCCTCCAATTTATCACTTTGTTCCCTCAAACTAAATCTGGTTTCAGGCTTTACACACTGGCGGCAAGAAGGGACTGCCTGATCTCAGAGGCGGAATAAGTATCGGCCAGGTGAGCAAGTTGTGAACTACAGTACAGTACAGCAGGGTGGCCAATCCCAATCCCAGAATTGGAGTATATGGGATCCTGGTATATGGCACTAAAATTGCTGAGATATGAAACCTTTGATTGGAAACTCCATGCATGTGCAGTCTGATTCCAGAGAGAGTCTGAGCACCAATGAGAGGTTATACCATTTGTACATATTGGAAAGCTATCCACAGCACAACTCCACTGAAATTACAACTAGCACAGTGATTGCCCTGTACCTGCTGCCCCAGCCATACACTTACCTGAAGACAGCCCAGCACCTGAAACACCACCGCACATGCCTTATAAGTGAGTCTGCTGTGTCTTGAGTGGTTGAAAAACACGCAGCTCGGTAAGGGGTAGTTTTATTGAATAGCTAACTATTAGAGAGTGCATAAATATGGTTATTGGTCATAGGGTCGACAGTAATTAGGTCGAAGGTCAATAGGTCGACCACTATATGGTTGGCAGGCAAAATATTGACACATGAAAAGGTCAACATGTTAAACGGTCTACACAAGTAATAGGTTGACATGGAAAGGTCGACATGTAAAAGACGTCAACCTAATTACTGTCGAGCAATTGACCGCAGCCCCATATATATATATATATATATATATATATATATATAGAGAGAGAGAGAGAGAGAGAGAGAGAGAGAGAGAGAGAGAGAGAGAGAGAGAGAGAGAGAGAGAGAGAGAGAGAGAGAGAGAGGTATATAATGACGATTTTCAAAAAAAATGAAAACAGGAGGTGGCACTCAAAGAAAACGTGGGTAAATTGTATTAAAGCATAAAAGTGCAAAACTGGTCAGTATACATGGTCAACAGTTTCGGAGCTGGCGCCCCTTCCTCAAGACCACTGACACATCAACTGAATCAAACAGAACATAGTGGTGAAGTGCAGAAAACGAAAAACTTTGTTAACGAATATAAGATTAGTGTAACATCGTTTGTAACATTTAGTATGCTGTTAGCTTTGAACTGTTACGTTGTAGGGGCTTTCCCAATATGGAATGTACCATTATGTACAATCTACAATGTGCAAGGAGTTCCAGGTCCAGCTTTTAATTTGCTATTTTGTGGGTCCTATTATATGGTCCCTGTTAAATGAAATGTATATGTACCTTTATTTGTGTAATTGGAGAAAAAACTCAGACCAGTACGCCTCTACACCTACATTTAACTTGTACCCTTTATACAGCATATACATATCTTACAGTATATGTTAATACCTTAATTACCTACATCCGCAGATTGGGTGATACTTTATTACTTGTATATAGCATCCATAAGATGCACTCTATTTCCACAGACCTCTAACTATGCCGCACAAATCTTATATTCCTATATAAGTCATTCCTTGTAAAAGGCTTAAGTATACCTACCCTTATGAGGACGATCTCACATGATTAATATCACATTATTTTGTAAAATGACTTATACTATTCAATAGGTCCGTTTTTTTATATTAGCGTAGACGGTGTCACGGAAGTGACGCGACGCTAATTGGAACGCAAGCGGAAACGACTTGTAGCGTAATGGAACGCAAGAGTGAGTAATTATTATGGAATGATCTAGCGGAAGCACAGTCACGGAAGTGACTATGGCCCTTATTCTGGTTGGTGCGGTAATATCCGCGTGCGTTCGTGTCGCCGATGTTTTGTCTCTGCGCATGTGCAGAGGCGTCTCTGCGCATGTGCAAACGGGGCGTACGGCCAAATCCCGCATGAAATGTGAACACTCCGAACAGGGGGTGGAGAGGGGCGTGAAGGGCTCTTTGGGCTCATTACCATATGCATACGCCCCGCGTTTCATGGGCGTTCCCATGCAAACGCTGGGCGTACGTATGGTAATGCAGTCGTGACGCACGTGTAGGGGGCGGACATATGACATCGCCGGATGTCAGCTGCCCGCCCAGATCCCTGCTTTTGCACGGAAAAATGTCCGTGTGGTCTGAGGTTGCGGGAGCTGGTGGACCACTCGGTCCTGCATTCGATGGTCTGCGACCATCGAATGATGGGGGAGGTTCCCTGAGATGGAGGAGGCGTATTCCATGAAATATACACGTGCGATCCGTTCGGCCAGCTTCTTACCGCGTACGGACGGAGTTGGCGCTCCGTATGGAAGGCGGGGTTTCGCACGCACGGTCCTGGCCGCATATTCGGATCCGGCCGCACCGATCAGAATAAGGCCCTATGTGTGGAACGCACCATTGGAACGCACGCGGGGGACCGCGAGACCGATAGAGGCAAACTAATAGCTTTATTTCACGTATACCGGTTAAATATTTTCCCGGTGAGGACTCCGCTATCTCTTATACCCTGTGTTATCATATCTTTGCTCACCACAGCGTTGCAGTACTATTATTGCTTGATTGACAATATCTTCCTCACAGGAAGTGATGTCATCTATAGTTCACTATATATACCCCGACCTCACTTCAGGTTAGTCACCTGGAGTTTGGTCCAACATATGACTGCTAAGCACTGTTATTTGAGGTATGTAAGGACTGTTTTTTTCTTCAAATTTTTATGGCTTGTAAACATATGTAGCTTCCTTGGTTATACACAAGGCATTTGGGCCTTTATTCAGATCTGATCGCAGTGCAAATTTGTTCTCAAAATGGTCAAAACCATGTGCACAGCAGGTGGGGCAGATGTAACATGTATAGAGAGAGTTACATTAAGGTGAGTTATGTTGTTTCTGTGCAGGGTAAATACTGGCTGCATTATTTTTACACTGCAATTTAGATTTCAGTTTCAAGACACCCCACCCAAATGTAACTCTCTCTGCACATGTTACATCTGCCCCACCTGCAGTGCACATGGTTTTGCCCATTTTGAGAACAAATTCGTACTGCGATCGGATCTGAATAAGGGCCTTGGTCCGCTCTCTTGAAATTTGCATTTGACCCCTAGGGGGAAATTTACTAAAGGAAATGTGTAAAAAATAGGTGTAAAAATAGGTGTATTTGTATCCAGAAATACACTTATTTTTGACATTTTCTATCCCGAAAATACGGCAATTCGTATTGATGTGCTATTGATCTGATTGTCACTATTTGTTCTTCTGGTGGTGGATAATTCCGATCAGGGGCGCACTTTGTTTTTTGCTATCTCTTTCCCATCTCCCCCACTAACAGGGAGGACCAACTAAGTTGCTGCCCACCTACTACGTTACAGCGCACTGAAAGGGTATCCCTTCTTTTGTTTTATATATATATATATATATATATATATATATATATGATCATCGATACAGCTGGAGATGCGCTAGTTTTTTTAGCTTAAAAATGTTAGACCACTACACCTGAGTGTTAGGGTGAAGATAAAGTCACAGTCTCCAGAGAGGGAGAGCCGCTGTGAACTGGAGGAAATCGTGGCAGCTAGCTACAGATCCAGCGTGTTGAGACCAGCCAAAGTTCCCCAGCCCCACATCATTGACGGTGCTGTGTGTCGTTTGGAATTCTTTGTTATATCATGTGGTATTTAAGCCCACACTGATGTACTGTGTGGTATGAGTCTTTGTAATTCTTTTAAACTTTTACAAAGTGGCAGATTGCCTTTTAATAAAACGTTAATACACTAAGAAGCGCTTCCTTCTACATTTTTCTGCAGATATATATGATCATGTTTACCTGACCTCTGATTAAAAAGAGAGTTGGCAGTGGTTAAAACCAATTGATCTCCAGCTCTTTTGAACATATACTTTATCCCCTGAAAGAAATTTGTCCATTTAGATATTCTTCCATTGGACTGCTTTAAACATACTGCATTAGAGATATACTACAGACAGCATATGGTTGAATTGTTATTTTTTTGCCCCTGATGAAGTCATGTAAATGACAAAACGCGGCATGCCTTCTGCTTTGATCGAATGATGCGTGACATCAAATTGCTCAAAATTATGCTACACTGATACATTATGAAGATGTATATGAGATTCCTGTATACTTCTGGTTTGCCCTAAAGGCGATTTTTATGTGATTTTTTTTATCAGTTTTATGTATTAAATATTTGTCACAACTGTATTGACTTGTTTCTTAATACCCTCTGAAACTGTCTTTTCTTCTCATATCTATATGCTGGATCCTTCAGAGGTGCTGCTCATGCTGGTTTGAGCGTGGATTGGGGATCTCTCTCTCTCTATATATATATATATATATATTTATATATTAAATACTGCTAGAGCATGCATGATAATGTACCAGATTAATAACAGCAATGCACTGTAGAAATACACCATAGTTCTGTACTGTATAAGGTAACATGTAAAATGTATAATACAATTGCACATTCTGGAACCTTACCCCCTGGTTAGGTGGTGGGGCCACAGGCACTGGGTCCCAATGGTGGCTTTCACCTCAACCCTGTGGATGAGTCCAACCCTGATTGCAATACAGTAATCAGATACCCTTTAGAATAGTAGTGGAAAAGAAAACTGGAGCCTGGAATAATTCAGCATCGATCACTAATTACAGAATTAGCAAATCCAGCAATTATTGAATGAGTAGCCTCAGTTTAACAGATAGGATGCTTGTGTTTAGGGGTGAAAGCATGGGTGTGTTTAGGAAAACAAAGGCGTGTCCAGGCGTTGTTCACATGGGTCTCTGATGTCAGCAATGACCACTTATATCCATATTTTTGAGCAGATTAGTGGAAGTCCTAAAATGGCGCAGAAAAAACTGTTCAATAGTATTTGCAAACAGATCTGCAAAATATTGCTATCTGTGATACATTCATATTTTACAAGTGACCTCTTTTTTTTCCGTATCCAATATAGCTGATAGGAAGATATAATTATATATACAACTTCCTATTTTAGATTTCGGACCTGATAATTACAAAACATTATAGCCGCTATTCGTGGCAATAAGAAATTAAGTATTGCCAGGACGTTTTAATGTTTGATTGCAGGAAATAGTGCTTCAAAAGGAGCCCATACATGTGATGTGTTTGGATTGAACTGATCTGTATTCTTTCTACTCCTCATTTAGGACTTCTATGCATTCATGGACTACTGACTACTCATAGGTGGCTGCCATTGCTATAAGAACCCTCTTTTCAGTTTGAATTAGCTTCATAGTAAATCTGATGGCTTCACAGCAGCTGCTGTCAGAAATGGATTGACCACGTGAGATATTGGTGGTTTCTGCTGTAGTCTGTCCATTTTACATTGGTGTAATACTTCAATTTTGTGGGTGTTCTTTGTTTTGGGACAAGATGATAATATTTACTGACAAATAGACCACCAAGTTTCTTATTACACAGTCCACTAGTAATTCATTCTAATTAACTGTGGAATAGATAAATAGCATTCTAGCTACAATTATGGATAAGTTCCCATCTTCTAACTCATGCTGCTGCCTTGTCATTGGTCAATTTTCTACATGGTTATTTTATAAGCTAGCTGCAGTGTAAGGTTCTTATCTGGCTGATAGCTACTGTATGTAGCTATTCATAAGGCATCTTCAGACCATACAGGTCTTCAGATATACATTTATTTGGACACATTTTATACAGTTTCATTATGTAGTACAGTATTTTCTACATATACTCTTTTACATTTGGTTACAATTTTATTTTCACTGTATTATAGTTTTCTCAAATAGTGCTACAAGCGCCCAGCCGCCTCTGCCAGACCCCCGCCGCCCGGACCCCTGGACCTCGCCGCCCGGACCCCTAGACCCCGCCACCCGGACCCCTGGACCTCACCGCCCGGACCCCTGGACCTTGCCGCCCGGACTATGGATCCCGCTGCCCAGGTGTAGGCAAGCCTGGATGCTGGGTAAGTACCTTTCACACCGGCCTGTTTCCCGGTATGGTCCCGGAAGTAACCCTGCTATCTAGACGGGTTGAATTCCAGGGAAATTTTCCCGGGATTTGGCCCGGGAACCTTGCACACCAGTGCTACTCGCGGTTTGTTCCCTGGGAATTCAGGCTGGTGTGAATGGGTATTAGGCAGTAGCCATTTTTAGAGGGACATTTTTAGCAGATTTCCATGCAAACAGCATGGAACCTACATAAACAATGGCTGCAGATGGGCGCCGCATGGGTCTCCCATCGGAAGAAACAGCTCTTCTTACCGCATCGCTGTGTGAGGGATCTGTCACGGATCCCTCTCTGCATGGCCCGCGGCCGGCCCAGGTACTCTGTGCATGCACAGAGGGACTCCAGGTACTCAGATCTGGAAGTCCCGCGCCGGAGCCGCATCGCAAGGGACAGCTCTTATCATAAGAGCTGTCCCATGTGTTAAGAATCGCATATGTTAGAGCATATGCGATTATTAAGAATGCAGTACCCGGCAAAGGGGAGCGAAAATGGGCAGGGGATATTAGAACATCCCGCCCCTAGGCTGTTAGACATGGGCCTTAAATTACTATGTAGATCAGTACCATAAAAGAAAAATTCACCCCACAAGGAAAATTCAGCCCTGCGCTGTCAGTACCTGGAGTGGCGTAAATAGAAACTTTGCGTCCCCCAGCCAGATAAAAATATTAAATTAAGTAAATTGTGTTTATATGTCATCCTTAGGTTTAATTATGCGGTGAGGGATAAGATTTTCCTGTATCCATATATATTATGAAGCAGCACCAGCCATGGTTTTGCCTATTACAATGACCATAAATAATTTGAATTGGTCCTACAGGTGTTCGGAGGAACCACAGGGAGCCACGGCACACAGTTTGGGAACCATTGGCCTATGGGCTACAGGCGGCACTTCCACCGTGTGGAGTGCGGGGGTCAGCGCTGATTGATCATGTGCAGTCCCCCCGGCATTCAGCTAAGTGCATCCTGCGATAGGATTACATATTACAATGTGATCCTGGGTGATAATACTCCCCCCAGATTGCATTGTAAATGCGATCCTTAATAAATGAGCCCCATAAAGTGGAAGGTGTGGAGTAATAAGAGGTAAAATACAGGTCCCAGGATGTAATAACATTACTTGCCGTTGCTTGTCTTTATATTTTATTTTTAACATAAAAAGAGCCGCTATAACTATCTGTGCTGACGATCATCAGCAAAAGCAGCCAGCCTGCGGCACTTGGAGCTCTGTTGGAAAAACATCATCCATAAGGGATAAGAAGTTATATTAAAAACATAACTTTTATTACAAAATCTATCAAATACTGTATAAGTGCTGAAAGCACAATTATGCCACAAACTGTTGGCTGCTGCGGATAGCGTAAAGATAGGGTAGATGAAATATTAAAACAATAGCATCAAATCAAGTCAGCCTAATATAGAGCAAAGCTGGAAAAACTACCATGGGTTTAGTCTAAAAATCATTAACAAAGTGCTGCTGTTTGCAAATTAGTGGCCACTGATACAAATTAATCAGTTTGTAATAGCAATTAAGAAACATGTAACAAACTGGTAATGAGTCAGTATCAGCTGTGAGCAACCTATTAGGCTCAGTTGCACTGTTGTTTCTAGATAAAGTTGCTGTCTTTGCACTTGTAAAATAAAATCACTAGCTAATGTGCTTTACTTGGCTAATCAATCTCAAGAGCTTTACTGTATTACCCCTTTCACACTGGAACGTGTCTGCAAGCTGGGTCGCAAGCTTTGTACAAAAACCCAGGTGTGACCCGGCTTGCAAGTGCTTTCACACTAGCTGCTTTGGTGTAATCGGGAGGCGGGGTGGCTCTGGGAGACATCAGCATCTCCCAGTGGCGCCTTTACAGTGCAGTGAACGGGACCTGGGTCACATCGATCTGGGATACCCGTTCACACTGCCCCTGGACCCGCAACCGTCCCGGGTCCAACCCAGGTCAAGACCCAGGATGAAATTTGGAATGTTGGACCTGGGACAATCTTTCAGGGCCCTTTCAACCTGACCAATTTCCTGGGTTGTTGCGCATACATGGGAACCCGGGAAATATTTGTCAGTATGAAAGGGGTATTACCTGCTCCAGTAATGTTACCTTCTCCAGTAGCTACAACTGATAAAAGTGCATAGTTTCTAAAGCGTATCAGTAACATTATTACACACTACACTACAGTAACTGTTATTGTTAGTAGCGTGATGTTAGTGTACAAAGATTCCATGTCACAGACAGCTATTTACACATTCTTATCGAGAACAACATAACGACTTTTCTGAGGACATCAGAACTTTATTGGTAGGTACCGTATACCTTAAGCAGTCATCTAGGGTCACACACAATTGTCTTGATAATAAATATTCAGACTAGACCTATGTGAGTATATGATGAAGGAGGCGTTGGAAAAGAGAAAAATAGAAGTTGGCAGTTTATTACAATGGTATCCAATCATTAGATTTAGTGTCAAAAGGTGAACAGCTGTTGAATGACAGTCAAAGGTTTGACATGGCCAAAAGGTCGACAGTCAAACGTTGGACGTTATGATTTTTTTGTAAAAAAAAACGACTTGTTCATTCTTTCCATACATAGAGATAGAGTATAATAATGTGCCCAGCCAAGAGAGGAAAAGTACCTGAAGCATGGCGAGCGCAGCGACGCAACACGGTACACTTATTTGGTGTCCATGTTGACCTATGTCAAATTTGACGCTCTAAAAAAATGAAAAACTCATGTGCGACATTTGTCGACCCTTTTCATGTCTACCTTTTGACCATGCCGCTGTTTTGATTGTTGACCATGTCGACCAATAGTTGTCGACCTTTTGAGTGTAGACCTAGATACTGTAGATTTAATATCCCACAACCATTACATCCATAGTAAAGGAAATAGAGATGGATTACTTTTTATTTGCAGTGCATGGAGATAGGTACAAGTAATGATATAATAACACAGGTCTTTGCTAAAAGCAGAACACAATATCAAAAAAATTGGAAGATATCCATGTGTGCTTTAATGGGTAGGTGTAACAATAATATCTGCAATACATTTGCTTCTTTTTATTTGAGTATAAAAATCATGGTAGATTACATTACAAAATGGAATTATAGTTCACCAAGAACAATATAGTATGTGTACACGCAGTGTGATTTGGCCTATTAATTTTGACTATATTTTCAAAATTGATAGCAAATTAAAGCAAATTGCACCCATCGGCATCGGAATCAAAAGTAGAATTTGACTGTGCAGCTCACTGTGGGGGTCATTCAGACCTGCTCACCAAGCTGCAATTTCACAGCCCGCGCGATTATTGAACGACCGCGCATGCTGCTCAAGGGGAGATTAATACCCTGATGTCATATGGGGGCGTTCTGCTGGCATTTTCTGGGCATCTTGCAGAACATGCAGACATCAGTGGCCATTAGGAGGGCCACTGATGTCATCAGCCGCCTTCTACTCCCTACGGTCTTTGCCTAGTGAGTCCTGGCTCAATGAAGAATGATTTCCCCCCCTGTGTGCATGGCTGCATGCGCATTTGCAGCCATGTGCAGGGGCAAAGGCCGTGCGGGGGGAGTGCGTTCGGTGGGGTAGTGTTTACCTACTCGGAGCCCAGTGAGCAGGTCAGAATCGGGCCCCATGTGTACAAACCATTAGTTTGTATAGTAGTTCATGATAAACCACACTCCAGACAACAACATAATGCATAAACCCATAAATAAACCAATGGGTATCGAGTACTGTATTGTGAACTTTTGTTATGATATATCTGTTTGTGTGTGTGTGTGTGTATACTGTATATTTATACACACACATTTCCAGGGGAATTCATCTCTGACTGATCGCTACCCATTTTAAGCATGTCAGACAAAGCATGTCGGAAACAGCTCATTTTATAATTATCTCAACATTAGAGTCCACTAAATATGCCCTGGCTGATTAGTGCACTTCAGCTCAGGAAAATAAATATACTACTCAAGCAAACTCTTACAATCATTACCTGCTGTTAAATACATTTTCAGTGAAGCTACAGAAGCAATGATGTGCCCTCTACCATGGTATCAAGGTCTTGCTAGAGTCTGGCAATTAACTTATTATGTCACTGGATTTAAGTTTATATTCTATAGAACTGATTTCTCTGTTGAAATCACTAGATATACTGTAATGAGGAAATGTCCACTGCAATGAAAACGTGAAAGACAATGGCTGAAGACAAGCCTCTTTGTAATTTATAGAACCTCTTATCCTGTCCCACGATAAATAAATAAATAAATAAATAGAAGAATATCACTGGTGGATTGGCTTAATGAGCCATTCCATGAAATGTCCTATAGCTGACACTGTCAAATCTATAGCTGTATATCCTTTTAGTTTTCTCAATAGGTTGGCAAGTTAAATTATAGCTTTTTCATAGCTTTTCTAAAGAAATAAATAACACAGGCTCTTAATACAAAGGGCTTAGCAGAATTATGGAGTGGAAATACCCTCTACTGTACGTCCCGTGACGTGGAATGGCCCTAATGTTAATTCCCATGCAGGTTGTACTGTGCTATCCATGGTGCTGATCCTCTCAGTCAGGGATACATGGGTAAGATTTCCCTTTGATCAAGAACGCTGTTAGGCGCTCTCCATGGTGCTGATCTGCTCCCCTAGGTTTACATTGAAAAAAGCTTTGAGATTTTACTTTTATTTAGATGTAAGTAAAAAAATACTCAGCATGCTACAATGGGGTGCTAAAACACTGAACTTTTTAGAGCATTGATAGACAATACCTACGTGACTTAACGCTACAGAATGAATACGGATAATTTTTGGCAAATACTTTACGACAATAATATTATTTTGTAAAAAAAAAAAAAAAAAGCCAATGGGTTCTACTTACATATGTCACGTAGTTTCAGAACACTGTTATATATAGAAAGTGTCAGCCTGTGACGTTAGTAGTGTGTGTGTGTGCTGGATCCCGGCGAGGACAGGGACAATGTAGTGCGGCGTATGCTGATCTCCCCGGTAGCTGCGTGCACCTGTGACAGCACCACTCAGGCAGCACAGGGCTACCCTCTACACACAGCCCGGCAGGCGGATCACGCGGGACATCCCAGGCTGTCCCGGGGACACATATAGTGGGAATGAGTACTACGTTAGACCTACACGGGTGACGCCAGTGACAAGCAGCCATACCAGAGCAGGCAGAAGGTGTAACCTGTTGCTTCCCGGCTGAGTGCAGCCACGTTGCTGCCGCTGCTACAGGTTGCAGCAGGCACAGTGCAAGCAGAGCAGACATATAACCGAGCACCGGTCACAGCAGCGGGCGCCTCTCTCTCTCCCCGGGGCTCGCTCTCTGTGGGCGGGACACCGGCGCTGCTGCTGCTGCTGGGCTGGGGGGCGGGGCAGCCGGCAGAGTCTATATAAGGCAGCGCACACACAGGCAGCCGGGATCCCGGGGCTGGGAGACAGGAGGGAGCGGTGCGGCGGGCTGTGTGTCAGGGGGGGACAGGCACTGGGGACGGAGGAAGAGCGGGGAGGGGAGCCGGCGGCTCTGGCATTGGGGCAGAAGGAGGAGGCCGCCGCTTCCCCTGCCCGCCCTCCCCTCACCTCACCTCTATGGACGAGCACCTCAGCCTCCTGCACTCGCCTCCGCCGTCCTCCACCAGACACCGCACTAACAGCAACATCGTGAACCCGGGCTACACGGACGGCGAGCAGGAGATCATGACCGTGGTGGCGTGCGATAACATCCTGGAGGAGGCGGCCGCCCTCCCGGGTCACCACTCCTCCGAGGCGGCGGCGGCGTACGAGCAGGACGAGCACGAGTGCTGCGAGCGGGTGGTCATCAACATCTCCGGGCTGCGCTTCGAGACGCAGCTGAAGACTTTATCGCAGTTCCCGGACACGCTGCTGGGGGACCCGAAGAAGAGGATGCGCTACTTCGACCCGCTGCGGAACGAGTACTTCTTCGACCGGAACCGACCCAGCTTCGACGCCATCCTCTACTACTACCAGTCCGGGGGCCGGATCCGCAGACCGGTCAACGTGCCCATAGACATCTTCTCCGAGGAGATCCGCTTCTACGAGCTGGGGGAGGAGGCGATGGAGAAGTTCCGGGAGGACGAGGGGTTTATCCGGGAAGAGGAGCGCCCGCTGCCCGCCAACGAGTTCCAGAGGCAGGTGTGGCTGCTCTTCGAGTACCCGGAGAGTTCGGGTCCCGCCCGGGGCATCGCCATCGTCTCCGTCCTGGTCATCCTCATCTCCATCGTCATCTTCTGCCTGGAGACCTTGCCGGAGTTCCGCGATGACAAGGAGTATAACGGGCCGGTGTTGCCGCCGGTGAATGGCACCGGGCCGTACCTGAGCAGCTCCTTCACCGACCCCTTCTTCGTGGTGGAGACCCTGTGCATCATCTGGTTCTCCTTTGAGCTGCTCGTCCGGTTCTTCGCCTGCCCCAGCAAGGCCACCTTCTCCAAGAACATCATGAACATCATCGACATCGTGGCCATCATCCCGTACTTTATCACCCTGGGCACGGAGCTGGCGGAGCGGCAGGGCAACGGGCAGCAGGCCATGTCCCTGGCCATCCTGCGGGTCATCCGCCTGGTCAGGGTCTTCCGCATATTCAAGCTCTCCAGGCACTCCAAGGGGCTGCAGATCCTGGGGCAGACCCTGAAGGCCAGCATGAGGGAGCTGGGGCTGCTCATATTCTTCCTCTTCATCGGGGTCATCCTCTTCTCCAGCGCCGTCTACTTCGCTGAGGCGGATGACCCGTCTTCGGGCTTCAGCAGCATCCCGGACGCCTTCTGGTGGGCGGTGGTGACCATGACCACCGTGGGCTACGGGGACATGCACCCGATCACCATCGGTGGGAAGATCGTCGGCTCTCTGTGTGCCATCGCCGGGGTGCTGACCATCGCCCTGCCGGTGCCCGTCATCGTCTCCAACTTCAACTACTTCTACCACCGGGAGACGGAGGGTGAGGAGCAGGCTCAGTACCTGCATGTGGGCAGCTGCCAGCACCTCTCCTCCAACGAGGACCTGAAGAAGACCCGCAGCAACTCCACGCTCAGCAAGTCGGAGTACATGGTGATAGAGGAGGGGGTCAGCCCGGGCCCCTTCCAGCAGCCCGGCTTCAAGACGGCCAACTGCGCCCCCAGCAACCCAGCAAACTGTGCCACCATCAAGAAGATCTTCACGGACGTGTAACACGTGTCAGGGATGTGGGAAACTCCGCTACAAGTGTCACCACCATCGGCATCAACCTGTCCCACTTTTTAGTGTTCATTTTCTGGGGTGACAGCTACGCCCAGTGCCCGTGGGATCCGAGTGGTGCTGTGCCAGGAGGAGGGCACACTTTCTATAGTTTGGAGACAGAAGGGGGGGGGGGGGGATAATGTCTTCTCTGCCCTCTGACAAGGTGCTGCTGTCAGCCTCCCCCCAGGTGCCCTCATACTGTTCATCGAACGCAGGAGCCAGCTGGCAATGCTGGAGCACATGGCACTGGATCGCCTGCCAGACCATTCATGGCAACGGGGGAATGTTAGCGAGTGATCGCTGTATGTACCTCTACTGTACACATCGATTTATAAAGCACATTTGTTTATACTCTCCACATTTGGATTACTCTCATCATACTTATTTTGTACACATGAATCCTTTAAGAAAATAAAAAAAGATGGATCACAGATTGATACTGTAGGCTGCAGGTAAAACCTTACCACGCTTTCAGTTCATTGACAACACTAAAGTAATGTAGATAAGCACTGCCAGCAATTCTTTCTAATTACTGTAGGCTGCAGGTAAATGCAAATCACTGATCATTACACAGCCTACTGAACTGCAAAAAAGTACAATTACAGTAGTGCCAAGATTAGAAGTACACGCATGGTGTCACACATGCAGCAGGCAGGGGATGCTGCTCTGCCCTGAACTGGGGAAGCTGTTGCTCTGAAACAGTCTACATGGCAGAAGAAGATTAAACTGCTGGACTTGCTTTTCATCGGAAGTTACTAATTCTGACCGGAGTGATGCAGTTTCCATAGCAACATGGGTTTCCTGGGAAACCCAGTTGTCATGGCATCCCTGTTTCCATAGCAACCATCCAGATGGTTCCAATTTACAGAGACTGCTGCTGCTGTTGGGAAAACGCTCATAGAAAGTTAATCCCACTGAGATTTGCAAAATAGATATGGAAATGTCTAAATTACCTGCAAACTAGGAGATGGAGAGCCAATACAATCCACACTGTGAATGGCAAACTAATGCTTCCAAGAAAACCAGAAACAACATATACAGTATATAAATACATGAAACTAAACAAATGCAATTGATACATATGGAAATGGAAAATTTAAGATTTTTAATATATATATATCCCTTTTGAAATAATGGATCTCATCCATGAAATAAATGTTTACCCATCCAAAATTAATTGTAGCATTAAAAGAACAGCACTTTATAAGTGGAAACACATCAGCACTTACATGACTTTGTACAGCATATAAACAAGCCTTATGAAGAAAACTAAGAGGGGCTGAAGGCAACTAGCACTAGAAATGGCAACCAGGTCTTGTCAGACCCCATCACCACAGGGAGCGGCAGAACCACAAGAGAGGTGAGAATCCTAATACACAATATTGTCTACTTCCAGTGTAACATAATCTCAGAAAATGAATGCAATGACACTTACCTTATTTATAATTAGTTTAGTGATGTTATACCCTCATACAATTATTCTGGTGTCTTTAAATATGTTTAATTTAAAACATCAGGTACAGGTAAGTGCCACTTTGTAACACATGCTGTATTTGGACTTGTTACATTTTTATTGTCCATTAACATTTAATATGAAGCAGCTCATGAACATATTTCTCTGTTCCACCTGCTTGAGGAGAGATAATACTAGGTGTGCTATATTAGGTATAATACATTCAGTTTTGTATTCTAGTACAGGTATGCATTAAGATTTGCACTTGATTGATTCACTTTACTCTTATGCACAGTGTGAAAATGCATTGCAAAATGTGCCTTTATATATTGATATGTAATTGTGCCTCTTTTTGTTCTCCTGTCAATATAATGCACTAAACCTTGGTGGTTCTGAGTGTATATACTTGTATTGGGCAGTTAGTAAAATTGGAGAGGTTTGATGTGTTGTCTAAACCTGATTTAGGTTAGTAAATTGGAAGCTAATTTGGAGGCATGACCTTTGTTTCCAAAAGAGTGAAGAGCTTCTTAAGGGCATAAACCAGATGGATTTCAGTGTCTAGTCAGGGGTGGTGTTAAATCGGGTGTGAAGTGGAAATTCATGTGCAGCTCACTACACACAGTGCTATTTATGCACATGTGTGCATGACAAAAAAAAAAAAAAAGCTTTAAATGACAGAATACATGACTGCCAAGTAGCTGCTCTGTCCTCTGGTTCTTGAACTATTTAATGACAATGTGTAAAAGAACAAAACAATTTAAAGACTGTCATTTGGTAAATCTGCTTTGTTATGGAGGGTGATGAAGGCAGAGGTAGGCAGAGCTTAGATATAATTTTCTGCACACATTACGCTCTGATAGGTAAATAAGTCAGCATTTCAAGATGTGAACCAATCCTTATGGAATTCAACTATTCATCTTTAAGTGATGCCTTATTCTACATATTTTATGAAGTATAAATAAAATATCAGGTACCCAATGAGATTCCTCCAAATCTATCCGCTCCAAAACCTTGCCCAAACACAAAAAGCATTGTGCTGTATCAAATGACCCTCTAGGCTATAAGTTCTGGCTCCTATTTCTTGAAAACAATTGAAAGAAAAAAAATTCAAATTAGATGTTGATGACATTTTTCAAATCTGTTTATGAATGCTGTTGCTACTGACACATAGAATAAAAGGGGATGCGGTCATCTATTAGAATGAACTTAGGTCTACAGTCATTAGGTCGACCCCACTAGGTCAACTGGCAGGAAGGTCGACCTGACTTAAGGTCGACATGGGCCAAGGTCGACATGACTTAAGGTCGAATTTGCATAAAGGTCGACATGAGGAAGGTCGACTGGTCATAAGGTCGACATGGGTTTTTCACTGTTTTTTGAGCCAACTTGTGCTGACAGGCGGTATTTCATGCCCTACCATCCACTAGGGCGTGGTGGGAGAATAAAATAGTGTGCCGAGCGCAGCGAGGCACCGTGCCCGAAGCATTGCGAGCGATGCGAGGGTCCGATTCTCATTGCCAACTGTGTCCATGTCGACGGTGTCGACATTCGGATAAAAAAACAGTGAAAAACCCATGTCGACCTTATGGCCAGTCGACCTTCCTCATGTCGACCTTTATGCAAATTCGACCTTAAGTCTTGTCGACCTTGGCCCATGTCGACCTTAAGTCAGGTCGACCTTCCTGCCAGTCGACCTAGTGGGGTCGACCTAATGACTGTAGACCTAAGTTCATTCTGACAGATGTCCCGGTTCCGAATAAAAGGTATTATAAAATATTACCAGCCTTTTCCACTAGGACATACTTCTTTATTTTTGTTATTTTGTAATGACCATGATGGTAGGACACAAAAAGGCAAGATTATAGCAAATGTATAGAAAGTGTGACCTTATCTCAGCTGCCCAAAATATATTGGTATAAATAAAGTGGAGAAAAGCAAAAAAGTTTAAAACATATAAGGGAAAATGGTACTTGTGTAGTTTTATGGGGTTGGGATCATTTGGTCTATTGCATTATGGTAGAAAGTCATTAGGTCGAATCCATTAGGTCGACATGCTAAAAGGTCGACATGATTCTAGGTCGACATGGGAAAAGGTCGACATGATTCTAGGTCGAAAGGTCATTAGTTCGACAGGTCATTAGTTCGACAAGGTCATTAGTTCGACATTGTCTATGTCGACATTCACAAGGTCGACATGGGGTTTTTCACTGTTTTTTTACCTGAATGTCAACACAGTCGACATGGACACAGTTTAAAGTGCACTGCATCCCCTCGCATCGCTCGCTGCGCTCGCAATGCGTCGGGCACGGTGCCTCGCTACGCTCGGCACACTATTTTATTCTCCCACCACGCCCTAGTGGATGGTAGGGCATGAAATACCGCCTGTCGGCACATGTTGGCTCAAAAAACAGTGAAAAACTCCATGTCGACCTTGTGAATGTCGACATAGACAATGTCGAACTAATGACCTTGTCGAACTAATGACCTGTCGAACTAATGACCTTTCGAACTAGAATCATGTCGACCTTTTCCCATGTCGACATAGAGTCATGTCGACCTTTTAGCATGTCGACCTAATGGATTCGACCTAATGACTTTCTACCATAATGCAGTAGACCAAATGACCGCATCCCGTTTTATGGCGCCCGATATATCAGATGCCATATCGGCGCAGTAATCCACGTCCCCTCGCGGGGCTCGCTATGCTCGCCACGCTTCGGACTCGGTGGCTCACTGCGCTCGCCACACTATATAAAATCAACTCCATGCGTAGTGGATAGTGGGGTTATGAATAGGTCAAAAATCGGTTCAGATCGCATCTATATATCGGGCGATATCGCATCCGATATATCGGGCGCCGTGAAACTACACAAGTACCTCATTTACAATGCAAAACCAGTTTGATTTTGCAGTGTAAATGATTGCCGCTTTAAAAAATCCTGGAGATTTCTTACTGAATCTCTCACTTTCTGATTCTCTCATCCTATTAAGTTTCACTCGTACTGCATTGTTTTAGAGTATAAAATGTTATCTACCTTTATTAAATATAGTTTATGTGCAGAAAAATTCTTAACTCATCAGCTAATTTGTCCATCAATATAATGTATGATTCCTACAGTGTAATAGGCTGATACACTGCACCTTATACTGTAAATACTATATAAAAGAGTATATCTACTCATACAATAGCATGTCGACATGGATAAAACATCAACATGTTCATAAGGTCCATATTCAGCTTGTGAACACCGACATGTCACCATAAAGTATTCTGCATATTTTAGTGGAATCGGTACAGCTGTCAGAATGAACTTAGGTCTACAGTCATTAGGTCGACCCCACTAGGTCGACTGGCAGGAAGGTCGACCTGACTTAAGGTCGACATGGGCCAAGGTCGACATGACTTAAGGTCGAATTTGCATAAAGGTCGACATGAGGAAGGTCGACTGGTCATAAGGTCGACATGGGTTTTTCACTGTTTTTTTATCCGAATGTCGACAAAGTCGACATGGACACAGTTGGCAATGAGAATCGGACCCTCGCATCGCTCGCTTCGCTCGCAGTGCTTCGGGCACGGTGCCTCGCTGCGCTTGGCACACAATTTTATTCTCCCACCACACCCTAGTGGATGGTAGGGCATGAAATACCGCCTGTCGGCACATGTCGGCTCAAAAAACAGTGAAAAACCCATGTCGACCTTATGACCAGTCGACCTTCCTCATGTCGACCTTTATGCCAATTCGACCTTAAGTCATGTCGACCTTGGCCCATGTCGACCTTAAGTCAGGTCGACCTTCCTGCCAGTCGACCTAGTGGGGTCGACCTAATGACTGTAGACCAAAGTTAATTCTAATAGATGACCGCTTACCATTTTAGCCTTACTCTAAAGTTAAAAATAAAGGAGTGTACACACGGTGCGATTCTTTTTCTATTCAATCCTGATTCGATTGGGATTGAATCGCACGGCGCGGTGTACACATTTGATTTAGACTATATAGTACAGATCTTCATTATATACTGCACAGTCTACACAGCTATGTGCCCCCCGCCCTTCCCGCCATCCTTGGTACTGAACCTGCGCATGCCCCCATCTTCTACGGGCTGCTGCCGAAGCTAATACTGCTTTCAGACCGCAAATGCAGGGTCACAATGGGACGACTTTTAAACAGTTCAGTCCCGGTGTGACCCTGCATGTGCGGTCTGTTCAGATCGCATGAGCGAACCGGCAATATTGCGTCTGAGCATCATCTGGTTTGAATTTCCGTGTTGGTAGTGGTTAGCTTTAACCGGTAACCTCTTTCACATCGCAGGAATTACCTGGTCAAACCGGCAAGAAACCGGCATGAACTCGGTAATTATGTGCGATGTGAAAGGGGTATAAATCGCAGTCCCAGCTCTGTACATTGCAGATGACAGGCACCGGGACCGGCACATTCATAGAATCGGCCTTGGTATTGCAAAGCATGGCCGCCCGTACTTCCGGGTTCGGCGCTCGGCAAACTTTCTAAAATAAAGTCCATGCCAATGTGAATTGTTCATACCCCCATTATCCACGTTGGCATGGAGTTGATTTTAGATAGTATGGCGAGCGTAGCATGGGCGGGCGAAGCGAGCCCCGCAAGGGGACACAGACGCTGCTGCGACTGAGACGTGAAACTAAACAAGTACCCACATGCGTATAGCCCAGATTCTATGGGCTGCAGCTGAAGCAGCCAATAGAGGCATCTAGTACGGAGGGAACACCTCCTAATGGGACTGCCTTGGGTGACTGGCAGGTCAGATTTCCAATAGGAAGTCACTGCTAGTCACAGTGAAGCCAGTGCAGTCTCATGGACTGCATCTGACTTCACCTACAGTGGTCCTGCGGCCCATAAGTTAAAACCGCCACTGCCCTTATGTAACATGTTACATTTTGCCCATCTGCAGTGCACATTGCTTTGCCCATTAGAGACTTTCCTCATGCAATCCATGCTAAATCAGGCCCTACATTGGCCCCTGATCTATTGTATATTGAAATACCCTCTTTAACATCCAACTGATTAAGTTGACCTTCAGTACTTCAGGTCCTATCATTCTCTGGATCATACATTTCCTTGAAACTTTGACGTTTTAGGGGCCAATTTATCAATTAACGATAAAACTTGTTTGTGTGATAAATAGTGCTACAGCCAATCAGCTCTTATCTGTCATGTGTTTTAAAATAGACAGTTGGGAGCTGATTTTCTGTAGTAGCATTTATCATATGCAACAGGCTTTATCATCCATAACTATTTTTATCACTTATGACTAAATGTGCCCTTTAATTTTGTCTACCATTTGTGAGCTATAACATAAGTAGACCCTGAGGGTATTTATTTAACACCCTGCCTATCTGCTTTAGTTTATCTGATTCAGTGTACCTAACATCTAGCTTATGTAGTTTTTAATGTTTTCTGCTGCCTCCAGACTACTGTAAATGTCCGGTCTGCTAACCACAAATGCTTGAGTGGTAAGTGTCGGGGAAGATTTATATTGATTACTTACCTGGTTCTATTTGCAGAATGCAGCCCATAGGCTACCATGGCTAACACCATCTTCAGGTGGTGTTAGCTACTTTGTCAAGTTCTGGAATTATTCTCACTCCAGAGCTTGGTAAACTCAGTAATAAATCCTATGGGTGCTACTTTTGTGATTGAAAATGGGATCACAGCAGATACATTTATATTCGGCAGATACATGTTCATTTTTCATATACAGATAGAGCAGCTGTAATTAGAGCTGCTTCTGGCGATTCTATCGCCAATCGCTGCTGTGCACTCTCCAACAGAAAGAGGCCCATTCACAAGAGATGCTCACGTGCCCCATTCTGACAGAGCCTGCCGCCACCCTCTGCTAGCTCCCCGCCGCTTCCCCTTCTCACCCGTAGCCCCCTTCAGCCCCCACTCGCCCTGCCCTTCTCTTTGAAGTGAAGACGGGTAGGGAATCCACACCCCGCCACTGTGCTGATGGGACGCACAAGCGTGTGAGACGCTCACGCATCCCTGTCAGAAGGAGCACCTCTCCGCCAGCCTGTGCCAGCTCAGGGAATCTGGTGATTCCCTGAGCTGGCTGAGAGGCGCTCAATCTGTATGCAATACATACATGTTTCATTAAAAATACCACGCCTATAATGTATGCATGTTGTTCATAAATAGATATTACACACAACTACTCATCAGTAAGCAAGCAGATATATCTGTATTAAGCCAACAACGCTCCTTCAAAGGTTATTACTAAACACATTGCATTGCTCAGCAAATTAGCCTAAATATTTCCTGGTGATTGTCAGGAATATGAGAATCCTTTAGTGAGCACAGATGGATTTTTTGGTGACTTATTTTCCACTGGTCCATTTTTTGCTGATCTAGCTGAGGCTAATCAAGCTTATTCATGCAATGTATTCTGGTAAGCCACGCACTTTATGCAGTACACATTGGATCTAATTCAGACTTGATCACAAGGCAAATGTTTTCTTAAAATGGGCAAAACTATGGGCCTGATTCAGATTTGCTCGCTAAACTGCATATATATGGAGCCTATTAAGCAGGATAACCCCCCCCCCCCCGGCGAACGCACGCCCCCACCCCAGCCAGATTCCCTCTCTATGCTGTGAGCAGATGCGTACGCTGACACATTCGCTCAATCATTAGATGGTTTAAACGCAACGGAATATGCTGCGCTATATAAGAAACTGTTAATAAATAAATAAATAATGGTTGCTCACCATCAAAGTAGCCCAGGACTTTTCTGCTGCATGGATTTCTCAGAATTGGGGGCGGTAGCTGTCATCATGTGACCTCATCCACCCACCTTCAGCAGGCCTGGGCAACCCCTGTGTTCACAGGGAATGCTCAGCGTTTCCTAGGGGCGTGCCCACTGTTTTTGTGTACAGTAGCTATCACTTTGCTTCTGGGCATTCACCAGGGCAGAGCTTTTTCAGAAGCTCTCTCTCAGTGCCCCAGGTTTTGGGTATTGCATTGCAAGTTGAGGCAAAACCTATTTTGAAAAGTTAATCTTAAACTTAAAGGGTAGATATATTTTCAACCTACCTGTGTATCATACTTGCCTATTTTCCTGAAAGACTCCCAGAAGAATAGACCTGACAGAATTCTAAGCACCACACACACTTAACGATACCAGCCACAGCCTATATAATAAACAATATCAGCTGCTGATATCATTCCCTGAAATTACCGGGACTCGCGGAACATACAAGTAATTTGGCTATGTAGCTAAATTGACCTGCATGTTCTGCAGACATCAGTCATCGTTAAGGGCGCGTGAGAGAACGCATCCTTAACAATCTTGATATTGTGAAAATATCGCTCAGAAGGCCCTTTCTGAGTATATGAGTGTATGGGGCTTAAGAACATGATTTCTGACTTCTCTGTGTGACGCTGGCAACCACTACTCAGCCTTTCTGTAGCTGTATACCTCATAATACACTGTACTACAACCACATATCCACCTACAGACTCAGTTGTTGCCTTTTCAGGATGAGAATGAGTGACAGCACTACGACACTGTCACTTTTACCAACGCATCTCCCTGGTACAGGAGCTGGACAGGTGGCCAAGCCCAAGGGGGTTACTGGAGGGGGCTCCGAGTAAGTTCCTTCCAGGAATCCAGGCAGAACAATAGCTGGCTGTCCAGAACCTTTATAAACCATTGCTTGGCTCTCAATTGTCGCAGCCATGCTCACAGCCCCTGATTCCCTCAGAACCTTGGGGCCCCTCAAAAGGTTGGGGCCCGGTACGGGTGTCCCTTTTCACTCCCTCTGTTGCCTGCCCTGGGAGTTGGTCCACTCTTACATGATTTCAGCTAAGCTATGTAGTCCTGTTTGCATGTGGTTGCTCCTTCCAGCTTCTCTGTAAGAAGCGATAGCACTGGATTGGTATAAGTAGCTTTCTTGGTTGAAGGCTGGTGTCTTCCATGACCCAGTTGTTTACACTGCAAGCCTAATTGTTGATCAGGCCCTGGTCACCTGTTCACTATGCAGATTAGCAATAAACAGGACATACCTAACAACTTTCCCAAAGCAGGACATTTATTTCCAGTGGGTGGACAAATCATTTTGGAGGTATTTGATGGCCAAGGCGAGACAACCTTGTGATCAAAGATGTGGGTGAATCCCCCTACTGTGTAACATCCATTCGCAGGCCCTGCGAGGGAATCGCAGGGTTTGGTGGACTAGCAAAGCTGCTAATTCGCGGCCTGGCAAATCAACCAGAATAACCCCCAAAGTGCCCCGATTTGTTTAAAGAATGGAGACAATGTCAAAAGTAAATCTAATATATAAAAAAATGTCGGTACTTGTTTAGTTTCACGGCGGCAGATATTGCATGCAATTTGTATACGATTTGATGTGTGATGCGATTTAGTACCTGTTCATAACCCCACTATCCACTACGGCATAGAGTTGATTTTAAATAGTGCGGCGAGTGCAGCGAGCCACCGAGTCCGAAGCTTAGCGAGCCCCCCAAGGGGACGCGGATTACTTTACATGTATTCCGCGTCCCCTCACTGCACTCACCACGGAATACGTGTAAAGTAATCCGCGTCCCCTCGCCACGCTTCGGGCTCGCTACGCTCGCCACACTATATACAATCAACTCTGTGCCGTAGTGGATAATGGGGTTATGAACAGGTACTAAATCGCATCGCACATCAAATCGTATGCAAGTCACATGCAAATTGCACGCAAATCGTATGCAAATCGTATGCGATGTATCTGCCGCCGTGAAACTAAACAAGTACCAAAATGTCAATCTAAGATGGCCTGATAACCTGTTGATGTGTCTATGCTTTATACTGTATGCAGGGCCAGATTAACATTGGGGTGGATGGAGTTGCAGCTCCAGGCAAAGGCATTGACCTCACCTCCTTCACTTTCCATAATAGGCTTTTGACCATTTTCAGCTTCAGGCCCATTAGGTCCTTAATCCGGCCCTGGCTGTATGTATCTAACTTCAGAGAAAGCCAATTATGTATGATCTCTTTACAGTGGAAGAAATGTCTGATTCTATGGCAATGGCACTAAAAGGGTCAGTACACTGACCTGTTTCTGAGTTGGCCACGCCTCTAAAAATGGTTATTGGTTGCTCTGGTCAACTTCCTCATTGGCCCACTTCTCCCCTCTTTTTACTGCTTGACACATTAACCCCTATATTTGTAAGTCTGAATTACCTGAGTAGGTGAGTCAGATTATGCACACACTTACTCTTGTGGTATAAAGATACACAATCGGGTTTCTGGAATTGCACAGTAGGAACTTGCCATTTGATTCCTTCTAGGACCACCACAACCCTTCTGGATCCATGAGGAGATTACATTCCCACGATACTTCGCTTTTTGTGTATTTGATGTAGAAAAGATGGTTTCTCTTCCATTTGTTTAAATATAAAAATTTAATTATGCTTCATCTGTGACTCTGCACTGTTGTTTTGTGTCAACTTTTGTTGTGTTTTGGAATTCCATGAAGTGTGATAACTAATCTAAAAGGTGCGGAGTGGTGCTATGTTCTTCTAGCACATAGACTTGGCTGCTTGACTTTAATTACATGCTTAATTGCACTGTTTAAATACTGTCAAAGTGCCTCATAATTAAGGCAAACTTGGGGAGATTTATCAAAGTTTGGATAAAGAGTTATTGGGGAGAGATAAACTACTAACAAATCAATTCAGAGGCTGTGTTTGAAAAATGACAGGATTTGATTGGTTGGTACTTTTTTGTTGACATGTAGCCATTGATCTCGCTGACACAGTGGTATTTCCCTAACAGCTGTTGGGATTTAACAGTACTGTGCCATGTGGTTAGTGTTATTTTACTGGCAACAGTCTCTGGGTGGGATGCACTAAAGGAAAATACTGTAAAAACCCTGTTATATGTGCTTGTACCACATTTTAGAAGCACGCCGGGGGGGGGGGGGGGGAGGTAGTATCGCCAGCAAAATCTGGCAATACCCCATAGAAGCCTATGGACTTCTTACCGCGCTCCGCACAGACCCCCATGGCTCTCCCCACACCTGTGTCCAGGCAGCCTCCTGCTGTACTGCCCAGACCAGTGACCTCTTCCCTAGCCCTATACAGCCCGTTCCGGGTGCAGAGAGGAGGAGGTGGCGTAGCAGCAGCAGCCAGGTAGGAGGAGAGGTGAGAGCCGCGACTGGGGACCTACTAATTGCATATGTTAGAGTATATACGATTAGTATAGCTGCAGTAGCCGGCGGAGTGGGGCAGTAACGGGCTGTGGATGTTAGTGCATCCCTCCCTCTCTCTGCTTCCTTGGTCACCAAAGAGTGAAAAGTCAGTGTAGGACTCCAGGAGGAAGAAAGCAGAAGATTGAGGAGAACTTAAGGAAAGTGAGCTGCATCAGTGCTCTGTAAGGAACTGTCCAGATGCCCCCATGTCCCGGCCAGGTTATTAGCACTTGGCTATGCTAAATTAAGCATGTCAGACCAGGAGAAATTGAAAAATCTCAAATGTGTGTTATTAAATCCCAAACCCATGCATTTTGTATGGGCAGAATAAATCATCTAGTGCTGCTCCCTTGAGTAATAATAGCCTTATCTCTTTATTTTAAATGTGACACTTTGGACAGGATGCTCTAAAGCAAAAATGCAATTAAAACCCTGTTATTGTAGATTCCTGCTACGGTCCCTCTTACGTACATACTGGTGATACTTAATATTTGCGGCTAACCCCAGAAAGCGGGTGTTTTCAGGGAATTAGCCGCAAATGTTACATGATAAATGGGCCCTTAATTATCCCCTGAATGTATGAAAGAGGTACCACAGCAGTTATCTCCAATACCTGCTGCAGACTCACTCCATACCTGCTGGCAGCCGAGACCCCCATAGGTTTTTATAGGGAATGCAATGGCCAAGTTACCCATTTCTGCAATGCAAAGCATTCTGGATATTGGCCCTGAAGATGGCAGTAGCACATCCAAGATATAATTTGTGGGGTTCCCCCTGGAACCCACTGCCAGAAATGGCCACTCGGCATGTGTGGCCAGCAGGACAGAGTTACACTAATCTGCCTGGCTGTTGGTAAGAGAGAGGGGAGGGGGCCTTATTGGAGGCAGGCAACCTCCTCTCCTTATATACTGTAATTTATGTTTTCAGTCAATCAGCTTTCTACAGCAACATACCTCCCAACTGTCCCGCTAAACGCGGGAACGTCCCGATTTTTGGGGACGTTCCCGCATCCCCCCGCGGCCGGCAGGGGGGCAGTTGGGAGCCCCCCCCCCAATCTGACAGAATAGACGCGTCTATTCGCGACTGAAAACGGGGGCGCGGCTTAATTTGCATAAACTGCGCTCTCATTTGCATACGCCATGCTCCCTTTTCGGGCGATATTCTCTCATTGAGAAAGTTGGGAGGTATGCAGCAATGTATAGTTTCACAGTTTCATAGAAAAGCATCATAGCTTTAATTGGTATACACACAGTGGCATAGCCAGATGGAGAGCATTAATAACATTAAATGTGTTATTACTGGTGCCTTTAGGGAGTTAGTGTTAAAGATGGCATGAGCCCCATGCTGCTGAGGTATTCTGCTCACAATCCTTTCCACAGCCCAGTTATTTTAAGGTGTGGGAGGGTAATAAGGTGCCTGCCCTGCACTTGTGGACTGTAGTGTTGCACATGCCTCAATACTGCCCATCTTACAGCTGATAGCCCACCTGCTGCTGCTTCGTGCTGGCAGCAGTGCGGTACCAATGTGCCTAAAATTCAGACACACACAAACAGATATGTCCTCACTTGTGTAGTGTCCCTACATAAATATTGAATATTTAGTCGCATCTCATACACATGCAACTGGCTGCAGCTTACAGTATTTAACCACTGTTTTGCATATTCAGTCGCAGTGTTGCGTATTAAGTTGTGGCATCGTGCTGAGATATACGAGAACTTATGGAGCCCACACACGCACCGATCCCGGTGTGCGTTGTTGGCTTAACTAGCACACATAGCATCGCATCGTATGCCTTGTGCATACGATGTGCATGCGATGCGATGCTATGCTATAAAAAGCTAGTACAAAAAGTATGTGCAGCACATACTTTTTGTACTGTACGATGAGGTGCCGCGGGAGCGCGCACCCCATCGTACAGCATCGCACCGCCGGCAACGGTGCGTGTGTGGGCTCCTTTAATACTATATTTCATCCTACAAATGTCACTTTTGATAACTACCATTGGACATGTGTCATTATCCACTATGTAGTGAGACCATCCTTCCCAATTTTATTCAAGCTCTAATCAAGGCTTGCTGCGCCTCTGATGCGGTCGGACCACAACTGATACATCGTATGGGGTCCTTTTGCGTACAATGTATCATATGCGATCCCACTCATGGCTGCAGGGTCCGATAAATATTCATAGCAACCATGACAATCTGCGACTCTAATTCGAGGATCATGGGAACACAGCTAAGATTGGAGTTGGCCTAAAATGATATGCGTCACTTTCCATCCAATTTCGCATTCCAAAAGCTCTGTAGTTAATGAAAAGTGTCACACTAGTGTATAGGAGCCTTAAGATCATACTCACCTACCTGACCCTCTCCTTCAGGGAGAAAATGCTTTAAGGTGCCCATACACGCTCCGATCCCGGCGTGCGTTCTGGGCTAAAATAGCATCCATCACATCACATTGCATGCCCTGTGCATGCCTTGTGCATGCAATGCGATGTGATGAAAAGCAAGTACAAAAAGTATGTGCAGCACATACATTTTGTACTGTGCGATCAGGTGCCGCGGGAACGCGCACCTCAAAGCACACATCGCACCGCCGGGATCGGAGCGTGTATGGGCTCCTTTATTCCTGGACTTCCCTGGTAATGTATGATTGCCATCACCTGTGGGGAGCTAGGTAATTGATAAGAAAGGTGTTTCACCACAGGTAATGGCAATTATATATTACCAGGGAAGGCCAGGAACAGAGCATTTTCTCCCTGAAGGAGAGGGTGAGGTAGGCAAGTATGCCTAAGATGCCATGCGCACAGATTCTATTCAGTGATCACCTTTTTTATCCGATTCTGATGCATTTGGCGGAGAAACCAGGGATGGCCATCGTTGTCTTTGCCATTGATGGTTGCCATCTATGGCAAAAGTAAAACTGGCCATCCATGGTGTATAAGTATGCAATGGATGGCCATCAATGTTTTTACATATCGATGGTCATCCATTTGCTTTGAAAGATTGGCCTGTGGGCCAATCATAATACAGGGTTCACAGGTGTTGGGGGTGGAGCTATGCTCCGTGTCCCATCCCCTTGATGAAAAAAGAAAAAAAAAACTATTCAGTTAAGCTTGACATCGATGGTGGGAAACCATCTGGTTCTCCCCCATCGATTTCAAAACTATTTGACATCGGCCATAAACAATCAACGATTTCTAATCATCGATGGTCGATGGCCATCCCTAGGAGAAACCTGATGAAAAGTGTAAAACTTGCATGTGTTTGACATCTGATCCGATGTACGGTCCCGTGCACATCACATCAGAGCGGGAGATCGCGCAGGCTGCACAATAGATTTTTTGGGATCAAGCTAAATAGTATACAAAAGGTCTGCAATGGTGTATCGTATGAAGGGCCAGATGGCACTAAGCTTCAAAAGTAATAAATTGGAGAGTGATAAACAACCAACTAATCAGCTCCTGTCTGACATTTTTTTAAACACAGTCTGTGACATGACAGGTAGGAGCTGATTGGCTGGCTGTTTATCACTCTCCATTTTTCACTTTTGAAGCTTAGTGCATCTCTCTCATACCCGTTAGATGAACATTGTTTTTTCTTTCTTTGTTTTATTTTCTTTTTATTTACCAATGCAACATTTGTGGTCTGATCAGAGGTTATTGTACTATTCAGATTTGTCTGATTTTTACTGCAGATTCTCAGTCCACAGATGCTGCCAGTTTATTTACTTATGCAGAAACCAAGCATATTCTTGATGCACAAAAGAATGTGTACTCGTCATATGACATGCCTAATGCTTACTGATATTCTGTCATAGTGCCGTCTTGTGGCCAAAAGATATATTGCACATATTTACAATATTGGGAATCACACTGGTCATTATGTGATACTGTATGTTTCTATTAAGGGGCAGCATGCTGAAGATTAAATAAATGAAACATCAATTGGACATTTGCCTCATACAGTATATAGTTACTGTACCCAAATACTTGATCAATTGACTGTTGCATTTGTAGGACTGAGTATGGGTATCACTTTTGAAGTGCAATTAGGCGATGATTCAGGATCGCTCATAGCATTCCAAATTTGGTCCCAGCCCTAATGGTCAGGGTTTGAGAATGCCCTTGCACATTTCTGCACATGTGCAAACCCCGGCATCGAAGGTCTTCACACTCACCGGGCGGTTTGTTGCGGGGAGGGAGGGATGGAGGCGGAGACAGGGCTAGACCATGGGAACGCCCAGAAATTTATAGACGTCCTCATGAAAATGGCGGTCGTTCCCCAGGGCGGACACCGAAGGAAGTAAACATAAGTTTAGACTGACTTTGACTTACGAAGGGGCGAAAACTCATATGATGGTCATCGACCATCGAATGATTTCCCACCCCTTCGGCCTCATGGGAGGGGATGTGTTCATGCCGAGGGGATTCGGCGGCAGAGGGGGGCAGATGTTTGGCCAGGCGGCGGACAGTGTTTCAGGGCTCGCTAAGCAGCATCCTCAAAAACTGTCTGCTGTATAGGGGCAGCCATTTTGTGTGTGTCACTTTTCATTAGCAGCAGGACTCGGAGCCAGGAGAGCCGGGACAGGTCCGCAGACAGATGCAGCAGTGGCAGGTCCCAGCAGGCGGCAGCGGCAGGTCCCGGCAGCCGGTGACAATATCCCTGCCCACACTTTCTCAGCGCCTCCCCCCCACCGTGGGGTCCATGGGGCTATTGTTACGCCACTAGCACTGTGCACATACTGTATTCAAGCTAATATCACCGTAGCAGTTGTGGCTCATTAGGTTGCCAGTCAATAGGTCAACCACTAGTGTTTCACAGTCAAAAGGTCAACACGTGAATAAGGTTGACATGGTCGAAAGGTCGACACAAGTAGAAGGTCGACATGAAAAAAGTTGACATGGCAAAAGGTCACCATGTTTTTCTCATGTATTTCTGGTGTCTTTGTTAACCTATGTCAACATTGCCGCGTCCCTTTGCGTAGCTCGTTGCGCTCATCGTATATTTTCCCTCTATGCCACGGGTGTCAAACACAAGGCCCGCGGGCCAAATCCGGCCCGCCAGACCTCGTCATGTGGCCCACGCAGCCGCCGACACCCACCCCCGCCTGGCGCCGATTGCATTACTGCGGGAAGCCATCACAGTGTGAGTGTCACATCACATTCAGTGACACTCATATGACGACTCGAGACTGAGAGACATACCTAACAACGTGAGGAAGCCGGGTGACGCAGTCACTCCACCGCGGCGCTCGCTGGGAGGAGGAGGGAGTCAGGACAGTGGACACAGACTTGTTAGTGTCACTGTGTGACGTGCCCGACTCCTCCCCGGCTCCTCCTGCGGGCAGCGGCTACGGCGCTGCCATGTGTGACACACGCCCGCCTGACAGCAGTGCCAGTGACACCGTGACATGCATGCTGCTGCGGCTGCCTGTCGGACTTGGACGCCGGCCCGGCGGTGAGCTGCCTCCTGCCTGTGGTGCCGCGCAGCAGTGGCATCAGTTGGCTCAGTATATTTACTGTAAGTTCGGCAGTGGGGTGGGCACAGTTGTGTTTTCTTTTGTTGTCCAGACCAGTCTGTCCAGTCCAGAGTCCGAGGCCGGGCAGGCAGAGAGCCAGGCCAGCAGCACACAGCCGCAGCCTGAGCCCACAAATCTGCAGTGCGGCTGCCTGTGTCCAGGGTCATTATCATTATCTGTCCCACTGTCACCACCAGTCCAGAACTCTAGCGAGAGTCCTGCGAACCCAGAGGCCCAGGTCACCTGCTGGGCGATCTGACGTCACGTCACTGTGCCCTGTCCCAGGCCCCCAGCCAATCTCCCTGCTAGTTATTACTTACATTATTACAAAAAACAGTAATAATTGAATGCAGTGACAATTATTTATGATAATAAAGAGTGGACACATAGTCCTACAGATACAACCGGTTCTTTGAGGGTGACCAAACTGCTGATGCGGCCCCCGATGAATTTGAGTTTGACACCCATGCTCTATGCCCACTGGGAAGTCAATTTTACCATGTTGGGATGGTTAAGATGGCGCCATCTGTTCAACCTTTTCTATGTCAAACTTTCTAATGTTGACCATTTGGCCATGTCGAACTAAACCATGTCAACCTTTTTATGTGTCGACCTTTTGAATGTCGCCCAATAGTGGTCGACCTATTGACTTTTTGGCATGTTTAATCAAGAAATGACATTGGTAGTAAAAGTAAAACAAGCTGTGGTTTGCCATTAAAGCATTGGCTTGTACATTGTGGGCTTAAACACTCCAGGAAGAGGCCGCTTAGTAAATTAACCCCCACCTCTGTTAGTAAAATAACATTTTCCATTTTCCCTGTAAAGCCTTGTTAATAGTTAGCATTAGCTTTGAGAGGGAGGGAAATGATTACTGTATGTGGCTTTGCTACAGTACCACCTGGAAAGAAGCTAGTTTGCTGATGTGAAACACAGAGATACAAAATGGGTGTGGTTTATTAGGTCGACAGTGTCTTGGTTGACATGCACAAGGTCCACACGTGAAAATGTCAGCATTTGATTTCATGGGGTTTTTTGTGTCATGTTGTACATTTTAAGGCGGGAACCCAAAATTGGTGTACCTTATCACCTTACATTTATTTATTAACAGTTATTTATATAGGGCACACATATTCCCAGCGCTTTACAGAGAATATTTGGACATTCATATCATGTACACGCACACACATTCTGGGGTTCATTTTTATGGGAGCCAATTAGCCTACCAGTATATTTTTGGATTGTGTGAGGGAACCGGAGTACCCGGAGGAAACCCACGCAAGTACGGGGAGAATATACAAACTCCGCACAGTTAGAGCTATGGTGAGAATCGAACCCATGACCTCAGTGCTGTGAGGCAGTGATGCTAACCATTACACCATCCGTGCTCATCTCAGTTCTTCCCTGCAACGCTCGCCACACTCGCCACACTCTACCATTTCTAATCATAGTCCACATCGATGGTAAAGTATAAAAAGTTCACAAAGTGAAAAAAATCCCTAAAAAATCACGATGGACATTTCATGGTGTTAACCAAGTCAACCATTTGCTTGTGTCAACCTTTGGACCCTGTCAACCATATGGTGTCGACCTATTAACTGTTGACCTTAACATTGTCTATCAGCTATAATCCAGATACCATATAAAATAATATTATCAAACATATAGGGTGGTATGTATCAAGCATTGCAAGTTAGAAAATGCAGTTTACTGCCACTCAGACCAACCTGCATCTCCCAACTTAAGTGCTGGTCAGTCAGTGGAACAGATCCGGCATTCACCCCGGGAGCTACATACCCTTAGTTCTAATTGAGTTCTCCCCAGTATTAATATTTATTTATTACCAGTTTCTGATATATCGCACACATATTCCACAGCGCTTTTACAGAGAATATTTGAACATTCACAGTTGAGTTTACAATCTACAAATCCTACCACATATACACCATTCATTCTATGGTTAATTTTGGTTAATTTAGGGTTTTGCCCTTTCACCACCTCTCATGTCTTATATATTTAGCCAGATCTGTCACTCATCCCCTGTGTGTATAACGCTGGAGCAGCCCCCGGATCAGAGGCTATGCCAGCATAACCAACCCCCCCCCCCCCCCCCAGAGCAGTGTGTATGCCCGCCCTCCCCCAGAGTGGCGGGTCTGTCCGCACCCCCTCCCCTGGATGAGCGGGTCCCAACACCCTCGCTAGGGTAGCAGCTATGCTCGCACCCCCCCGGTGCATCAACGGGTCTGCCCGCACCCCCCCACCCACAGAGCAGTGGGTTTGCCCGCAGCCCCCCTCCCTCCCAGCAGTGACCCCCTCCACCCCCATAGCAACGTGTCTGCACGCACACCCCCCCCCCCCTGGATCAGTGGGTATGCCTGCATAACCCTCCCCCAGAGCAGTGTGTATGCCCACCCTCCCCCGGAGTGGCGGGTCTGTCCGCACCTCCCCCCCCGTGTGAGCGGGTCTGCCCGCACCCACCCCCCTCGCTGGAGTTGCTGCCCCCCCCGGTGCATCAGCGGGTCTGCCAGCAACCCCCCACTCACAGAGCAGTGGGTCTGCCCGCAACACCCCCCCCCCCCCCGCACAGCAGTGGATATGCCCGGCCACATGCCCCCCCCTTGCTGCAGCAGCAAGCATGCCTGCCCTCACCCGGAGTGGCGGGTCTACCCCCCCCCCCCCGTGAGTAGCAGGTCTGCACGCACGCAACACCCCCCCCCCCCCCAACTGCGGTCCTGCACCCATGCAACCCACCCCCCCATCAGCGGGCCTGCACAACTCCCTGGAGCAGGGTATGCCCGCCCTCCCCCGGAGTGGTAATCTTATATAATCGTATATATTTCAAGGAGGACAAATTATGCCATTTTTTTAAATATATAACATTAAAGCCAAATGTTCTACTAAGGCAGAATGTAGGCCGTTTGCATGTTCCAAAGAGGAGGCACCTTATGTGTGCATAGCATAGCGTAATAGCGTAAGAGCAGAGGTGACCTGAATAAGCTCTCGCTTGCCTGCCTGCATCATTAAATCATACCATGCTGGATCTAACAGAAGCAGCTCGCAGGTCGCTGTTACAGGCAATTTAAATTGAATCTATAAGTGGTGGCAAAAGAGATGGAATATCCAAACTTTCCATCCTTGCATTGAGGGCCTGATTCAGGTTGGCTTGCTAGGCAGCGAATATACGAGCACCTTAACGTGCACCTGAAACTATGGGAAATGAATGTACTACAATGTTGCTAGCCTTATTTTACACCGTACTTCATTTCTTTTTCCACTTGAAGGAACAGCCAGTTAATATAATCTAAGTTTATGCAAAAGTATACAATACAATGAAGGCTGCATATATTTGTATTGAACCTATGGTTCTTTCTGCTGGAGTTGACACCATATAAATAAATGTTAATGATGATGAAGAGCTGGGTTAGGTTATATCACGAATTCAGCAGACACTTAACTTGCTGCAGGGAATATTGAGAATGCAATTCTTCTAAATGATGTGATTCTCTAAACAATGGAACACACTACAGACACTAGAAAGGATGCATAACAAATAATGTACCATTATAGCATGGTTTGGTATGGTACAGGTGACAGGCAGTCAGTATAGCGATGCCGGGATCCCGATGTAGGGAATCCCGACAGGGGTCTGGTAAATATACTTACCTTCCCCCTGCCATCCCCTAACTCTCCCTCCCCACAGCCTAACACGAGCCCCCCCCCCCCCCCCCCCCGAGCAGTCTAACCCAAAGTCTTCCGTGGCTAGCGCATAACCTAACCTAACCTGCCCCACATACTTATGGTCAGGATGCCAGCAGTCGTGATTCCGGAGTTGGCATTCTCATTGGTGTCTGAATTCCGCCACTGGTCTTCTGACCGCAAGTTAAGATGGCGCCATCTGTATTCAGACTGCCGGTATCCTCTCCGCCGTGGCCCTCACCACATCCTTTTAATATATTTGCCAACATTCATATTGTCAATATTCAATGTTTATTACATTGACAAAATAATATCCGCAATGTCAAAATGTCAACATGCTTGGCATATCAACATTGGCCATGTTGACCTTCATCATGTTGACACTGATGAAATGTCTGATGGTTAGAATGTTGCCAAAACATAAATGGTGGTTAAATGGTGACATAACCGGTTTAGTAGCTCCAGCTGTATCTTCTAGGTTGAGTTGTCAAATGAGGACTTCAAGATTGGTGGATAGTATCCCTAAATCTTAACTTCCACCTAGTGCTTGACCCTCCTATTGCATAGCCCAAACATTACCCTTCTTTACCGCAGCCTAATCATGACTGCCAGCCCGTGAAAAAATGTCAATACTCTCCAGCTATGCATACTTCTAAGTTGTATTACACATGTGCCACAAATGTCTTGTGACAGCCGTCGCAGAGAGGATTTTTTCGCAGAGTGGTTGGGCAAAACTGAGCGGCAACCGGGGCGTATACATGGGCGGTGACAACAAGCACTGAGTGGCGGCCTCGCTCGAGTGAACGAGCGCTCGGACCGTTTTAGCTGCAAATCACCTGCTCGAAAAAAGCAAGTCTCATGCCTCGCAGCCCAGCCGCCTTAGCGGACCCACATTCGGTCGGGCAATCAACATGCACAATAGCTAACTTACTTTCACCTGCACGCAATACGCACCCATGCAGCATTGAGGTTTCTCTCATTAATCAATTAACTAACTTCATGGCAGCAACACAGGAAGCACGCTTTTGCAGTTTAACCATTTACACTTCTCTGCGTTCATATCTCTTATATATCTCATTGTTTTTACACACAAATGCTGCAGTATTCTTAACTGCTATTACAGTATGTGGCACATTCAGAACACAAGAAATACACATGTAATAAGGGTTAATTTGTATTGCATTTGGGGAAGGCAGTTAGTTAATTGAATGCAATAAACAACATAGACTTTGGGTAATTGGGTGATGGTTTGAACATAACTTCTGAGCGGATTTGTGCTGTGGCGTGTTAAACACCAGCTGAGCCTTTCACTTGCCTGTCTGTACACTGGAGGTCCGAGTGGACAGGCTGAGATCCCCATAAACACGGTAGCATACGTACTTTAGTATGCCACTCCCCTTTGTGTGTGGATGCGAATGAATGGCTTCGCTGGCCTTATAGGCGTGGCTTCGCTCCCCATGTGCGTGTGCAAGCAGTTTGCTCGGCTGCGTGTGAATGTGTAAGCGAACAAAGCAACCAGAATAACCTCCATAGTCAGGATAAACTGAAGTTTTAATGGCTAAGGTCAACAGGGTTGGAAAGTCAGCACAAGCATTAGTTTGACATGGGTAGGTGGACAGTCAAAAGGTCAAATTAAGTTTTTCACGTTCTTTTGTCCTCAAGATGTGCTGCGTCCCTTCGCTGCTTCAGGCACGGTGCCTCACTGCGCTCGGCACACTAATTTATTCTCCCACCTGACCACGCCATAGTGGATGAGAGGGCATGAAGTACCACCTGTCGGCACATGTCGGTTCAAACTCATGTTGACCTTTTGACCTTCCCATTGTCGACTTGTGTTGACCTTTCTACCCTGTCAACCTTAGCTATGTCAACCTATTTCAGGTGTCGACTTAAGCCCTGCCGACCTTCAGTGGTCAACTCAATGCTTGTCTCCTAAATAGGGTCGACCTAGTTACCATATCCAGATTATCTGCACTATTTCACCTTAGTGTTGCTTGGATGGAGCTGATTGTCTACCTGTCAAGCTCCCACCCCAGGCCACTAAGAAATAAGCTACATTAAACAGATTGTTTTATTAAAAATGCATCGGCCTGTAAATCATATTGTTTAAAAAGTGCCAGAAGCAAAAGCTGAGGTCTAGAAGCAATGGAAATTAGCACTATCACTTTTAAGTGTTCGAATAGAATTGTTTTGGTTTTATTGTATTGTAGTTTTAATTAAAAAAACCTATACCTATATATTTGAACTTAGCATCTACTTAATTTTATATATACTGTATAATTTTTTTCTTTTATTATAAAGGCCCATACACACTGGGCGACTTTGAGCTGAAAGTCGCTCAATACAGCAGGTTTGAGCGGCTTTCAGCTCAAAGCCGCCCAGTGTGTATGGCCCAGCGGTGAGCGCTGCTGCGCGCTCCTGCATCATCGCCAGGAAAGCCGTTCATCTGCTGGTTATACCAGCAGATGAGCGGCTTTCAGGACGGCATTGCATAGCGCTGTGCTATGCAAAGCCGTCCCCCCCCCTCCATCGGTGCCGGGCAGGGGGAAAGCCGTCCAGTGTGTATGGCCCGGCGGTGAGCGCTGCTGCGAGCTCCCGCAACATCGCCGGGAAAGCCGTTCATCTGCTGGTTGTACCAGCAGATGAGCGGCTTTCAGGACGGCATTGCATAGCGCTGTGCTATGCAATGCCGTCCCCCCCCCCCCCCCCCCATCGGCGCCGGGCAGGGGGAAAGCCGCTCAGTGTGTATGCACTGAGTGGCTTTCCCTGCAGCGATGATTGTCATCATCGCTGTTCATACACGCTGGGCATAGTCGCCTAGTGTGTATGGACGTTTAGAATCTAGGGGTGCCTTGAGAAAATGCTAAAACTTTAGGGTGCCCATAGGCAAACGCAGGGGAGGGGGGGTTCTGGTTGCCTGAAACCCCCTTCTCTTGGAAAGTGCATTAAATGATGACAACAATAGCACTGGTATATATTAGGATTATTAGAACTGCCGCCACATTATACATCTGCATAAGGGACAGAGCAGAGCTGCTGCACATGCCCAGTGCACCAGCTTCTTCTACCACATTTACTGTATGTGTGGATCTGAGCCCTCAAACATTGCACTGGACCAGAGAGCAGATACCATGAGGAAGAGACAGGAGCTTTACCATGAAGTGGGAGATTGTGAGCTTAGAAAGTACAGTACAGTTTCTATTATGCTTGCTTAACCTTTTCCTTTCCACTTATTTAAATGTTTGAAACAGCCTGAACTATAGACCATCTGTACTTTTAAATATAAATACTGTATACCATACAGTTTCCAGTGTATAAGAAAGACCAATTTTCAGGGATGTTACCACTCCCCCAGACTCCCATACTTACTCCAATGCGCTGTAGAGTGGGAGATTTTGGATTACATTTGGAAACCTACCACTAAAAATCCTGCGTGTGCCACTGGTGCTGTTATTCAGGAAAGTTTGGGAACCACTGGTTTAGGGTGATTTAAGAAGCTGAAGAAAAGCAGCTTTGTTCAGAATATTTTTTTCCTATTTCTGCTGCTGTGACATTACACAAGACTGGTTTTGAATATGGATTTGTGCATACGTGTGGCTTTTCACTGCAAGATGGCATCGTTTTTGTAGGAGCTATTTTTAGTTTGGATGATAGGCTAATGCTTAGCTATTTAGATGCAATTATGTATGCATCTGTGCACCGAAACTGGTAAGACACAGTTTTGCACTGTGTAATAGATTTTAAAATGAGACAGAAAGGCAAATAGAACTTAGCTGTAAAATGCTACCATTGAGTTAGTGTTCAAACCAAGGCCTTTTTTTGTGATAACAAAACTTGAAGGTTATTTCTAACCTCTGTGGAGTTGCATTATCTCAAACTAGAAGTGATTATATCACAGTTACAGAAGGTGCTCATATCAAAATGTATTTGATTTAGCAAAATACATACATTTTCAAAATACATTTAAATGGCAATTAAAATAGATAAAATGGGGGTTATTCAGACCTGATTGTGCGGCTGCAAATTGATAGACTGCGTAAGCATACAGATCATAGTACACATGCGTGCGGTCATCCCGTGGTAAAATCCTGCTACTTTTTTATGTTATCGGTACGCAGGTTGATTGACAGAAAGCTGGCATTTTTGGGTGGTAAACTGACGTTTTCTGAGAGTGCCAGGGAAAACTCAGGTGTGCCCAGAAATTTAAAGAGAGTTTTTTTGTGACGCCAGCTTCAGCCTGAAATGCCTGTTTATATCGCAGTCACCAAGTAGCCAAGCAAGTCCTGGGCTGCGCACAGAATGCACACACTAAAAAAATGAATGAATTTGCAGCTAATCACAGGGGTTTTTCACAGCCTTGCACAGGGCAGGTTTCACCAGATTTTGCAGCTGTGCGATCAGGTCTCAATAACCCCGAATGTCAGTATACAGTCATTCATTTATGAATGGGTAGATGCCACTCAGTGCTTACTTTTACTAATACAAATTTGGCGAAGTGTGAGTCATACTTCGTATTCAGTAAGATGCTGGGCTTACCACAGGCCGGGAGCTCTCTGTTATGTGGCGTTATGTCACCACAAAGGAGAGACTACATCCCCCATCAATCCAAGTGTCTCTTTCTATTGAAACCTGAAGAAGCATCACAAAAGGACTCTGGCACAGCTGGGACTAAACTGCATTTCCCACAAATCCAAGCGTTTTCGTCTGTAGAAACCGGAAGAAACGTCACAAAAGGACTCGGCGCAGCTGAGAATGAACTACATTTCCCACAAACCTCCAGCTTCCGGCAGAGGTCCGGCCGCCACTCAGACTGAATTCCACTATAGCGGCACCCAGCATTTATAACATAACCAGCCCCAACCTTCTGTTTATGTATAATAACCTCCTTTATTGAATTTTTAGCCGCCTTTTTAATGATAAAAACCGGACCCGAAACCAAAACCGGAAGTACCACCATCTTTAATCCATTACACTATATAAAGCCCCAAAGGACAGTCACCCCTCATGCCTTGATAAAGGGAACCTTGATTCCCAAAAAGCGTTGGCCAGAGGGGACATGCAGAAAAAGAGAGGACTTTCAGCATCACAGGATCCTGGAAGGAAGGTAACACACTGCTTTAGAAAACCTTGGTACTTTTCACAGCCAGGATTGACCAGGTTTGTGACTGCCTGTCTTTCCAGGATAACTGTGACCCTCTCTTATACTCCTTATTTGTTATATTGTGTTTTTAAATATATCACTTTAAAAAAAAAAAATCTTTAAAAAAAAAGATATTGAAGTACATCATCCATCCAAAGATACCTTGATGGGAGGAGCCAAACATGAGCACCAGTGAGTACTGGTACGCCAATATTTGAACCCTCCCAAAAGATACCCAGATGCGTCTGAAAAGCACCTAACCTGATGTGAGTTAGGTGCGCTACAGAAAAAAACCTCATCCCTATAGCATAATAAATCTCAGAATAGTGTATAAGTAGCAAAAACTCATATATTAAATCTCTTTTTTCCCAATTATCCAACACTAAGGACGGGAGCACCAGTTGGTTCCACCCCTGAAAGGAGACACCAGGACCTTAAAGGAACTCCTGAGCTAAGTATTCCTCACATTTTTTCACCGTTTTAGTTTACACTTTTTTTGACCCAGGCAAAGCGCCACCCTCTTTACCTATTTATCTCCTTGACTCTGTTTCCTTGGGTTCAGGGATCCTTCCCACAGTATAGTGAGGCAGCTGTCTGGAAGTGAAGCGCCAAAATGATCCCCACCAAACAAGTTTTTTGCAGTTTACCACAGACTTCACTTACCACAGCCTGCACTTACCACAGCCTGCACTTACCGCAGCCTGCACTTACCACAGCTTGCTCTTATCACAGTTTTCTGCTCTCACCCTCCAGAGGTGCGAACAGACAACCACATTAAGTAGGTCTTTTAACCTTTACCATTGCAGTCAACCCAAAGCTCGGGACAGTTCACTCGTTACCTATGTGTTAACTTGCTTTAGCTATGGGTTTAAAATGTAATACATCTGGATGCTAAAGCTCAACGCTAACCTCCCACAATAAGCCCCATGACTAGTAGAATATGCCTCATAAGATTGCAGGCCACATTAATATCCTCATTGATTGAAACTTCTACACTAATATTTATGGTTCGTGAAATGTGTATGGGTTTGGAGGGAATAATGATTTATTTGCAGTTCTCTTGCAAATTTACACAGTACGGGTTTCTCTTTCTGTTTGGGCAGCGGCTTTCTACTTGCAGTCATCTGCAACATTGCAGATCAGTGATCAACTCAACTGAATCAGGCCAGGACAGAGACGGGACCGAATCTTTTGTAATCAGCATGGGTTTAGTCATACCTCCCAACTGTCTCAAATTTCACCGGACCGTCCCGTATATTTTTTTTTTTTGGGAGGTTCTCGCAGTGTCCAGGGCCGGGACTCAGCAGACCAAAGGTGTATAGATGCTGTGCACATGTGCACAGCGTCTATTCCCCTAAGCAGGGGGGCTGGGGCCATGGCCAGCAGCTCACAAAGCCGCTGGGCAAACCCCCTCGGTGGAAAAACAGGCCACGCTCGAGTGGTGTTGTTTGTAGGCCTTGCCCCATTGGTACAAGGCCACACCCCCCAATTTCCGTTGCATGCATTTTGCACACACTAGGGTCCTGCGCAGCGTGATTACAAAGTTGAAAGGTATGGGTTAGCAGGGGCGTAGGGAGGGTGGTTCCAGTGGAGCTTATGCTCCAGGCAACGGAAAGTTCAAAGGGTGCTGTACAGCTCTGTGCCCTGTCTCTCTCCTCATTGCTGCTGCGAGCTGAAGATGCAGCCGCTGGCAGGCAGGGGGAGCACCTCTCAGGCTGATATTGAAAGTGAAACTTACAGCCTGAGAGAGGAGAGAGGGAGACTGAGGAGCAGTGCCGTGGCCAGCCTTTCTAAAGTGAGTGGGGGCTGAGGGGACAGCAGTGTTCACTGTGTCTGTGTTCCTGGCATGATATTCAGGGAAGCTGGGGGGGCGGGGGGGTGGCGGCCGGGGGGGGGGGGTTGTTCTATTTGTGACTTATGTCTGCATTGCTAGGGCAGACTCACTGTGACAACTGTGTGGGGGGAACTTGGGGTTGGGTTCACTTACATGTACATGTGACATGTCTGCCTATGAAGGGGGGACTGTGCTGGAGGGGGGTGAATCAGATCCCCCTCCAGATCAGCCCCCACCCCCCATAGGCCGGTGAGAAGAAAACCTTCTTTGGCGCAACTTGGTAAAGTTCTATCGCGCATGCGCGCACATCCACGCACCAGCCCCGTTCCTCTGTGCATGCGCAAGTAAGAAATGGTGGGAACCATGGATGGCTGGTGATAGAATGGTTTATAGCCATCGATGGTTCCGTCCAAAAATGGCATTGATGGCAAGCATTGATGGGGGATGCGTCGATGGCCATCCCTAGAGCCGACCAAGGGAATTCGGCAGGTAGGGTGTACTACACAGTGGCATATTGTGGGGGCAGCTTAACAAAATACACACATATATATATATATATATATATATATATATAGGTAGTGGAAAAGTGCGGCACTCAGTCGGCTTGTAATCCATACGAAATAAACACACAACACACTGGTTGCTCAACAACGTTTCAAATGTATTACATTTGTCATCGGAAATGTAATACATTTGAAACGTTGTTGAGCAACCAGTGTGTTGTGTGTTTATTTCGTATGGATTACAAGCCGACTGAGTGCCGCACCTTTCCACTACCTGTAACTACCTTGTGAAGGCACCGGCCGCAAGCTACTATCCATTTCCAGGAGTGCCTAGCCCACGACTTCTATATATAGAATATATATAGAAATATATAATATATAAAAAAAATTGTTATATGTGTTTTTCATTATTTAATTTATAACTTTTGTGTGTATATAATCTAAGATTATTTCTTCATGGTTGTGTATACATTTTTATTTTTGGGGGGGGGGCGCCGTCACACAAAGTTGCTCCGGGTGCCATTGGTTCACGCTATGCCTCTGTGGGTTAGTGTAACTCACCATACTAATGATGATGATGACTGCAGACATAAGATAGGCCACCGCATGCACTCACACAAATTTTAGTATATAAAGGTAGATTCTTGCATTAACATGAATTAGTAAGCAGGCTGCCGAGGCTGCATGTAATGTGGGGTACACACCAGGGCAATTTGACCCAAAATGAGCCAATTTAGATACAATCTTGACCGATTGTATGTTAAATTGGCCATGTTTTGGGCCATTTCACTGCCGTTCTGATGCAACCCCGATCCGATGCGTGGCCCCGCGGGTCGTTAGGTCTTTTCTGAGATCCTACCTGCAGCAGGTAGGATCTGAGAAAGAACATTGAAGTGGGTGCGGGTCGCGATCACATCAAGTGCATTTTCTGAGCGGGTTGTAGGTGGGTCCGAGGCTCCGTCAGCTCGTTAGCGGGTCGTACATTCCTGTAACGGCCGGCTCACGAGCTGCATCGTGCTGTTGTGTACCCAGCATAAAAGATGCATCCAACTCAGATTCAGCCACACCATTTACAAGATATGTACCAGCTGCATGGCAATATACAGGTAAATGCTCTAAATGCACAAACACAGTTGCTAGTGCTGATCACTACTATTACAAGTCTTGCTATACCTGCTGTATGTATGCACCTATGTCAAAAATCATTACCAAAATCTGTACATTAGAAAATAAGGGTTGTGAAAAAAAAATTCTTGTGAATTAGCATATTCATGCTATGGCTAAGCACAAAATAAATATGTTATTGCAATACAGTATACTAAAGTAATAGGCAGATAACTACATTGTTTGTGCGATAACAAATCATTATGCTATATACAATTTACTGAAACAACTCCTGATGCTTGAAGTACTGTAGGACCTCTCCTTGAAATGTCCTTGCCTTTTTCAGTAACCATAGCAACAAGCATTGCAGTCCGTAGTTTGCTTCCATGGCTACAGATGTTGCTAACGATGATCAACACACAGTAGTTCTGAAATTACAGCCATCGTTTCTTTCTTAGAAGTCAATAGACGATTTAAAGTTGTTTCAAATATTAGGAGCTATTCTGGTAGCACCAAGCACTATCATATTATTAAGGCAGAATCTTCTTTGAGGGGAGTTAGCAGCAGCGGCGTAGGGAGGGCAGAGCCGTCGGAGCACGGGCTCCAGGAGGTGAGACATCAAGGGGCGCCGGAGCCGTGCAACCCGCTCCCTTCCCACCCGCTCCCTGCACTGCCCGACCCCACGCAGTGAAGCCAAAGCGTTGGCAGTGCTGCCCAACCCCCCCCCAGGAGTGCAGTGGCAGCGCTGCCCGACCCCATTCAGTGTAGCCACAGCCCGACCCCCCCTCTCCTTGGAGTGCCCCGCCCGGACCGTCACCCGAGTGACACTGTCACTACTAGTAGTAGTAGTTTGTTTATTTATAAGGCGCCACAAAGTGTCCACAGCGCCATACATAGCAAACAAACAACAAATTACAAGGTAATGTACAGGGTGTGTTGATAAAATACAGCATAAATAGGGGTATAGCTGGTAGAACTAAAATCAGCATCAGTTCTAAAGTAGGTGTCGTAATTGTTGAGGAGACTGAAGATGAAGTAGAGGAAGGGAAGAACAGGGCAGGAGCACTGGTAAGGTAAAGAGGTAGGGTGAGTACGCGAGGAAGGAGGGCCCTACTCATAAGAATTAACAGACGGGTGGACGAACGAAAAACAAAAGGATAAGTAGGAACGGATGGGAATGGATGGAGGGGTAGGGTAGGCAGGATAGGAGGAGTGAAAGAGGTTAGGAGGAAGAGGAAGGATATGCTAGTTGGAAGAAGTTGTTTTTGAGGGAGCGCTTGAAGGAGGTAAAGGAATCAGAAAGCCTGATGGGTGGTGGGAGGTTGTTCCAGTGCAGGGGGGGCAGCGCGAGAGAAGTCTTGGACACGGGAGTTGGAGGAGGTGATTAGGTGAGAGGTCAAGCGGCGGTCAGCGGCGGAGCCATGAGTACGGGAGTGTGGATAGAGATCAGTGAAGAGAGGTAAGAGCCTTGTAGGTGGTGGTGAGGAGTTTAAAGAGAACTCGGAAAGGAATGGGGAGCCAGTGAAGAGATAGACAGAGGGGGGAGGCAGAGGTAGAGCGGCGGGAGAGGAAGATGAGCCTAGCAGCAGCATTAAGAATGGATTGGAGAGGGGCGAGGTGGGGGAGAGGTAGCCCGGAGAGAAGGATGTTGCTGTAGTCACGGCAACATCCTTCTAGAAGGATGTCAGCCTGCCACTGACAGTGAGTGACAGGCTGGACCGACTGGACTCCAGGATAGCCGCGCTGCACCATGTCGTGTGAGTACTAGTACTCATAGTATTTGTATGTGAAGCTATTGACCAATTGAAGCAAGCCTCGGGACAAGTTAGGCTGCACCAAGGTGAGATTGACAGGAACAACAAGCCAATGGGTAGCTGGGCTGGAGAAGTGGTTAATTAATATTTTCTTAGTGCTTACTGAAGAGAGGCGGGGCTCCGGCTGCTAGAGGGTTTGGCTGCATGTATTGTGTGACTGTGAGTAGGTGAGATGAAATCCTGCAGACCCCAGGACTCGGAGGGTGGAGGCAATGTGAGGCCGGGCATGGCAGAGGAGGCCCAGAGGGTCGTCTGATTTAGAGAGCCGGGTGGAGGGTGAGAGAAGGCTGCTGCTGTGCCTGTGGTATTAACGCACACTGTATGAAGGGACATGCATCACTTGTAATGAGAACTAGATGCCCAAATTTCAGCATCTCTCAGTAAACACATGAATTTTCCCTATGACTGTTCTGTTCTCAGAGGGATTTGTGGATCAGCCATGAGTCAGTAATATTTGATGAAAGACATTATCAATCAAATGTTATGTGTGCACTATGCAAGATGGTGCAACGAGTCACCTCTCACTTCAGACAGGGGTATCACCTACACCCCATATACTCTTCCCCTGTCACTTCATCCCAATTATCTCACTCCGTCTTGCCCCTTATCACCACCCCTCCACCACCTCACCCTCTCTATCGCCCCCTGTTGTCTCACCCCCTCTCAAGTAATCCTTGGTCACCTCACCCCCCCCCATCACCTCACCCTCTCTATCACTCCCCTGTTGCCTCACCCCTCTCAACTTACCCCTTTCACCTCTCCTTCCATCACCTTACTTATTCGCCCCCTGGCACCTCACCCTGTATCACACCCCACCTCTTGCGCCTTCACTTCACCCATCTCTCACCTCTCCCTGACAGTCTCTCAGTCTCCCCTGTGGGTGAGATATGGTGCCCATATATTGTACATGGGCATTACGGTGTGTTATATAATATGTAATGGGCATTATGGTGTGCTGTATAGTATGCAATGGGCATTACGGTTTGTTATATAGTATGTAATGGGCATCATGTGTGAACTTATGTGTAATTGGCATTACGGCATGTGGCTTTATGTGTAATGGGTATTACAAAGCTTGCTAAAATGTGCAATGGGCATTACCGTGTGTGGTATAATGTTAGGCTGCGCCCCCTTTTTGCTGCGCTAGAGCCTCACCTACTACAAATGGGGGGGGGCATGGGTGCAATACATGCCCTTGCTCCGGATACTTGCTACACCACTGGTTAGCAGTATGTTTATGTAGACCAGGGGTGGGGAACCTTTTTTGTGCCAAGGGCCGTTTGTATGGGGAAAAAATCCTTTGGGGGCCATATGCAAAAATTTCTCTTACAAATTATCCGGTGCTTGTGTATTTTGGCGGCGCCCATCGCATCGCATACCATAACGCATGCGATGGTATGCGATGCGACGCGATTTCGGTGGTTAGTGTACGATGGCATACAATTTTGAAATTGTATGCCATTGTACATGGCATACAATGCCATGCGATGCGATGCGATGCGATTAAACATTGTATAAGCACCCTAATGGGTGCTTATACAATGTTAAGCACCCTAATGGGTGCTTACAATGTTAAATGCACCCCCACGCCACCCCCCCACTATAAACGTGAACCCGAAGCGTGGCGAGCGCAGCGAGCCCGCCGAGGGGCGGCGGTACGCGTCCTCCGACCTTTTCATACCCCCACTATCCACGTCGGCGTGGAGTTGAGAATAGATTAGTGTGGCGAGCGCAGCGAGCCACCGAGCCCGAAGCGTGGCGAGCGCAGCGAGCCCCGCGATACCTGTGAAGCCACGCTGTGAAGCCACGCTTACCTGTGAAGCCACGCTTCGGGCTCGGTGGCTCGCTGCGCTCGCCACATTATTCTATTCTCAACTCCACGCCGAAGTGGATAGTGGGGGTATGAAAAGGTCGTAGGACGCGTACCGCCGCCCCTCGCGGGCTCGCTGCGCTTGCCACGCTTCGGGTTCACGTTTATAGTGGGGGGGTGGCGTGGGGGTGCAATTAACATTGTAAGCACCCATTAGGGTGCTCAAAAGCACCCTTTAGGGTGCTTATACGATTTTTAATCGTATAGGGGGTCAAAATCGCGTCGCATCGCATCGTATGCCATCAGGTGCATGGCATGCGATGCGATACGTTCATCGTACGATGTACATCGGGGGCGCCGCTATAATACACAAGTACCAATTATCCTGCTGCAGCCGTCCCGCTGCTGCTGAATAGGACTGACAGTCTCCGCCTGTCTCGCGAGAACTACCAGCCTTTCGCGAACATTCCCTTGTACTTGACTCCCAGCAAAGCCGCCGGGCAGGTGGGTGGGCCACTGAGACCGGCTATGGGGGCTGCATATGGCCCCCTGGCCTGAGGTTCCCCACCCCTGATGTAGACAATATAAACATACATTTTACACCTACGAATGTATATGGTTTTCTTGTAGCGAGTGGAATCTCATTTGTGTTTTGCCAAATGAGTTAGTCTTAGAATTACAGAATCAGCTTAAATGGCTATTATTCTGCACATCATTTTTCACTCATGAGTTCCTTTCAAAAACAGACTGAGAAGCTCACTATTAATATTAATGAGCCGGATTGCTACCCTGATAACCAACAGTGACATGATTCGTGGTATTTCTGCTTTGGTGATCTGATTCTCGATATGATGTTGACCTAGTATTTTTATAATGTGCTATGCCCAAAAAGGGAGCTATTTATTAAGTATTTGCATTGCAAACTTGGGGCCCGATTTAGAGGTGTACGCAGAAGTGTGTAAATCGCTATTCAGCCAATGCGCAAATTCAGAGCTGGTAGGGAGCACGGCGACAATGGACCGTTTTGTGGGAGCAGTCCAGACAGGCATGTCCACTCCACTAAGTGGAAGGGCATTGGCATTATGAGCAGTTGCTACAGCCCAAACATGGCTAGCCTGCACCTTGCTTGCTGAATGCCAAGAGGCATTTAGTGATGTGTGAGTGTTTCACCGTGTAGCGAAGCACTCGCACTTTAGTGATGTGCACGCCATATTTTGTAGGCACATCACAGAGTGAGATCCCTGCAGCCTACCTCCGAGAGTTGTAGCTTAGCGAATCCACACTACACTGCAGCCAAGTCTGAATGAGGCACTGGGCATGATATTGGCTCCAAAAATCGTGATGCAATATGCAATTAAACAGGCAGCATGTATTAAGAACAACAACACAGGGACAGTGGCTCCAAAAGGTGTGCACAGAGTGGAAGTGGGACTCCTGCCTGTGTGCAAAGGTCATTGCTGGGGAGAGTTCAAGAGGAACCCTCTGCCAGTTAATTATGGGAAGTGTAGCCCTTAGGCTACATAAAGCTAATGCCATCTTCAGATGGCATTAGCTGCGGGGGTCAATCTCCAAGATAGGGGCAGCATTTTAACACATAGAATATATAGGAAAAGCATCTCTAGACTTCACACCCTAGCTGCTTGCACTGAGACTTTGTTACCTTGCTGAGACTTGAATGCAAAAAAAGAGGGATGCAGGTTTACCATGCACTTATCATTTAACTATGGTATAAGAGGTTATTAGTATATAATCAGCCAAGGATATGGGCCTGTGCACTAATGTTGAGATCACCTCTGCCGATCAGGTCCCTAACACTCTGGGGATCGTGTCTGGGGTGTTGGGCACCCACAAACGAGACAAGACAACCCCCCTTTCCCCAGGGCATGTCATAAATCCAATCCAATTTGCCCTAAAAGTGGGTAAAAATTACCAATTATTCGCCTGGTGAAATATCTGGCAATAATTGAATACCCCGCAAAGTAGTGGAGATAAATATTATGGTAATATCCTCATTAAACTATTTAAATTAAATTATTTAAGCAGTATCTAGAGGTGTGGGATTTACTTACTGTACCAGATATACATTTCTGTCACAGGCAATAAAATAGTTGTGTTCAACTGAAGTATCTGCTCAAATGAAGCCTGGAAATGTGGAAAGAGGAAAAAATATATTTCCTATATTTGCACACAGGTCATTCCATGTCGCCTTGCCATGTTATCAACTCCAACGCTGATAACATTTTAGACATAGGGTGAATACATTTCAAGGTTTTTTTCGCCATGATTCACCGAGTAGCAATCCCTATCTTTTTATGGTGAAGTGGAAGGTTAACTTTTAAAATAAAGTGTTTTGTTTTTTACAATTGGTGTAAAAAAAATCTGGAATTTTATTCTGAGGAGGGGCATGCTATTTTTATTCATGTGCTGTAAGCACATGAATATATATATTTAATGAAAAATTTTTTTTTTTTTTTTTTTTACACAGACCAGCCAGCAGGGGGCCGGAGCCGAGCCGCTCATTAGATATTCATATATTCACTTCACCCGATCATTACATATGCATGATCGGGTGTAGTGAAAATATCCGGCCCCCTGCTGGCACCCCCGGGGGGCAGACTGTGCTGCCTGGCACCCGGGGAGCCCACCTCCCCCCCACAAACGTTCTGGGGCAGGCAGGGAGACTTCCATCTCCCTGCCTGCCACCGTCCTCAGGCTCCCTGCGGCGTCCGCCGCAGGAGCTCAAATTCGCCAGTCAGGGGCAGCGAGCCCCTGACTCGTTGAATACCGGAGCCGGCGAGGCTCCGGAACGCAGCGAGCAGTGGCGAATGTGCAGCGAATCCTAAACAGGATTCGCTGCACGTCGCCGGTATTCACATTGAATACCGCCCATAGACTTTACCGTACTAGCTAAAAATCTCTGCCACATTTCAAATTCCAATATATTTATTGTCCAATGACTTAAAGTTAAAACTATCACTTGGACACAGATATTGGGTTAAACTTTGTTTCTAATAGTAATACTCCTTACTTCATGTACTTTGAGGTGTAGAAATAAAAGCAATAGATCATTTTACCACATTTAAAATGAACAAGTTTTCATTATACAGTATAGCAAATCACCCAATTCAAAATTAAATGGTTTAATTGAAATGACTTAAGATGAACATCCATTAGAATGGTTTGATTCTAGCCATCCAGCTAGTTAATTCAGTGCCTTTAATAAATAAGTGGCATTATGAGTAGTTGTGAATGATTTAATTGCCACAGCTGTTCTTGAATAGGTTACATCAGCTTGATGAATTAGGTAATCTGCAAAACACCTCTTCTAACAATATCTTGTGCATTTATACTACATAACAAGTTCCATTTCCATAGCTGTCTATCTTTTCTAACCAAGACCCCAAGGAATTATTTATTTGCTCTTGTGTAAAATTGCTATTTAATTGCATAGGGATGCTTTCCCATTGCATGTCTCCTTTCCCCAGAGCTTCTAACCTTATTAGACTGTACTATATATTCAGAATGTAAGGAACATTAAATCACCTGAGATCCCATCATGACTAACATAGTGAATGGTTTGCATAGGTCACAAGTTTGTATTTTGCAATGAAACTATTTGCTGATGAGCAAGGTGTGTACAGTACATCTCCTGTGTATTATAATACCCTAAGCAAAGATCAATTCACGAGTACTGTATGAATTTGCCCAAACCATTCAAGATCACAGTCACAAACAAAAATAGGTTTAGAGTGTATTTTTATAGGCTAGCTATAAAGTACCAGCTATAAAACACAAGTTCTCAAACTCGGTCCTTAGGACCCCACGCAGAGCATGTTTTGCAGGTCTCCTCACAGAATCAAGTGAAATAATTAGCTCCACCTGTGGATCTTTAAAATGTGTCAGTCAGTAATGAGCGCACCTGTCGGGTGACCTGGAAAACGTTAACTGTGTGGAGCCCTGAGGACCGAGTTTGAGAACCACTGCTATAAAGTAATATATAGAATATGATCTAACTAGTTAAAAGCCCATCAAAATGATGGCTTCTGCAATGTACTTTTACTTTGAGCAGTGACTTTTTTTGCTTTAAATTTGAGCTGTGGCAGTTTTAGCATCCAAAATCTCCACCCCACCCCAGTCGCTATCTGCTCCTACCTACAATCTCTGTCTTACCAGCTCCCTCTTTCCATATCCTGCAAGTTTGAAACAGATCAGTGTCCCTGCAGAAATTGCTTTCACTTTCTGTTATGCCATCTTTTAGCAAACAAAGGAGTAATTTGGTCTATCATTTGGCCTCTGGTGGTCAGTGGCGATACTTCACCTCATAGAGGTCAGACATAGTTAGCCTTTTTGTATATAGATAGATATTCTGTGCTGTATCTACTGAATAATAATCAGAATAATAAAGGTAAATATAGTTAATGATATTAAATGGGATCATTACGATGAAGCTAAAGTAGTTCACGATCAGCTGTTGCTTTGCTATGGCCCCTCAGCGCAAATTGGATCATGATGATCCACAGTGTCGGCAGCAAGAGAGGATTGGCCATAAGGACACAAGCCCACGTCGGCGTCAGCATCTAGCTCCTGGCATAGACTCCTCCCTTACTATCTCTGACTCCTACTTCTTAATATATGTTCTTACAAATATACTTAATATTAGCACAGTATAGCTGGTAGCTGGATTACTTAGCTTAAAGACAGAAGTGGGCGGCACAAACACGTGGCACATCTAGGAGTGGGTCTGCAGTGGCAAACAGGATGTCATTTTTAACTATGCCAAAAAATGCTCCAAAGAGAAAAGATAATGCAAAGAAAAAAGGTGCAAGATGGAATTGTCCTTGGTCCCTTCCATTCACCATTATGTTGTATAAACAGGAAAAGCACACTTTAACAAACCAATAGTTTCAGCAACAGGGTCTGCCACAACTGTGGTTGAAATGATTGGTTAGTTCGGCCCCTACAAATATAAATAGGTGCAACATAGAATTATCCTTGGACCCTCCTACCAACCCTTATGTTGTATAAATAGGACATGCACAGTTTAACAAACCAATCATTGTGGCTAAAATGATTGGTCCATTTGGGCCCCCCCAAAACATGCAATTAATCTATCCTTGCACAAACTGGCTCTACAGAGGCAAGATGTTGTACTCATCCTCCAATTTCTCACACCCATCAGTGTGTACATCTTCATCTTCACAGATCATTAATTCATCAGAGAACCGGACCCACCCGAACTTCCTGAGAGTGTAGAGTGTACTGGATGGACATATCTATCCTCATCACTGTGGTTCTGGGGGTGGCATGGGGTGGGAGGTCTGTCTGTTGTATCAGTCCAGGGTTCCCTGTCTGCCGTATCAGTCCAGGGGTGCCCTTTCTGTTGTATCAGTCCAGGGATGCCTTATTTGCCGTCTCAGTCCAGCGTTGCTTTGTGTTGATACAAATGGAGGACAAACAATTGAAAGATCAGGAACCACTTCCTACTACTAGTGCTAAAGCTTCTCCAACATTGTACAGGAAGAGTAGGCTCATTCCAAAATGTGCATGCCCTTTTGCAAGGGCTGATCGGAGCAGCGCCAGTCCACATGCTGGCATTGAGATTGAGGATATCACTTTAGAAGTGCACCAGGATGATGAGGATATTGGTGTAGTTGGCTCTGAGGAGGAAGATGACGATGAGGATTCTGATGGTGATGTGGTTTGTTTGAATCAGACTCCAGTCTAGACAGTTGTTGCCCATGGGATGAAAAATCCCATTGTCATGCCTGGGCAAAAGACCCAAAAATCCATCTCTTCTGTCTGGAATTCTACTCTACCCAAAGCCACACAACAACTTTTAAACCATATGTAGCCTTTGTAAAGCCATAGTAAGTAAGGCTAAGGATGGTAACAACCTAGGAACATCCTCCATTATACGTAACTTGCAGCACATTCATCAAAATTACATTAAATTATGTTAAATTCAAAAGTTATAGTTAAATTTGACACCTAGTTCTTTTTTTGTTGTTGTCTTACTCTGCATTACTGGGAGCTAGTCCGTAACTATATTAAGGATATGACGGCTGCAATTGATATTATAGCCCCAGTGCGTATACAATGTCTCAAACCACATTGTCAAGCTCCCTGGTTTGACAGCAGTCTTAATGAGCTCAAGAAAATGGGGCGTAGAATTGAAAGACAATGGATTAAGACTAACATTTTCTAGGACAAGATAAACCTAACAAAGCATATTGATCAATATCAATTGATAATAACTCATAAGTCAGAGTTCCTGTCAACTGAGATCATGGCAGCAAACAATAGGCCTGCTCAACTTTTCCGCACAGTGGAAATGCTTTGCAAGCCAGCATGCCTGCAGCCTGAAACACTCTGTCAGGCAAGATGTAATGAGTTTGCAAAATTCTTTTCAGATAAAATATCCGCCATCAGGGCTGTAATCTCCACAGTGCCATCAGATCAATGTAAGCCACCTATCCTCATGGACCAGCTTTGACCCAATGGATGTATTGGAGAAAGGGCTATATAAATAAAATTAGTATTATTACCGTATTACTATAGCCAAGCACCTGCAATCCACACCACCTGCTGTAGTACTTTAAAAAAAAAAAAAAAACAATTGACTGTTAGACCTTTGCAAGGAGCAAGGAAAATGAAGTATGACAGAAGTCACCGGTTTCAGTAAAAAACTGAGATGTTCTTAGAAAAACTGAGGGACATCATTGCACAATGGCTTATCCCACTTGGACTCTCTTGGGGATATGCAATATTTATTTATTTTTATTCATTACAAGTCATTTATATAGCGCAAATATATTTAGCACCACTTTTCAAAGAAAATGTGCACATTCACATCAATCATTGCCCCCGTGGAGCTTATTTTCCATATTCCCTTACCACATGTATTATATGCAAACACTGTAGGGATAATTTATATTGAGCAACTGCCTAGTATATTTGTGGATTGTGGGAGAAAACCGGGAATACCCACACAAGCACAATAAGAATATACAAACTCCACACAGTTAAAACCTTGATGGGAATTGGACCCATGACCTCAGTGAGGTAGTAATGCTAACCATTTAACCATCTGTGCTGCCCTATACGACAATGCCACCAATGTTCTGAAAGCATAACATCTGCAATTTTCAACAATCCCATGTTTTGATCACACTATTAGCTTGATGGTGGTGCAGAATTGTTACAAAAATTACAGGGGCATGCAGAAGATGCTTTCACTGACTCGAAAAGGGTGGTCAATCTGATGAAATCAGATCACTATATATTAGCCACCATACTTGATCCTAGTTTTAAAGCCTGTACCTTTTTTCCGATAGACAGAAATCTGCAGAGGTGCAATGAGCTGTTGGTGAGAAAATTGTCAGCTCAAGTGGAACGTGACAACATCTCCTTCTTTATTTTCTCTGGCAACTGTCAAACTTTCCAAAAACACCCACTACAATTATTGATATATCTACTGTCACTGCATATGATGCGGTCACCATTAAAAGAAGGGATTATTTTAGTGATAGCATCCAAGTAGGCATATCAGATAGTCCATTTAAAATATGCTGACAGGATAAAGAGGCAATTTGGATGCCCTTGCACAAACGGCTTTGTTTTACTTAATTGCCCACCCTCCAGTGTGTAGTCAGAAAACATTTGTAGCACATCTGGGAAGCTTGTTGGCAATCGGCGTAGGAGGATAATTCCCCAAAATGTGGAAAACATGATGTTTTTCAAAATAAATTACAAGGAACACCCTTACCAGCAGTTACCTCCACAAAGTACAAAGGGTACAAATTATTTCATAATCTGTGAAGACAAGGATGTACAGTGATGGGGTGTAAGGAATCAGAGGATGATGATGACATCTTGCCTTTTTTGTGGGGACCCAAACAAACCAATAATTTCAGCCACAAGACTTACAATAGCAGCACCCCTTGACTGATACAGCAGACCTAGCAGCACCCCTTGAATTATACAGCAAATTTAACAGCACCCTTTGACTGATATGACAGATAGGGCAGCACCCCTGTAATTATATGGCAGATAGGGCACCCCTGAAATGATACAGCAGCAACCCTTCAATTATATGGTAGACAGGGAAGCACCTTTGTAATTATGTAGCTGATAGAGCAGGCAGCACCCCTTCAATTATATGTCAGACAGGGCAGGAAGCACCCTTATAATTATACAGCAAACAGGGCAGGCAGCAAATCTGTAATAATACGGCAGATAGGGCAGCACCACTTGAATTAATAGGCAGACAGCGCAGGCAGCACCCCTTGAATTATACGTCAGACAGGGAAACACCCCAGTAATTATACGGCATACAGAGCAGGCAGCACCCCTTGAATTATATGACAGCCAGGTCAGGCAGCACCCTGTAATCATACAGCATACAGGTCAGGCAGCACCCCTGTAATTATATGTCTTACAGGGCATGAAGAATTATTTTGTAATATGTTTTAGGTAATTTACCATCTGTACGGTGAAGAGCCATCCAATCAACTTTGCTGAATTTATTTGATACTAAACTGAAATGATCACACCATTAATAAATGTAAGCGATCCAGTGCTATTTAAAACCATTAAGTGGTATGCTTCAGATCAATAGTCATTCCAAGCCTTTTCTATATTTTGTACTTCCCATCATTCTAGTAAAGGTTGATTTTGGTTTTCTCTGTCCAAGAATGCTGTTCTAGAACTGCAATGGTGTTTTTTAGGAACATCTAATATGGTGAGTCTATTTTTGTGGCTTATGTATGCTTCACAACTTGTGGTGACCTCTGTATTTTCTTCTTTGTATGGTTGTCTTGGATAATGATGATCTTCACTTGTTTGAATGTTGTTAATGGGTTTTTCATGGAAACACTGGGGGTGACATTTAATGCGATTTTTAGTCATTTTCAAATTCGCCCATTATCGCACTTTTTTAAATCGTTTTTTTTTTTTGCTGTGAATTCGCATATTTAATGAGGTGCGTATTCTGCAGGTGAACTGCAAGTGCCAGCAGACCTCCCCCGCATGCTGGGACTTGGTGAACCACAAGTCCCAGCATGTGGGGCATTAATGGGTCCACTGGGACTTTGAGTCCACCTGTAAAAAGAATGTTAAAATAAAACACACACACACACAGAAAAGTATGCGAATTCGGGGAAAATTGTGCTTTCGGACGTTTTTGGTGAAAAAAATTAGCAAAAATCAAATTTCCGCATCTCATTAAATGTCACCCTGGGTTTCTGTACCTGATATCCAGAACTTTAGGCAGAGGAAAAAGTCTATCAAATTGAATAGCCTTTCCTCACACTGCTTGGATTTTAGCCTGGCAATTAGCTGTGGGATGTACTCAGTACTATTTTTCTGGAAAAATAGGACCAGGAACTCTGGATCTGGGGGTGGATCAATTAAATAAAGGTATATATAGAGAGAGGGACAAGAGTAAATGGCCATGTATGCCCTCTCATATGTAACAATGCCCCCACCCCCCAACCCCCACCCTCCCCTACCAGCCTCCGTTGTGCGGGGCCTAGGTCGGGGTTGTGTGTTCTGCTAACGGGGCTGCAGGCTTGTGGGTCACTGTGGACTTGTGGGGGTGAGTGGTGGGAGGGGTACAGATGCTGTGTGTTACCTGCTGCTGTGGCTGTTTGGTGGCACCTTCCACACAGCAGCAGCAACCAGCGTAGAGGGGGAGGCTGGTGGGTTTTAACTTTCAGTGGCTTCCGGACCCGGCACCACAGTGTCCTCGTTGCCTCGTTCGCTGCCAGTGAGACACGCTGCGCGGCTGGCTGGGATATGTAGTCCTAGTTACACCTGAGATGCTGCAGTGGGATGTCCAGTGGACTACAATGCCCATTAGCCTTTGCGCTCTATTGAGGAAGCAGGAGGAGGAGGGGGGCAGCACAGTGTGAACGGGACAACTTGCTGCTTATAGGGCAGGTTGGGAGTGATGTGGATAGGAGTAAGGGGTGTGATCAATGTAATTGCTGTAGCGGCTGCAGCGTATGGGGGTAAGCTGGAGGCAGGACCTTGATCGGTGCAATGCCACGCCTCCGGTGTTGATGCCACTGAACCTTGATGCGTGGTCCCCGGCCACTTGTGTATATATTTTATGTATATAGCAGTTGTGTGGACAAGGGTAGGGCACCTATAATGTGTGTGCACATTGTCGGTAGCAAGTGGCAGCTCTAGTGTGTGCAATCAGTCTGTGGGCCAGATTCTCTAAGCTTAAAAAGTGATAAAATGGAGAGTGATAAACAACCAGCCAATCAGCTCCTACCTGCCATGTCACAGACTGTGTTTGAAAAATGTCAGACAGGATCTGATTCGCTGGCTGTTTATCACTCTCCATTTTATCACTTTTGAAGCTTAGAGAATCTGGCCCCGTGAGTGTGTATATGACTCCGCCCATGACTCCGCCCAGCATTATACACACAGTCACAGATTGACAGTTCTGGCTGAATATATAAGAGAGAGAGAGAGAGAGAGAGAGAGATGTATTGTGTTTATATACAAAGGCACTCATAGGTGACTTTAAAATAAAACTTATGGAAAGTACATTTTGGCCCAGAAAAGGTTCAGAAACCCAGTTCCTGAAGATGTCATATTTAATTAGAGGTCCAGGAATGGAGTTTCTGCTGGTTCCTGCTAAAAAAATAGCACTGGATGTACTTGAAAAAAGAGTAGAATATACTGTATATTAAGGAGCTGTAATAGCTACACCACCCTCAAATTTGAATGTGAGGGGCAGATTTATTAAGCTCAGTGAAGTGCTAAAGTGACTTTTTTAGCACCAGCCAATCAGCTCCTAACTGTGAAGTTACAGGCTTGGTTTGAAAAATGACAGGTATCGTAGGAGCTGATTAGCTGGTGATAAAAACCAGACACTTATTCACTTCACCAAGCTTAATAAATCTACCCCTGAATTACATACCTGTAATATGAATATGTGGTACTTATGTAATAGCTGGGCGCCCACTAAGCTATTTGCTTAGTGGGCGCCCGGCTATTACATGAGAAAATCGCATCACATGCGTTTTTGCATGCGATTCGATCGCATGCGATGCGATTTTCCTATGTAATTTGCAGTGAGCCCCGCGAGGGGCGGCGGAACGCGTCCTCCTGACTTTTTCATACCTCCATTATCCACTTCGGCGTGGAGCAGATCTTATATAGTGTGGCGAGCGCAGCGAGCCACCGAGCTCGAAGCGTGGCGAGCGCAGAGAATTACGTTACATGTATTCCGCGTCCCCTCGTGGGGCTCGCTGCGCTCGCCACGCTTCGGGCTCGCCACACTATATATAGTCAACTCCACACCGACGTGGATAGTGGGGGTATGAAAAGGTCGGGAGGACCATGCGCTCGCCATGCATCGGGGTGGCGTGGATAGTGGGGGCGTGCCTAAATCCCATTGTATGTCATACAAGTGTATAGTACATTAAATGGCATTGCACCCTATAAAATCGCATGCAATCGATTTTGCTGGAGGTGCGATGAGATCGCATGCGGTGTAATGCAATCTCATCACACCGCCCAAGGCCAGAGAGCAGTGAATAAATGACATAGGAAAATCGCATGCGATTTCCCTACGGTGCCGTATGTATGTAAATTGGGCGCCCGGCTATTACATAAGTGCCGAATATGTTTTGGCATTTCTTCAGGGCAGGGAGGGAGCCAGGGCATGTCCGTGAAAATGACAAAAGCGGCGGTCAGTCCACCCCCTTTACTTAAGGCCCCGCCAACTATGTCTGATTCTGATTGATTGCTATGGGCAACATCCCATATTTAATAGAATTCCCATTTTAGTAAATAAGGGTGACATTCTATGGGATGAGATGTGTGTTTTTTGGCGAATATTAGTAAAAAAAATGGCGACATCGCATTTTTCCTTGAAATCGCATATTTAATAGGATGCTCTAAGGGACGGATATCGCATATTATTTGCGATAACTCATGCGGACCGAAAGTGTGAGAAAAAAATCGCATTTTTATCGCATCCAGATGTTTTCGTTCAGAAAAGTATACAACTCGCTTATTTAATGGGATGCGTTTCCGCAAATCGCACTTTTAAGGTGTCTAATAATCGCACTTTTTTCAGACCAGGTTCTGTTGGGCGATTTGGCCCAGAACTCACTTTGGTCAAGTGCACAAATGGTTAATGTCAACACAGGTGCACTCAATTTCACTCAGAAACACCCCTACATATACCTAATGAATATTGACCTAAACCCATGTCGACCTTGGCCCATGTCGACCTTAAGTCAAGTCGACCTTGACCCATGTTGACCTTTAACCCTGTCGACCTTGGGGCCAGTCGACCTTCCGGGGTCGACCTAATGACTGTCGACCTAAGTCTGATCTGACAGATGACCGTTTCCCATTACAGCTTGTGTTTGAAAAATGACAGGAGCTGGCTGGTTGGTAGTTTATCTCCGTCCACTTTATCCCTCTCTAATGGTGTGTGCACACAGTTGATTAGGTTTGCTATTCGTTCAATCAGATAGCATTGGGATTGAATCACTGGGATTCCGATGCGATTTTGACTATATAGTCAAAATTGTATGCTGGATTGTACCATGTGTACACACCATAAGGCTTAGTAAGTAGACCCTATAGAAACCATAGCCAAATCTATACTACAATATATCACTGCTCCCAAATCACTCATTACTACAGGAGATTCAGAGAATATTTTAAAAATAATTTTAACCCTACTATGTTGTATTTACTTTTTTCTTATAGTATAATGGGGGAGGGTTTTAGTGACTTTGATCTCATTGTTTTAGGATTACTGAGGTGGAAAAGTTGTTATACAGATGGAGCCAGCCTCAGCCAGCCCACCAGATTGACATAGCCATAGCGCTGGCAGAGGCTAGCGGCTTGGCGTGGCCGGCAGGGGTGGACGGGGACTTGTGAGCATCTCACACGCTCATACTTCCCATTGCCGAGAATGGGAAGGGCAGGCGAGCATCTCGTGCACGCGTGCCCCATTCTAGCGGGCTGTGCAGGCTGGCTGGGGACGACGAATGGTGATAAGATCACCAGAAGCCACTCTAATGAGAGCGGCTCCACCCGTAGGATGATCATTTTAGAATCTAGAATCTAGGAAAAATGCATTGTATAATTTCCATTTTGAACTGTGCTGCAACCCCACCTGTGGGGCCACCACTGATAATTTCTTAAAGATCACAAATATTATTATATAAGTACATTTGTAACATATTACACCAGCATCCAAATAGACAACTTCAGGGACCAAAAAGTGTAGTAGTGTTGGGTTGGACTAGTTGCCCCATTTTGTAGTCGTGCTGAGCCCATGATCTGTGTCATCAGATACAGACTTCCTGGACCAGGCTATTTGGATTCCAGGACCAATCTACCAGGGCAGGTTTGTCCTGCCCCAGCAAAACCCACCACAGAAAGTTGTAAGCCCCCCTCACCTCCGCTCTGGCGTTAGTACGCCAGAGCTTTCCTGCTGCCGCTGTCCCTGCTGCCTAAGCCGCCTGTCACATTCAGCAGTGACGTCGGCGGCAGGTTGGTGGATGTTTGCGGCGGTTCGGGAGGACTTGGGTGCCTGAGCGCCGACTATACCCGAGCCTGCCGCCGGCATCACTGTAAAATGAGTGACGGCTGGCTGGCGGGTCAGGGGAGCTCCGGCGTACCGATCGCCAGAGCAAAGGTGACATGGGGGGACTGGAAGGGTTGGGGGGGGGGGTATCCACTGTATCCACTGTAGTAGGGGTGTAGGGAGCTGCCCTATGTGAGAGTTCATTGGGGAAAAGGGTACTTGTGTACTATCACGGCGCCCATCGCATCGCAGACCATATCGCATGCGATGCGATATTGCGCGATGTTCCACAATGTCATACAATTTTAAAATTGTATGGCATTGTATATGGCATACAATGCCATACAATGCCATACAATGCGATGGGATGCGATTATAACTTGTATAAGCACCCTAATGGGTGCTTACAATGTTAAATTCACCCCCACGCCACCCCCCAAGTATAAACGTGAACCCAAAGCGTGGCGAGCCCGCGAGGGGCGGCGGTACGCGTCCTACGACCTTTTCATACCCCCACTATCCACGTTGGCGTTGGGGGGGGGGGTATCCACTGTATCCACTGTAGTAGGGTTGTAGGGAGCTGCCCTATGTGAGAGTTCATTGGGGAAAAGGGTACTTGTGTACTATCACGGCGCCCATCACATCGCAGACCATATCGCATGCGATGCGATATCACGCGATGTTCCACAATGTCATACAATTTTAAAATTGTATGGCATTGTATATGGCATACAATGCCATACAATGCAATGGGATGCGATTATAACTTGTATAAGCACCCTAATGGGTGCTTACAATGTTAAATTCACCCCCACGCCACCCCCCAAGTATAAACGTGAACCCAAAGCGTGGCGAGCCCGCGAGGGGCGGCGGTACGCGTCCTACGACCTTTTCATACCCCCACTATCCACGTTGGCGTTGGGGGGGGGGGGGGTATCCACTGTATCCACTGTAGTAGGGTTGTAGGGAGCTGCCCTATGTGAGAGTTCATTGGGGAAAAGGGTACTTGTGTACTATCACGGCGCCCATCGCATCGCAGACCATATCGCATGCGATGCGATATCACGCGATGTTCCACAATGTCATACAATTTTAAAATTGTATGGCATTGTATATGGCATACAATGCCATACAATGCGATGGGATGCGATTATAACTTGTATAAGTACCCTAATGGGTGCTTACAATGTTAAATGCACCCCCACGCCACCCCCCAAGTATAAACGTGAACCCAAAGCGTGGCGAGCGCAGCGAGCCCGCGAGGGGCGGCGGTACGCGTCCTACGACCTTTTCATACCCCCACTATCCACGTTGGCGTGGAGTTGATTTTATAAAGTGTGGCGAGCCCGAAGCGTGGCGAGCGGACGCGCAGAACTTCACCATTAGGGTGCTTATACAATTTAACATCGTATATGGGGCAGAATCGCAGGCCATCAGGTGTATGGCATGCGATGCGATGAAAAATCGGGCGACTAATTATCGTGGGCGCCGTGCTAGTACACAAGTACCGGGAAAAGTATTGGCAGTGGGTAGGTGGGAGCTGGTTATTTTATTTTAAATGCCCAGCCAGTACACATATGGAAAGAGGAATAGCCACGCCCCTTTACCAGTGGACACACCCACTTTACTCATGACCATGCCCCCTTTCTGGGTGTGTACCGATTTCCACCCTTCAGATGTTGGAGGGTATGGATCGAAAGCAAAAGTAGACTTGGCAAGTCTATTTCTGCTTCAGTCTGCACAGTGCCATGCTGCTCAGTGCACCATCCCCCCACGCACCGTCCCTCCCTTCCTCCCTGGCCGGCATCATTGATATCTATCAGTATCGACACCCGCCAGGTCAGCCCACGTGTACACCCCTTAAGTCTATTTCATAGGGCCTTATTCTGGGTCGGTCAGTGCAACGTATGTACGGTACTTTTCCCGTACGCGGACGGTGAGTGTAAGTCCACCCACAAAACATCCGCATACGGACGGGCACAAACACCGACAATGGGGAGTGGCGTACACGGACGGGTCTCCTCTTAGACACCATTAACTGGCGTACAACAGAGCGTACGCCACCATATACGGACGAGTCTCGTCTTTTTTCAATGGAAAACTCAGCGTGTGTCACCGATCGTAAGAGTGAGCGTACGTCCGTGCAGGGTGGCATACCCTTCACATATATGGCACTGCAAATCTTCTCTTTCAACTATAATTAAGACATTTAATTAATTATTCTAATTGTTATTCAATAATTGTTTTCTATTAACTCAATTGTCTACCTTAATAAACACCCTAATAAAACAACATTTTAACCCTCATTACATGTAAATTTATTATGTTCTAATGTTGCATTTGAATCACTAAGTGTCCCCACATTGCTTTTACTTTTAAATAAAGTTATGTTGGTGTTACAGTGAAAAAGTTGACACATGTTTTAAAGTATACAAACACACTTACTGAATGGGTGTAGATCAGGGCTGGGCAACACCGGCCCTCCAGATGAACTACACCATAAGACCTGCTTATATATGTCAAGGTAGTTATTTTATAACCATCTACACCAGGGCTGGACAACACCGGCCCTCCAGATGTTAGTGAACTACACATCCCAGGATGCTTTGCATTAGTTTTGCTATGTGGCCATGCTGAAACTGATGCGAGGCATGCTGGGATGTGTAGTTCACTAACATCTGGAGGGCCGGTGTTGTCCAGCCCTGGTGTAGATGGTTATAAAATAACTACCTTGACATATACAAGCAGGTCTTATGGTGTGTACACACGGGGCAATATGATCGCTGGCAATATATTGCTAGCAATATATTGCTCAGCAATCATATTGCTCAGTGTCCCGTTTTCAATCAGTGACCAGAGATGGTCGCAGATGAAAATGTCACACTGCCGGGAGAAGAGGCAGTGGAAGTCGCTGGTCGGAGGAGCATTCGATTTATCGCTGGTGCACACTCCAATCACTGGCAATATGGTCGCTCAGCGACCATATTCCCAGCGATTTCAGCCCCTATCGCCCCGTGTGTACACAGCTTTAGAATGAATCTTACCTAAAATTAAACCAACCTTTACATGTAGAGAAGTGTAGAAAGATATGCTTCCAATGTGTTTGAGGGCTGTGTGTGGCTTGCAGGTAGTGAAATCATGGTTTTCACTTAATAGGCTGCAGCATTGCTTATTACACTCAGGTGTAGTAATCAGCATTAATTAGCAGACCCAGGCATCCACTCTCATGCGGTATCTCAAGGGGTGGTCTGGAGCTATCTTTGGCGTCCGCCTGTTTTTGGCCCAAAATGCACGGTGCATTCGCCGATCGAGCGGTTGTAGCACCGTACATTTTTGGTGCACACCCCCGTGTACGCCCATGTTTACGCCCAGTTTTCCTTATTATTCCGGCCGCTCCCATAAAAACGCCCCCATGCCACCCACAATGACCGTACTCTTGCGGACAGGTTTTTGCGCACGGAGAGACCCGTCCGTGAGCGGTGTGAGGTCGCCGCACCTGCGCATTGCGAAAGCTACGCATGCGCAGATGAAAAAAAACCCTGATCCGCCCGTTAACGGTCCCACCGTAGCGAGCAGAATAAGGCGCATAATACCTACCTCTGTTTTACTACTGTCATTTTGTACATATTAATGTGCTTGTGCTGTGTAAAACATGTTCTGTTAATAAATAAACAAGGCTTTCTATAATGTACTGTATGACATTCCTGATGTGATTATAATGACTTTAGCCACTAGGTGGCAATACTACCAAACTTTATCATATGTGGATTTTTCACAAGCACAGCTGCTATTACATAACAGCAAAAAAAAATAAAAAAAAATTTGCTAACTCATTTGTTTAAGGACTCGCTTCTACAGTATATTACTTACAGTTTTTGATAACTTGGTTGTACATGACATTATTTAAACCACACAGAATGTAAAATGTAATAGTCTGAGTAAATGTCTATAGTTTATATAGTTGTATAGTTTATTCTTATAACCTTTCTCTGTTTGTAAAAATACATTTTAGTAAAATACTAAGAGCCACAGTAGAGATAAGCATGAATCCTGCTAGGAGGTGCAGTTTTGCAGATTTACTGTTGGAGTGGGTGGGAGGTGGTGTATCAGCTGAGCTCCAAATGTCACTGTTAAATACAGATGAATGTGTTTGCAAAATGCAAATGCAGAAAGCATTTTATTCCAAGGGGTGCAAAATTTACACTTGTATTTTTTTCACGTAAACTGCTACTTACTATTCTTACGCACATATTAATGGCATAAAGGCGATATTAGGACTGTCATTATTTCATGTCACATATTTGTTCTCATTTCTATTTTTATTGATTTGCTATTTGCACGCCTGTAAATCCTTGTTTCTGTATAGATTGCTTCAGGGTGATTTCAAAGACTTCTCACTGATAATACACTTACAGTATCTGATAACCTGATAACCAGCAATATAGAGGGCATTAAAATGCTTTGCTTGGAAATGTATTCCCTGTCATTTCTGCATTGTTACTACATTCAGGTGCAATACAACACACCTGCTTTTAAGCATTACTCCTAACATTATGGATTTCCTGATCGGGACTCCTAAAAGAGGGCATGGCCTTGATAAAAGCTCTCATTTATTTTATTTATATATTTACAGTTTCTTATATAGCGCAGCAAATTCCGTTGCGCTTTACCATACCTCCCAACTTTGTGAATGAGAGAATAGGGACACGTGCCAGAAAAGGGGGCGTGGTGTATGTAAATGAGGGCACGGCTTATGCAAATTAAACCGCATCCCCGTTTTCGGTCGCACATAGATGCTATGCGCACAGCGTCTATTCTGTCAGATTGGGGGGGACTCCCAACTGCCCCCCCCCCCCTGCAGCGGGACACTGCTGGCCGCGGGAGGGATGCGGGAACGTCCCCAAAAATCGGGACGTTCCCGCGTTTAGCGGGACAGTTGGGGGGTATGCTTTACAATTGGAAACAACAGTGATTAAACAAACTGGGTAGAACAAACCAACATAGAGGTAGGAGGGCCTTCACTGGAATGATGCAATCAGGAGCCACACCTCACATTTGTCGTCACTGTGGGGCCGAGATAGGACATTGAAAGAAAAAAAATTGGTGAAACAATGGGCCTGATTCAGTTCTGCTCAGTGCACAGCTTATCAAGCACCTGAGATGCCGCCATGCCGATATATATTTTTTATTGTAGAAAATATTTTTTATTTCTCTTTAGACATCTGTACTGATTTTTTTTATTTATGTCCACTTGGATATTTGTAATCTGCACTTTTTAGTTTGCTCCAGTCTTTTAAAGGGTATGTATTAGAGCTATTTCAGATTGTTTTATATCCCTATAGTTTCATTATTCTCACAGAAAGGTATTTTACCAAGTTAGTCGCCGAATCTCTGTACATTGTGCACATATAGGGCGGTATTCAATGTGAATACCTGCGAGGTGCAGCGAATCCTTTTTTGGATTCGCTGCACATTCGCCACGTTCCGGAGCCGGCGGGCTCCGGTATTCAACGAGTCAGGGGCAGCGAGCCCCTGACTGGCGAATATGAGCTCCTGCGGCGATTGCCGCAGGGAGCCTCAGGACGGTGCCAGGCAGAGAGATGGTAGTCTCTCTGCCTAGCCCAGAGCTTTGTGGGGGGTTAGGTGTGCTCCCCGGGTGCCAGGCAGCACAGGCTGCCCCCCCCGGGGGTGCCAGCAGGCAAGCGTATATTCACTACACACGATCAAAATGATCGTGCAGTGAATATATGAATATGTAATGAGCGGCTCCGCTCTGGCGCCACCTGCTGGATGCTGTGTAAAAAATAAATAAAAAAAAATAATATTATTTTTAAAATTAAATATATATTCATGTGCTTACAGCACATGAATAAAAATAGCATGCCCCTCCTCAGAATAAAATTCCTGATTTTTTGACACCAAATGTAAAAAACAAAACACTTTATTTTAAAAGTTCACATTCCACTTCACCATAAAAAGATAGCGATTGCTACTCGGTGAATCATGGTGAAAAAAACCTAGAAATGTATTCGCCATGTGGTCATTGAATAGGGTGATTCACCGTTTTTGACAGAAATTCGCCAAACAGCACAAATTCGCCATAAAAACCTGGCGAATCAGGCTCATTGAATACCGCCCATATACAGCATATATTACATTAATCACAGATCAGCCATCAGCTTAACAATTGGGGTAGGTGGAGATACAGATACAGCTACAAGCTCTCCTTTTAATAAAGGCCCACATAATGACATACATCCCAATATGACCCATTCCAGGAGAGACACAATGCTCTGATCCTGGATTTTCCTCCAAATTGATGATTGATGCAGTATCACCTGTGCTGCTATCATATGTGTCTTATCAAATAACTAGATTGACACAGGTGATGAAAATCACAAGTAAAGAGGGATGTCCAGGAACACAGCCCCCTGTTCCTCCTGGAATGGGTCATGTTGGTATGTATGTCATTTCAGTGGTTTACTTATAGTGGTACAAACTAGTTCGCCATATCACATTACCTTATGGCAGGGCCTCTCAGGTACCCGCCGCCCAATAGACCAGTGTCAGTGTATCCAGTGTGATGTTAGGGTGAAGTCCTTTTAAGGTGCCCATACACGATGCAATGTTTGCATGCGTTTTGGTCCCCATTGCATCACTTTGCACGCAAATCGCAAGCAATTTGCATGCGGTGCGATTGGGACCTAGTTCAAATCGTAAGTGCAGAACAGACTTTTTGAGCTGTGCGATTGGATGTGCGATAGTTTTGTGAAACTATGTTCATTTTTCCTTCCATATCACCTCTACACTTTGGGGATTATTCTGGTTGATTCACTTGGATGCAAATTTGTATCCTTGCGAGTCAACCTAACCCCGCCTTGCTAATGGTGGTATGCCGGCCCACCATTCGCAAGGCGCGTTCCTTGGCACTGGTTGCGAATGGATGTTTTATATAAACATCCATTTGCAGCCTGCAGGGGAACATCCACATATGATCATATGATGCACTGAGGCACTCTTACATATGTGTGTGCACATTCAGAAGGAAGTGTTGTCAGATGCTGCCCCGGCACCCACGTCACAGCCTCATTAGCATGAGTGGTGGGGCCAGAGATGATGTGAGAGTGCGCATCAGCGCTCACCGCTGATCGCTGCCCTGTACACACAGGGTGTATTTTAAACTCGCTACACTCATTAGCTGCTATAACCAGGGTGGATGGCTTTCCATAGTGTCCTGTTATGTAAAGCCGTCTAACCCGGGGAAAAGCACTTGGATGGGTAAAAATTGTGTGTATGCATCGAGCGATTTTCAGCCCAGACATTTTCCCGACATCATCGCTCTGCATACACGCTGGGCAAAAACACCCAAGGCGGGATGTACTAAAGGGAAAATGCGGTAAAACAGTGGTGTTAAAGCATTTTCCTATGTACCATTAGCCGTCGGCCCCATCTCCGCCTGGCAGGGTATCGCCACCCAGAGGGTCCGCGCGACCCCCCCCCCTCTCCCGTCCTCCATCGATCTCCTCCTCCCCCAGCAGGTGTCACAGCTGGGAGGACATCCAGCTGCAGGGGGGAGGAGGAGACGCAGGGGGACACTGACAGCCGCCGGGATGTGACGGAGACCCCCACACACCACATTACAGGTATCGCGGGGGTCTCCGGTCTCCGCAACCCGATGCTAGCCACATATGTTAGTACAGGCTAGCAGGCGAAGGGCGGCGATGTATATTAATACATCCCGCCCCCAGTGTGTATGCACCTTTTACACTGCAGTAAGACTAAACATCATCTGTTTGCACTCCACATCTGCTGCACCAGATATGGAGTGCAAAAAGAATCCCCACACTGACTCCTCACAGTATTTCTCTAGATTAAAAAATGAAATACCCTACAGAGCTGTTGATAACATCTCATTTTTATCATCTCAAATCACTCTCCTTCTTGCACTGTTACCTCTGACCTGTGCTTTGCCCCACGTTACTGACTATAATGCTTGTATTGTGCCAGTAAGCACTTTCCATTTCCACCATGGCTAATCAAACTGTACCATAGCCTTTAAATATTAAAACACTGTCTGAAAACTCATCTCTTTACTAGCACTTACCGTCCTTCTGCCTGAAATAACATACTAATGTGGCCTTGCAACTGTTCAAATATCCATTATTTATGTGCCACACTTGCTCCAGTTGTTTCAGCTGTGCCCTCTTCCAATTGTTTATTTATTATTTATTTATTAACAGCTTCTTATATAGCGCACACATATTCCGCAGCGCTTTACAGAGAATAGTGGATCAGTCCTTGCCCTAGTGGAGCTTACAATCTATATTCCCTACCCAGGGGCGGATCCAGGAAAAAATGACAGGGGGGGGGCACCAAGATAGGGGAGGGGGGGTGTTAGTGGTGCCAGTGTGCACGCTCAGAGAGCAGAGAGAGAGAGGAGGAGAGCAGAGAGATAGAGGAGGAGAGCAGATAGAGGGTGGGAATGGGATTAAAAATAGGCCCTGGCATTGAAAGTACGCAGGCCTACCTTGGCGTTAATAGTGAAGTATGTAGTTGTGCGCGCCGAAAAAGGGGGTGGGGCCACTCAAAAGGGGGCGTAATCTTGAGTGTAGTGTACCACACCATATACCACTTCTACACATTAAGCAACAAAATAGTAGACCTCATTATACCCGCCACTTACACATGATGCAACACAGATTGAGCCAAAATTCACATAATGCTACACAGATCACGCCAATATGTCCATTACGTATTATGCCAAACACCATAATGCCAATTACAAATTATGCTACATAAGTGCTGCTTACCTTCATGCTCATTGCCAGGGGTTCCATGCTCATTGCCAGGGGTTCCATGCTCATTTCCATGTGGGATTCCATGCTCATTGCCATGTGGGATTCCATGCTCATTGCCACGTGGGATTCCATGCTTGTTGCTATGTGGGAATTATTTTTTTTTGTCCCGGCCAATGATGCTTATGCAGAAAGGAATAGTGGGTCCTGGACTCCTGGTGAGTATGTGTGCGGTGCGGGGGTGGGCACACTTGCACCCAGTATTGGTGCAGCATAGTGGGCACAGGGGGCACCCAGTATTGGTGCAGCATAGTGGGCACCCAGTATTTGTGCAGCATAGCGGGCACAGGGGCTGAGAACGGATGGATTGCTGGATCAGTGCTGTTAGCAGTGAATAGCTGGAGTAGCCACAAGTGCACCTTTGTTCCCTGCTGCTGCAGGTGTGTGGCTTATAGCTAAATGTTATCTTTCCCCCGCAGTGATGTCCGGCTCCATTAGAGGCTGCACAGTGCACTGCCCCAGCAGGTGCCACATTATAATGGTGTGACTATACAGCAATGTTTCGTATGGTTGCCTTTGCCTACATGGTGTACAGGCAGCATTGCTACTGTCTGCTCATCATGATAACGGTCCCCACAGAGTTAACTAGTTATTTTGTCAATGCAGTGAGGGATGTGGAGGTGCAGGGGGTGAGGAGTGAGAGGTGTGGAGGGCAGGGTGTGGGGAATGAGGGGTGTAAGGGGCACAGTGTGTGGGGATTTAGGGGTGTGGAGGTTGTGCGGGCGCAGAGTGAGGGGTTCAGGCAGTGGGGGGATGCAGGGGCCGCGCACAGTAGTAGAATTTTTGCCTAGGGCTGGGGACGGGTGCTAATAAATCTTCCACATGCCCTGCCTGTGCTAGTGTCTTCACAGCCGGGCAGAGAGCAGAGAGCTGCCCGGCTGTATTGTCAAGATCAAGAGGACAGTGACACTGCAGCAGCCCTAGGTCCCGTCCGCCTGACTCCCGGCTATTTTAAAACTTGCGCTGCTGCAGCTGCCTGCCGGGTCCGCAAGCCAATCGTACTGTAGCTCGCTTGCGGTCTGACAGCCAATCAGGAGTGGTGTCTCCTGATTGGCTGCCGGACCGCGAACGAGGTCCGATTGGCTTGCGGACCCGACAGGCTGCTGCAGCAGCGCAAGTTTTAAAATAGCCGGGAGTCAGGAAGACGGGACCTAGGGCTGCTGCAGTGTCACTGTCCTCTTGATCTTGACAATACAGCCGGGCAGCTCTCTGCTCTCTGCCCGGCTGTAAATGCTCTCCGGCGGCGGGCGAGAGTTATAGTTAAAGTAAAAAAAAAGTCAGAAATGACAGGGGGGGACACGTGCCCGGGTGCCCCCCCCCCCCCCTAAATCTGCGCATGTCCCTACCACATGCACAAATTCTAGGGTTAATTTGTTCAGAGCCAATTAGCATACCATACTGTACATGTAGAGTCACAAAATGTAGAGTTTTACTTATCTGGACTGGAGCAGTACGTTCTATGGATATGAGGGGTCTTTTGAAGATCCCAATGATCCTTCTCTGCTCAGCTCTATTACACTAACAATTTCTTGTTTGAAAGAGGAAGAAGAGTTATCAGACGGGCAATCAACTGTTGAAATACAAATCTGTAAAGCAGAAGTGTCAAAGTGCGGCCCTCCAGCTATTGTGGAACTACACATCCCAGCATGCCTTCCACAGTTTTAGCTCTCCCTAAATAGAAAATCTGCGTCAGGGAGCCACCCTGGGATGTGTAGTTCCTCAACTGCTGGAGGGACACAAGTTTGACACCCCAGCTGTAAAGAAAGTATGTTGTATGGTGAACTATAAATGTTGTTTCTCTTGTTAATAATGACAAAGGCAGGAGTGACGCACCGTCAGTGCTTGGGTGCATTTTGTGGCAAACAAAATACAATGTATCAAACGAAATGATCTCCTGTTGTGCAAAACGTTAGTGGCTATAAGGCACATACACACTAGACAATGGCAAGTATTCAATGCTCCAGTGAGCGCAGGGGCAGCGTACCCTGTCATGCTTTTGCCTGCGCTTGCCATGCTTATCCAGTTTGCTGGATTCGCCGCCTACCCGCCGGTCACTGTATTCAACGCCTCAGGGGCTTGCTGCCCCTAGCGGCGAAAGTAGTCCAATATGGCGACACAGTGGTGGCAGGCAGGATGGCGGACCCCAGGTGTATTAGGAGGGGGACAGGGTGGCTGCTGCTGAGGGACAGATGGCAGCAGCACACATTTATCCACTGCAGGGAGGGCCGGGTGACCCAGGCAGTAGTGTGCACTGAGCTGGTCCCGCTCCATGCATATATAATAAGTGGGACCCAGTATAGTGCATATTTAATGAGCGGGTCCCCGCCCACTGCATAAATAATGGGGAAAAAATAAATAAAAAAAAAATCAAAATATATTAACGTGGTGCTTGTAAAGAAATAAACGTAACAAGTTAGCGACTATGAAACGGTGAATTTGCTGTTTGCTTTCGGGAACAGTGATCATTGAATACGTCAAATATTATTTTCAGAGAAAAAATTTGCAGATTCGCCAAAAAACAGCCTTGTTCACTGAAAAAAAAAAAAAAACCCCGGTGAATCAAGAGCCTTGAAAACTGCCCAATGTGTTCAGTAAACGATATTGCTGAACAATTTCCCTTGAACTTTTCCAGTATCCTGGACAAACGATAATGGTTATACACACTGAACGATGCAATGAACAATGAATGATCCACAGTAACTACAGTCTAGTAATTTGCAACTTTTTGTAGAGGACTTAGCCAAAATTGAGCTGCATGTACAAATGACAGAAACCCCCATTAACAACTCGTGGAATGCTTGCATCATTCATCGTTCATTGCATACACACTGGCTGATATTTTAAACAATACAAAATGAACAATATTGTTCAAAATATCGCCCAGTGTGTTCGCACCTGGTGAAATTTGACATTCTGGTGTCAACATTATAACTGTGTATATAGTCGTCAGTGACTTGCTGACTGCATATTATATTTTTAATATTAGCGCAATATTGGTAATATATAATTGTTTAGAGCAGTGGTTCTCAAACTCGGTCCTCAGGACCCCATACAGTTTATGTGTAGTACAGGTGTACTCATTACTGACACATTTTAAAAGATCCACAGGTGGAGCTAATTATTTCACTTGATTCTGTGAGGAGACCTGCAAAATATGCACTGTGTGGGGTCCTGAGAACCAGTAGTCTACACTGTCTTTTGCACTGTCATTGTGCATAGGTTTCATTTGGGAAATCTCTCACTCCATCTCCTCAAATACCCTGACACAGGCTACCCAGGGTTGCCTACTTTTGAAAAGCAGTTTCAGGAAGATTTTAGATTCTGAGGGGGCATGTCATGATACACCCAAAGGGCGTATCAAATGACACATATGGGCGTGTCTAGTGACACCTATCGGCATATCTAGTGACACTTTTTTTCCTATCTAGTTTGCCATACGATATTTGCCCATTCTGTCCTGAAAAACGATATGTCCTTAGCTGTAATACAAGCTTTGTGAATAGGAGGAAGGTAATGCTACGGTCCTATCCCCCCTCCAGGCACCCAGGCTGCTGAAGCTACATAAAAAATTATCCCCCTCACCACTGCTTCCCCAAAAAATGTTTAAGGCAGTGGGGAGAAAAAAATGTTTATGAAGCAGAAGAGGGGGCAGGCAGGGGAGAGGATTTATGAAACTGCGCTGCTGCAGTAGCATGTAGGCCTGGAGGGGATCCCTTCTAAAATACCAGCTGGGAACAGAGGGACATAAATAAGCAGCCAGTCAATCTCACCTGCTGCCTGCCGCTGTGTAGTTCTTATACCGCAGTGCAGTCACCAATCTCTGCCGCTTCTCCCACTCTCCGTCACCGTGCTGCACTGTCAATTTGCCTGCCCGGCGCTGCTGCATAGTCAGTGTGTAGCTGCTGCGGACAGCGCTACCCACAAAGCCCCGCGCTTAAAAATCCCGACCCCGGCAATTGCTGACTAGCGCATGCACAGTTACAGGTTTCCTCTGTAAACCTTAAAAACCGAGAGAATCCCCTCTATTCCTGTGAGACCGGGAGTTAGAGCCAAAATGCGGGGGACTCCCACAAATTGAGGGAGGGTCGGCAACCCTGAGGCTACCTAAGGTAAACCTACCACAGATATCTGTTATTCACAGCATGATAAACAGTGACTATTGCTGAGGTAGAGAAGCTACAGTTATGACAGCTGAAACCTCTAACAATTAACCCTTTGAGTGACAACATTATATATTTTTTTAATTAGGTGTGAAAATTTCCAAGCAAACATTTGTATTCATCCTAATGATGTGTAATATTTACCTTGTATAGGAAATATAATAATTTTTTCCACAACATTTTATATTTGAATTTATGTGAGCGACGCTGTCAGTTTTAGTGGATAGTCTGAACATCTCTAACAGAGATTGGCACTCAAACGGTTAAACTAGAGATGTGCGGACTCGGATTCTGGAGATCCGAGCCCCCACGAACGTCATCAATCCGAGCACGGTTCCGAGCAGCGCTCGGAGATTCCCGCCTGACTCGGGTCCAGCTGCTCGAGCAAAACGTCATCGCCCTGCGCCGGATTTCACGAGGCTTTAAATAGCGGCTCCCTCGCCCGCCATCTTCACTCCAGTCTAGTAGTGGGTTGGGAGAGGGTTTGTTGGTGCTGCTGCTGGGGCTTAAACTTGAGCTTGAGCTTGACCTTGAACGCAATATTTATTCGCTGGGGTTGTCTCCCTCAGTACTGCTGTGTACTCCTCTCTGCTTAGGTTGAGATCACCCTAGCAAGGAGGACAGTCTAACTGTGTACTTGTAGTACTACTGTCACCCGTCCTCTGTGCGGTCTACCTTTGGTGTGCTGTGCTGTAATTATTTTATTCACTGGGGCTGTCTCCCTCAGTGCTGCTGTGTACTCTGTTCTCCTCTCTGCTTAGGGTGGGATCTCCCTAGCAAGGAAGACAGTCTAACTGTGTACCTGTCGTACTACTGTCTCCTCTGTGCGGTCTACCTCTGGTGTGCTGTGCTGTAATTATTTTATGCGCTGGGGCTGTCTCCCTCAGTGCTGCTGTGTACTCTGTTCTCCTCTCTGCTTAGGGTGGGATAACCCTAGCAAGGAGGACAGTCTAACTGTGTACCTGTAGTACTACTGTCTCCTCTGTGCTAGGGCCTACCTCTGGTGCTGTGCTGTACCTAATATTATATATTATATTAATAATTAATTATATATATAGTCCACTGGTGCTGCCTGCACTGAATAGAGGCTGCCAGTGCTATTTACTCAGGCCACTGGCAGTGCTACTGCCTAAGTGTACCTACCGAGTAGTACTACCTACCTACTAGGCTGCTATATATAATTTAATTAAAAAATAATACCTGTCCTGCAGTGCTGCGTGGAACTGTAATAAATAATGCCATGCTGCTGGTGCACTGACGTGTGCCACGGAGTGCCATGCAGTACGACATAAAAAAATTAATTATTATAAATTCTGCTGGTGCATATAGTAGTCTGCTACTGCTGTAATTACCTTTTGTGGTGGCCACAAGCAGTGCTACTGCCTACCTACCTAGTAGTTTCTCTACCTACTAGGCTGCTATATTAATATTTAATTTATTTAATTATATATAGTCCACTGGTGCTGCCTGCACTGAATAGAGGCTGCCAGTATTATTTACTCAGTCCACTGTTGCCACTAGCAGTGCTACTGCCTAAGTGTACCTACCTAGTACATACTAGGCTGCTATATATAATTTAATATATAATACCTGTCCTGCGGTCCTGTGTGGAACTGTAAAAAATAATTCCATGCTGCTGGTGCACTGACGTGTGCCACTGCCTGCCAAAGGCTGGAGCAACAGCAAAAACTCCTCAACCTGCCTTGCCATCAGCTTAAGAAAGAGGTGGTGATGCGCTGGAACTCCACCCTCTATATGCTGCAGAGGATGGAGGAGCAGCAAAAGCCATTGAAGCCTATAACTATGCTCTGTAAAGCGCTGCGGAATCTGTGTGCGCTATATAAGAAACTGTTAATAAATAAATAATAAATAAATACACGGCCACCTACGACATAGGCAGAGAAGCGGGGCTGCACCTGACGCATGTGAAGCGGTGAGGGAGGAAAGGAAACACCCGCCTAGCGAGCCAGATAGCTGAATACACCCTAGCGATCAATTGATTGACAGAAGTAGCAGCCAGATAGCCCTCACATACCAGATAGGGGTCTTGTTGGCTGCTTACCCGTACATGTACGGTTAGGTAGTAAAACACCGGTTGCTGAAAAGCGATACATCTCCAACCCAGGGGTCCTAGAGAGGTGGAGGAACTCTTCCATCTGCCACCTTAAAATTAATTAGGCCCCTCCACCCATTAGGCAATGATTTAAGAGACGACTGGTAATAAATGAATAATAATCACAAAATTAAACAATCAGATCACATTAATTATTAATAATCATAATCAAACAATCAAGCCAGATAGGGGTCTTGTTGGATGTTAAACTGATCGAAACAGTTACACACTTGCAGACAAACTCTGCTGCACAAAATGCCCACTGCTCCTTGGCTGCACATGGTAAACAGTGCACGATCAAGCCAGATAGGGGTCTTTTTGGGGCCTAGTGCCCGGAGCACAGGCTTCTTCAACTCAGGATGCCAGTGGTCAATTAAAATGCAGCACAAGCTGGTGAGCTAATCAGAGCTTGCGTACCGGCAGACGCTCTGATTGTCTGTCAATAGGTGAGCTCTGATTGGCTCAAAAGCCAGTGCAGCATTTTAATTGGCCACCAGCATCCTGCGTTAAAGAAGCCTGTGCTTCGGGACCTCTAGGCTACTGCTCAGCAGAAGAGGAGATACGAGAGCAGGAGCCGGTTTATTTTAAGTCAGGTGAGGAGGGGGGGCGGGGCCTGCTTTTGTTCAGTGAAGTGGAGGCAGTCGGGGGGGGGGGGGTTTGCAGTGGAAAAATTATTAACTGGCCGGGCCCTTCCGGGGCCCGGGAAAGCTGTACCCACATCAGCCCCCTATTGGCGGCCCAGGTGGGTACACACTTGAATTACGGCAATCAGATCAGTGGTCAGGTCAAATTCCTTTCAGCTTGGACCATACCCGATTGCCCATGCAGAACAAGAAGATTTAATGCAACAAAAGCACTCTGCACAAGTATCCTAAACACTACTATTGGTTTTTGCAGCAGCAGTTTGCCACACAGATCCTAATCTGAAACATAGTAAGAGACCCGGGACTGATATGACAGAGCCTTGTCATGTGTCCCACAATCCACCATGATGCTTAATGTGTGACTTTGTACTACTAAAATTGCACTATAAGTAGAAATCCTACATACTCAGTATAATACAATAGAATGTGGGTGCAGCTGCAACACAATATGTACAATTTATTTACAAAAGTCTGGAAGCTGCTATTAATGCAGGAGAATATAGATCAAACTATGCATCTCATGCAAAAAAAAATACTTAATATATACATACATACTGTATACTGTATGTATATTAATCCAAAGAAAGAGGCATTTGTACAAATAAATTCAGTAACTCATCTGTAATGGATCACCAAACGTTTTCAGCTCCCCCTCCTCAGGGCGTCATACAACAATCTTGTGATCCAATGCAGAGGAGTTACTGAATTTATTTGGCCGAGTGCCTCCTTTCTTTAGATGTATTTTGTATGCTGTCAGGAAGGCATCAGATCCATTGACTAATACAGCAGAGTGCTGGCATATTTTGGACACAGGGCTGCCCTCATAAATCGTGGGGCCCAGGACTGACAAAATAGGCAGCCCCCTACTCCTTCACCTATTGTTACACAAAATATTGTAGTCAGATATTTTGCCTGCAACCCGATAGTCGGCACCTCATGGACGGCGCCACACACCATATTGCCCATTACATATTATGCCACACCGTAATGCCTACTACATATGATATACCACAAATGCTGCTCACGTAAATTCTTGTTGCCAGGGGCTTCTTGCTCGATGCCAGGGGTTACATGCTCATTGCCAGGGGATAAATATTGTTGCCTGGGTGTTTCATGCTCCTTGCCAGGGGTTTTATGCTCCTTGCTATGGGAGGGTAGGGGGTGGGGGGTTAATATGTTTGTTGCTAGGGGGATATATGCTCCTTACCATGGGTTCCTTACCATGGGTTTCATGCCCATTGCCATGGGGGGGGTTAAATGCTCACTGCCAAGGGGAGTTACTTGCTTGTTGCCTAGGTGGAATTACTTGCTCATTGCCAGGTGGAGATACTTGCTGGTTGTCTGGGGGTGCGCACTGAGATTTTGCCAAGAGATGCTGCCTATAGTAACCAACCAATTCTGTCAATCATTTCTGTGTTGCATCATAGAAATGTCAAAACAGAAACGTATTGGTTGCTAGGGGCAACATCATCTCTTTTTATTTTTGCAACCTTTAGCAACTCTGCATTGCACTATGACACATTTTCTCCATGACATCTTGCTGTCTTCTCAAATTCTGTGCATACAGTACTGAATGATACAATAATATACAATGTAACGTAACAAAACAAACAGGATATACAGTACTGTTGGTGTAAATGGGATTTCAGGGACACAGTAGTTATGATGATGATGGCGTGATGGAGGAGACGGTGACACGATGACACATATGTTTGTTTTAATATATTGTATATATAGCACATAAATAATGCATTATGTAAAGTAATAATATTGATGACATATACTGTATAAGCATTTAAAAATAATCTGTGCATTATTACGTGTCTTTAATTATTATTATTTTTGTTTTTATTTGCAGCAAAAGAAGATTTCCAAAGGCCGGCATAGTATATAATGCAAGATTGTTTTGCCTTAGTCATTTTCTATAAACTGGAAAGTGCAGTAAACTGTAACTTCTCGAAGAAATACTTCTAGTAGAAGAAGCCTCAAACAGCAGAAGGGAATGAACAAAAATGTGAAAAACTGTATATCAAGAGATATTGCAGTATGTCGACCAATCGACGTTTTGGTCTTTTAGTAATATTTTCTTTCTATTTTTATAATGTTGTTAGTTTTTTGTTCTACACAAGTGCATTATGGTGAAGATATTCTGTTGAAATCTGGAACATACCCAGATTCAGTGCAATATGTCTTAGAATGAAAAGACAAATCTAGATGCAAACTGATTTTTTTTTTTTGTGATCGTTGCCATTCCAAGAAAAATTAGAAAACTGTAACCAGTCTAAGTGCTGCTAATCGATGTTGTGATTACAATGGGAAAATATGAAATGTCTGTAAGTTACAAACTCAGCATTGCTGATGTATCAATGTCCTTTCTGCAGCTATGCTACAAGCTTTATTTTTCATTGGGTTACTGCAGTAATATGTTTATGTTGATGTGTGTTAGCATTACGTTTTAAGTGTATTGTACCAAAGGCTTAAATGTCTGTCCTGTCTCTTTTATCGGATAACAGACCCCTGCATATAATGTATGTTATCCACTACAAACGCAGACAATGCATACTGTATTTTATAAATCATAATTACCTGCTGACTTTGTAAATAGTCCGGGTATGGAGACGTACTTCCCAGTAGTAGCATAGTATCTACACTCCAGCTGTATCACTCTTATTGCAGTGTGTCAGCCACATTCTGAACCTTCTCTGGTGTGTTCCAAACTGATTGCATTTGCAGAAAAAAATGTGGTGCAACATAGAGATTCTTGATGCAGTGTCCTCCTTAGTGCATTGTCAGTGCGAATAAAACAGGAAACGCACTGTAACTTAATGATCGATGCTATGTTCGGTTTCTAGTGCAAGAGCATATGTATTTGAACTCAGAATAGCAGAACCCAGCAGGCATGCAGCAATACTGCTACATGTATCAAAATGGACCTTAAACTGTTAGTCTATCCAAAACGATGTTATGTTTGGAGGCCTCAGAAATGACAGAATTAATTTAAAATAAAAAGCAATAAAATTGCTTCACAGCTATGTTTTCATAGATTATTGTTATGATTGTTTATTTATATAGTGCTTTAAGAGAATATTTGCCACTGACATCATTCCTTACTCCATTCTAACCTAGTCGAAATTACACACACACAAACACACTTGGTAACTATGGTAATCAAGAGCACGTGATAGGTCCTGATGCTAGGGGGGCGTGGTCAAATTATGGAGACCTACTGCCATTGCTGCTGTGCATGCTGGGAAGAGGGTGGATTTGTACTTTTTGCCTAGGGGACAGATTGTGGGGCATCGGTGAGATCACGTCCTTTTCCCTATAACATGTGCAGGGAGACAGAGTACAGTGCTACTATTAGTGACTGCTACCTATAGTCTGAAATGGAAATGCTAGTGATAGTTTCCAACAGTGCACTTATCATAGTCAGTCTACACAATATGACATAACCAAACACAAAACATGATAAATAATTTACATATTGTAATTGGAAACACAATTTTCATTCTGTGAAGGGAATGTTAGTTCAGTAAACATATATTTGCTAGTTGAAAAATGATACCTGCAACATGTATTTAAAAAGCCGTAATTATAATTTCAGTGGGATACGATCTCTCGCTCTGACTAGCAGTACCACAAGGTTAATTCTCCAGCCCTGTGAAATTCAAGCACATTAACACCTCAGCACTTTTTTTGTGTTAAGAGCACTGACCCAATGGCGAGGCAGCATTCCAAACAGTGCTCCTGACTCAAGAGGTGTTGAGTACTCAAATTTATTTTATTAGTCAGAGAAGTTACCATAGAGAAGGTAACTTGTGAATGTGGTACTGTAGTGCTGTTTTACTAGTTGGGGGTAAAAGCGTTAGTTACACTGCAGTTTTTTTTTACAGTTTTCTGAACTTGAAGAACTGAAGATCAAATTGCTACCCGCAGCAAATGAGATATGCAGCTTAGTACTACATATATATATATTCAGTCCCTGACATCTTCTGTGAATGTAAAGTAATGGGAACCTACTACAGCCATATATGGATAATACAAGGAGCACTTCTTATGAACAAGACTGAGCAACAATTTCACTAGCATCTAATGAAGGTGACAGAAAACACTATTATTGAGCAGTGGGCATACCCGATGCTGATCCTCCAAGCAATTTACAGTAATGATATTCTTAAAGGGGATTGGATAGCCATGTCTGCCTACATTCCCTTGCATCACATGTTGGTAATACAAATCCTATAGCTGCAAGGTTATTTCTACACGTTTAAATGTATGCCAAGAGGTTTCACGCAAAAGCAGATCTGCTATTTGTGGACAAGGGCTTCACTCCTGTGTTACATAAAACCTGAATGTTGCTTGTTGCCTTCATGGATCATCAGTGTTCAGTGACATTACACTTACTATAAAGAACATTGATCTCTGTGAAAATACCGTGTCACAGTTGCAAAACATTTCATTTTGTGTATGTACCCATAAATTGTGGGTCCCTAATGTACCAGCAAGTTATTCCTTTCACAAAGTCCAGAATTTGTTAAATGTAATAATAATAATAATACTAATAATACTTTATTTATATAGCGCTCTTTTATCAATAGGACTCAAGGCGCTCAATGGATAGAATGAACATAATACAGTACAGGAACAATGAAGTGCAGAAAAGTTTTTCATAAACTACAGAGAGCATGGAGATGCTTAAGAGAATTAAGGAAATGCTTGAGTAAACAGGAAACTCTTGAGTCTGTTTTTGAAGAATTCTAGAGTGTGGGCCTCTCAAACTGTGTGGGGAAGTGAGCTCCATAGAGTTGGAGCTGCTTGGCTAAAAGCTCAACTCCGAGATGAGCCACGGGACATAGTAGGTACTGCTAAAAGTCCTTCATCTACAGATCACAGTACGAGGCTGGGACAGTATGGAATCAGAAGCTGCTTCAGGTACCTTGGGCCTTGGTCATGTAAGGCTTTGAAACTCAGTAAATGAATCATGAAGAGGATTTGCCATCATATAGGCAGTCAGTGGAGGGAGTAGAGAATAGTAATTATGTGGCTATAATAGGGCTGATTAGTTAACAGTCTGGCAGCTGTGTTTTGTACCAGTTGCAAATTGTGCAATTATTTTGCTAGGAGACCAAGGTAGAGGGCAGTGCAGTAATCCAAACAAGATTGTGATAATTATGTGTTTGACTCTGGAATCTGATGATTATGTGTCAAGCAACCATCCAGTACAACGCTGCCCATGATCAGTGTTCTGTAATTCTGTACCATCAAGTGTTGGGACACCACATGGCAGTGGCACTGATGATTATGTTGTAGTCGAGATAACACTCTTTGTGACCTGCCGGTGAGAAATGATTTGAAAACGGGTTGATATTCAAGAGAGAATATCGAGAAAGAGACTCCCGGGTGGGGCACAGCCTTCTATATAGGTGAAAGTATCAGTCTAAAATATCAACTTTATTAATACAAAAATTGATCCTATTTGTGGATCAAAAGACGAACATAAGACAAAGACATACAGATAACGTGAATAATCATGAAAAATCGTGAAAATATGATATCAAAGTCTGAAAATTGGGCTAAATTGCCTCTGTATCTAATGTAACAATAGTATTGATATATTCCTATAGAGAATTGTTTCAGACAAAGCACGTCTGATAAGGCCAAGACTGATACTTTCACCTATATAGAAGGCTGTGCCCCACCCGGGAGTCTCTTTCTCGATATTCTCTCTTGAATATCAACCCGTTTTCATTTGTACTTACCATACTCACCGGGAGCACCTCCACAACAATATATTATAAACTATTTATTTACATGTTGACTGGAGTTTAACCTTCTTACCCTCTAGCATATTAGTCCTGTGCCCTTGGCCTTATCCCCTCCCCTTTTTCCTCGTTATTAGAGAAATGATTTAAACCAGCTTAGTACTGCACCATCCAGTTCACAGAAATTTTTTAGGCACCCAATCAGAAGCACATGTTCCAGATCCAGAACGATTAAGAATGAACAGACACCACTGGCTCTTGCCATCGGAAGATCATTTAGCACATATACCAGGGCTGTTTCAGTGCTATGTCTTCTCCTGATTGGAATGGATCATACAGATCATGCGTTATCAGGCGGATTTACAGTTGATTTGCAACCATTTTCTCAATAAGGTTTCCTAGAAAAGGAAGGTTTGATACCGTTCTGTGGTTGGTCATGCAGCTGGGATCTAAATTACTGTAGGTTTTTTTAAGAATGGGTTTAACAATTTATGTCATGGAGTGTTTTAAGTAATGGATATTAAGTTAATAATAAGATGTACTAGCTATAATCTATGTTTACAGGAAGAATCATTCCCACAATCTATTGTGCTTATTGTCTAAATACAGGAGCAGGGTCAGTAGCTATTATTCCAATATTTTTATATAATATATATAATATAACTTAATAAATCCATTTAAGAATGAAGGAAAATCTGTATTTAAGCCAAAATGCAGAGAAAGATAGGTCTTTCCTGCAGCCATGTCCTGATGTTTGTGGAACTGTTCTATTTAGGCAGGCAGAGGGGCTTGGGACATGGCTCACACAGTGCTGGCCATGCCCTTACAGCAGCAAATTTGGGGACATACAGATGGAGCAGGTCTCATCTTGGCAGGGGATGGCGCTGGCGTCGCCAGCCGCCATCCCCCGCCAGCGCCATGGCGATTGCGAGAAGGGGACGCGCGCGCACGAGAGGCGCGCACGTCCTCTTCCGACGGCGCTTCCATCCGTTCCCCCGGGTCCACGCCGGCTTGCCGGCGGTAACCCGGGGTCCCGCCGCCTGCCCGCACCCCCCCTAACCCCCCCTAACCCTGTCCGTCTTCCTGAGGCGGAGACGGACAGGGTTTCCGTCGCGCGTCTCAATATATTCGCTGGCGAGGCTGCTGGCGCGTCGCCAGCGGGGACGTTCTGGCAATCCGCCAGCCAGGATGGGAAGTGCCCCATCTGTAGCCTCGCGGGAGTATAGCGATCCTAGTCCTTCCCCCCTGATCGTGAAGCCATGCCATATATATATGTCTAGTGTCTGTAAGTCTCCAAAGCACTGATATTTGCTGCCAGAGAGTGGTAGTAATAGACTAGCTTTTGAAGCTTTTGCTTCGAGCGGGCTTACTAGTATATATATATATATATAAAACACTATTTCTCTCTCTGTCTCTCTCACACATAGTGGTGTAGCTACATATGTGGCAGACCCTGCGGCAGCGCCAGCGGGGTCTGTGGTGGGCACTACTGGCTGAACTGACAGGCGACCCAGGCAGCAGTGAGCAGCTAAGCTGGTCCCACCCTGTACATATCTAATGAGCGGGGACCCAGTGCAGTGCATATTGAATGAGCGGGTTCCCGCCCCGTGCATATGTAATGTGCGGGTGTTGCTCATTACATATGCACGGCGCGGGGGCCCGCTCATTAAATATGCACTGTGCTGGATTCCCGCTCTTTAGATATGTACATGGTGGGACCAGCTTAGCTGCTCACTGCTACCTAGGTCGCCTGTCAGATCAGCCAGCGGCACTTGTAGTCCATCGCCTCGCGCCTTCTTAGGGGAGGGCGGGGGAGCTGGAATTCTTTTTTGGCAGGGGGGAGAAAAATTTCTAGCTATGTCACTGATCACACACACACACACACACACATGGCCATCCCTGCATCTCTGCCTCCTTAGGTCTATTCCTGTCCACAAAGCCAGAACTCCAGCACGCTTCACATGATTCCACAAGTAGAGAGCTGCAGAGCTTTTTATTCCAATATAATTTGGACAGATTGATTTGTACAGGCTGGTGGTTGATACACAACAATTACTACTATCCAAAGAATTTTGTTTAAACAAGTTAATAAGCACCAGTTCCTAGGAGAAGGAACTTCAATAAATCATGTTAGTCATACGCATTATATTAGGTACAGTACTTTCAAAAAAGTTTAGCCTATTAGATTTTTGATAGTACACGCACGTAACTGCACACATAACCAAAATCCCATTCTAATATTAGATTTAAATGACAGAATATGTCCCGTCCACTATGATAGTAAATAAAATACAGTGTGATGTATTAAAAAACAATGTCCTTCAGCAGATTTAGTAATTGCTAAAGTCAATTTTATTACTAGGTGGTAGTAGTGGTATATAGTCTATAATATTGGCAAATGTTCACTTTGGCGAAAACTTTTGGATCCCTGGTTTAAACATAATTTTTTTTTTATTACAATATGAACAATCTTATTTTATTTTCACATGCATATTGCAGGAAATGTTGAAACATAGTAATGTAAAATGTTATATGTGTTTAAAGTAATGTATACACTCCGTCATTTCAAAATAAACAATGTTCTTCAACTTTTTTTTATCAATTATTTTACTTCTAGCTTTAACTGTTTCCTTTTTATACAAATCTCCCTGATGGCATTCAGTTTGTACAGCTGTATGATTTATTTATTAATAGTTACCTATAAAATGCCAACATATTCTGGTAAGCTTACAATTGGTAGAGTAAACATTAGTAAAACAAGACTGTAATAACAGGGAGACCGGTAAGAGAGTCCTGCTACAAAGTTTATAATCTAAAGCAAGGTAATGACTACAGCTGTGCACCAGTTAAGTGATTTGGAAAGTGGACCGTTGGTAAATCTCGAGGACTGGATTAACCACCCCTGATCTAAAGGTAAACAGACATTGAGAAACCTGGTGCTATCTATTTCATAGTAGTCCAACCAGATTACAAAGGGTCTTAGTAGGCTGGATCAGTAGTTCTCAACCTCGGTCCCCCAACAGTTCATGTTTTCCAGGTCTTCACACAGAATCGCAAGTGAAGTAATAAGCTCCACCTGTGGATCTTTTAAAATGTGGCAGTAAATAATGAGTGCACCTGTGCACCTGCTGGGTGACTTGGAAAACATGAACTGTAGGGTACTTGAGGACCGAGGTTGAGAAGCACTGGGCTTGATGTTCACACAGGAATGTTTGCCAAGGGTCAGGAGGATTTGAAAGTAAAGACATTTTAAGAAGTTTGCTCAGTTATTATGACCTGAATTCATATACCTTAATTTGTCACAAGCGTTCCTGCATTCATATGATGCAAAGTTCATTAATATTTTTTACATTGGAAAGGCATGTCCAATTCTTGAAGCTGGACAGCTGTTTTGTACCTGGGATACACATTTTTAGGTACAATTTTTTTTTAGTTTAGCTGTTGTTGGGATGCATCAAACATAAAAAAGCGATCAAACCTCTGCAAGTGCAGTTTTTAGTGTTTTGGGTGCATTTTTCATATGCACTGAGCCCCGGACTGTACAGAGTGTTTTAAAAAAAAATATGTAACTGAAACCTTGTCCATCAAGAGCCAAATACTGTCATTGGATTGGGTCTGCGATGTCTGTCGGATCGTCATGTATTATGAATGGCCACAGACCCTATTTGCTGGGACATTTCCACCCGAGACAGGATAGTTTTGTTTGGTTGTGCTGGTCTCTGGAAAGTTGTCCTGGAGCCCAGTTGTTATGGATGGCAGATAACGCACGCAATTCCGTCATGTCCCATAACTTTGGAAATAATGTTCCACACACCATGCATGTTTCTATGGCATAATGTGTCATATCGTCTGTCCTTCAACATCTACTGTAACATATAAGAAACACATATAATTTCTAAGAAACCAAAAAGAGAAAAAAACGGCGCTTATCCCTGTTAACCCAAAAACCCAATTGATGTTACAGTAATATTGATCACTTCAATTATATGTCAATTGCATATCATTTAAGAAAGTTTCATAAATTTAAATTAGATAAAAATTAAAAAACATGAAAATACATGAAACACTCCAGCAGCGTGAACGGGAATTGCCAACTCCTAAAGTAAACAAGAAAGGTAGAGGTAGATGGACACGCACTAGGAATTAATGTATAGAGAAAGAAAGATTTAAAAATGTATTATACATATTACACTGTCCAGTGATCAGATAAAACATACAAAATAAATGTATAAAATCATGAAAAAATATATATGAAAGACTTCCGTAGAAAAGGTTCAGGGCTAGATTCTCTAAGCTTCAAAAGTGATAAAATGGAGAGTAATAAACAACCAGCCAATCAGCTCCTACCTGCCATGCCACATACTGTGTTAGAAAAATGTCAGGCAGGAGCTGATTGGCTGGTTTTTTATCACTCTCTATTTTATCACTTTTGAAGCTTAGAGAATCTGGCCCTAAGTCTGATCTGATGAAGCCGCTGACACCCCATAGGAGGCGGAGAAACACGTCATACAAACTTAAATGGTACCTTGACTGTCCTTTCTGGAGCTCATAAAAACGGAACCCCATTTCTGCCAACCTAAAAAGCAAGTACTGATACTTTTTTCAATACAGCACTGTATTAACAGTGGCTGATTGTTTGGAAACAAAAAGATATCGGGTTACCCATTTTTTTCTGTCTGGCCAGACAGTGGAAAAACACTTGTGGCTATTGCAAAAGATTATGCCCGACATATACAAGGATACACTGCAGCTATCATAGCTGGACTTAACCTTTTCTACGGAAGTCTTTCATATATATTTTTTCATGATTTTATACATTGGTTTTTTATGTTTTATCTGATCACTGGCCAGTGTAATATGTATGTCTAATACATTTTTTTTTTCTAATATCTTTTTATTGACTTTGAAAATAGTACAAACGCACATCCATCGTGAGCATTATGGAATACGCAATGAAAAGTACATTTCAGATGTAACACTTGTGTAACAATAAAAGAACATATTGTGTCAACTATATCGGTTTCAAGTGGTCGATTTCTGAAGCATATCTACTCCTTGATTCACACAATGCAAACTCTAGGCAAACTACAATACATGTAAATAACCCATAAGAATATTATGGGGGTAAAAACAGAAAAGATTAGAGAAAAGAACAGCCAGAAAAAGGAAAGAATGAGAGAAGTAAAGGGGGTTGTGTGGTTGGTAATTACAAACATGTACAGCCATCTATATTTAATTGTTAGTCAGGTAAGTTTGTGTAGACTTAAACTCCATCCATGGGAGCCAAATCGCCGCAAACTCCTGGGTACGTTCAGGAGGTACCCTCAGGTCTTCCATGGTCATGTACAAATCCACCCGTGCGAACCATTCTTTAATCGTGGGGGGGGAAGTAGATCTCCAATGTACGGTATAACGGCTTTCGCTGCACCATTCAAAAACTTCAATAGGGATTTTCTGTAGGACCTCAACGTGCCCGGGTATAGGTTTAACAGCCAGAAGGAGGGGGTGTCAGCAGGGGCGAATTTAGGGGTCAGGCCGCCCCTAGGCACAACATTTTTGTGCCCCCCCCTCCCCCTATTTTATTGTAATCATATATGTATATACATTGTTATTTATATATTTCATACAAATTTAACTGTAGCCCACCTTAATATTTTGTTAAGCACTTTGGACTGCTCACTACACGGAGGACCCGGAGGGAGGGAGGCACTTATTAGTACAGTGATTAGCACAGTGTCTCTGTCAGTCTCTCTCCAGCTCACACACTGTGACTGAGCGCAGGGAGGATCTGCGCACGCTCAGCTCAGCTGCTGGATACACAGCAGCCAATAGACTGTGTGTGTGTAGAGTAGCCAATGGGCGGGAGCCGGCAGCAGTGAGCCTGAGCCATTTCCAGAAGCGCAGGGGGACCTTTGGACCCAGCCACTAAGTGGTGATATAATGTGCATGGCAGAGTGGGTGGGCAGTGGCGGATGACGAGCGGCGCTGCCACCGACATATGATAATTCATGTCTGCGGCGGCGCTCGTCACTCGCCGCTGTCCACCCGCTGTGCCATTTAACAGAATGTCAGCCTGCCTGCCGCCCTTAATTGGTGCCGCCCTGAGGCCGGTGCCTCACGGGCCTAGGCACAAATCCGGCCCTGGGTGTCAGGTACTTCCGATTTCACTATAATCTTAGCGATAGACATAACTTGGTCCCAAAAAGGTCGGAGCGCCCCACACGACCACCAAATATGCAGGGGTGAGCCAACTTCATCGTTACATCGCCAGCAAGTATTAGACACTCCAGGAAACATTTTTGCAAGAGTTAGTGGACATCTATACCAACGTGAAAGAACCTTAAATTGGGTTTCAATTACAGAGTAGCTAAAAGAACTAACAAAGGTGGCCTGAAACATTTTTGCCAAGTCTCAACATCTAAATCCAAACCCAGATCTCAGTTTCAGGCCTGGGCATAGGTTGGCAATGCAGTATACTTATTTTCTATTAAAAGAGTGTAACCCCTTGAAAGCAGGTGCAAAGGGCGCGTTGGTTCCTTGCACATACCCTCAAAAGGTGTCAAGGCTCGGCCAACTGCCCCACGTATATCCTTCCCTTGCACAAAATGTTTAAGTTGGAGATATCTCCAAATCTCTGATGGAGGCAGCCCCCATTTCTCCTGTAAGTCAGAAAGGGGCAACACCTTGTTCCCATCCATTAACTGGCCCGCCCGATGAACCCCATGTTGTTTCCACTTTTCAAATCCTAAACTAGCGACTCCAGGGGGGAACATAGGGTTATCAAATAATGGAGTAAGGGGGGATATTAGAGACGAGACACACGAGAGTTTCCTAAGTCTGTTCCAACAGGCTATAGTGGGGCCTACTGTGGGATGTGTTATGTTGCCAACCTTGGGAAGCCAAGGATAAGACTCAATAGGCAGAGGAAAAACCTCACTTTCTATATGAACCCATTGTTTAGCATCTATTGAGCGCGTCCACTCCAGAACCCGACTTAAAATCATAGCTTCGTAGTAAACCGTAAAATTAGGGAGTTGCAATCCACCCATCTGCTTCCTTCTAAAAAGTATGTCATGACTGAACCGTGGTCTCTTACCCCCCCATATAAATGACCGGACTTCATTCTGTAAGTCTCGGAACCAGGTCTTTGGGATATGGATAGGTAACGTTTGTAAAAGGTATAAGACCCTAGGGAGGACATTCATTTTGATCACACTGATTCTTCCCAGCCAAGAAAGGCGTTTATTACCCCAACTTCTTAGTTCAGCACGAAGTGTGAGCAATAACCGCCTAAAATTATCAAAAAGGCGAGACATATCAGGGGACAACACAACACCTAGGTATTTAAGGCTAGAAGGATGCCAGGCAAAAGGGAAGGATTGCCTAAGATGCTCTAGGTCACGGGGTGCAGAAGATACATTAACTGCAGCAGATTTGCTCATGTTTATTTTGAAATTTGAAAGATTCCCAAATGTCCAAAATTCTGCCATAAGATTGGGGATAGAGATAACGGGGTTAGTCAGTGTTGCCAACAAATCGTCCGCGAACAGTGCCATAATGTGGTCCATGCCCTTCACCTTTAAGCCAGTAATATTTGGGTTGCGCCTGATGGTGCATGCCAGGGCCTCCATACACAGTATAAAGATCAAAGGGGAGAGGGGGCACCTCTGTCTGGTCCCATTGCCAATATGTACCGGCTCTGAGAGAGCCCCATTGATCCTTATCTGAGCCGTGGGGGACCTATAAAGCGCCATGATACGTTGCAAGCACTCCGGGCCTAGCCCAATGTGTCGCAACACCCCTTCCATAAACACCCAACTTATCCTGTCAAACGCCTTTTCGGCGTCAGTAGACAGCACTACCATGGGTATATTGCGAGTAGAGGCCAGATAAATCAAATAAACGGCCTTAATCGTGTTGTCGGCCTTATCTAGACTTTAGTAAAGCTTTTGACACTGTCCCACATCGCAGACTGTTAAATAAACTTGAAAGCTTGGGATTGGATTCTAAGATAGTTGAATGGATAAGAGCGTGGTTACAGGACAGAAAACAGAGAGTTGTAGTAAACGGAGTACAGTCAAAGGAGGGAAAGGTTACAAGTGGAGTACCCCAGGGATCTGTACTTGGACCGGTGCTTTTTAATATCTTTATTGGTGATATTGCAAATGGAATTGAGGGTAAAATGTGCCTTTTTGCAGATGACACAAAGGTATACAATAGGGTAGACACACCAGGAGGGGTAAAACAAATGATTGAGGATCTAGCCAGATTAGAGAAATGGTCAAGAGAATGGCAACTACAGTTTAATGCCAAAAAATGCAAAATCATGCACTTGGGTCTCAGAAATCCAAAGACTCAATATAGTATAAATGGCACTATAATGGAAACTACTGAGGAAGAGAGGGATCTAGGTGTCACTATTTCAGGGGACTTAAAAGCAGGTAGGCAATGTAACAAAGCAATGAAGAAGGCAAGTCAGATGCTTGGTTGCATAGGGAGAGGTATCAGCAGTAGAAAGAAAGAAGTAATAATGCCACTGTATAGGTCATTGGTACGACCTCACCTAGAGTATTGTGTTCAGTTCTGGAGGCCATATCTCCAGAAGGATATAAATACATTAGAGACTGTACAAAGAAGAGCAACTAAAATGGTGCATGGCCTACATCACAAAACGTACCAGGAAAGACTAAAAGATCTTAATATGTATACTTTAGAGCAGAGAAGGGAAAGGGGGGACATGATAGAAACTTTCAAATATATCAAGGGCTTTAACAAGGTACAGGTGGGAGACATTCTTCACAGGAAGAGGAGCAACAGAACACGAGGACATGCACTGAAACTAGAGGGAGGAAGATTCAGGGGAAATGCGAGGAAGAATTTTTTCACAGAAAGAGTAGTAGATAAGTGGAATAGCCTCCCAACAGAGGTGGTAGACGCAAATACAGTAGTGCAATTTAAACATGCTTGGGATAAGCGTATTGATATCCTTACAAAAAAATAAGGATCAAATATGGCTTGAGGTAACATGTTTAAAAAAAGGGGCAGACTAGATGGGCCAAGTGGTTCTTATCTGCCGTCAAATTCTATGTTTCTATGTTTCTATGTTTCTATGTCTCGTGCCTCTCTCCCAGGGACAAAACCTACCTGGTCAGAATGTATCAAATCAGGTATTAAACGCTTAAGCCTATTTGCTATAACTTTTGCGTATAATTTGATGTCTGCATTCAGTAGGGAAATGGGGCGATAACTAGCACACTGGCTCAGGTCTTTATTTTCCTTCGGAATCACTGTAATGTGAGCTGCCACTGAGTGGGGCGAGAAACCACGGTCCGCTGATACCTCATTAAAGGCAGTCAACAGTTTTGGTAAAAGTAAGTCTTTAAAGGATTTATAATATGAAACAGAGAAACCGTCAGGTCCAGGGCTTTTTCCAGACGGGGTCTCCTTTAGCGCTGTTTCCAGTTCCACCAGAGAAAAAGGGGACTCTAGACTGGCGCTGTCCTCCCCCGACAACCGGGGAAGACCCGCCTCACGGAGGTACGTCTCCACCAGGTCATGGGAGGGAGTCAGCGCCCCACCAGCATTAAGGTTATACAATTTGGTGTAATATGAATGGAACGTTGCAGCTATATCACGTGTGAGGTGGTGCTTGGCCCCCCCCCGGGTCCTTTATCATATCAATGTATAATGTGGCTCTCTGGGAGCGTAGTGCCCTGGCCAGAAGCCTGCCTGGTTTGTTGCCCCACTCATAGTTACGGTTTCTACACAATTTATAGTCTCGTTTGACATCTTCAAACAACAAAGTGTTAAGCTGAGATCTCACCGCAGTGAGTTCCTTAAGCGTTTGGTGGGAGGGGGTGGACTTGTGGGATGTCTCCAGTGAACGCAATTGCTGTAGCAAGTCTAACTTCCTACCCATTTTTTCCTTTTTTAACATTGCTCCCAATTGTATGAGTTTCCCCCGTACCACACATTTGTGTGCTTCCCACACTGTGAGGACCGTGACGTCTGGTGTTTCATTCTCCGAAAAGTATTCCGTAAGTGTTGTAGTCAATTGTGGTTTACATCTAGCGTCAGTGAGAAGGTTTTCATTTAAGCGCCACGTACACTGTTTAACATTAGCTATGGCCGTCGTGATAGTCAAAAATATAGGGGCATGGTCTGACCAAGTCGTCAGGCCTATGTCTGTGTCCTGAATCAAATGTAGATACCTATGGGACATTAAAAAATGGTCCAATCTGGAGTACATATCATGCGGTCGGGAATAAAATGTATAGTTTCGGTCTGCTGGATGTTGTAGTCTCCATGTATCTAACAGTTGGTGTTCGTGTAAGGCCCTCCTAATCTTACGATGTGAGGCCGTAGAAGGCCTGCCTGCAGGGCCCGAGGTGTCTATCTCTGGCTGGAGTGACCAATTCAAATCTCCCCCCACCACCAAAACGCCCTCTACCAGCGAAGCAATCTTGTCCAAAACTATAGGTAGGTAAGAGTGTTGCATTTGGTTCGGCACATAAAGATTGACAAACGTGTAGGCCTGTTCATAGAGCTTACACTTTACCACTAATGTCCTGCCCTCCTCCAGAGCTATCGAGGCCACATCTTTTAAGGGGAGCTTCCTTGACAGGAGGATGGCCACTCCCAATGACTTGCCTTTTGTATTGTTATTATAAAAAGCAGTCAGGAAGTTACGATCCGTCAACGTAGGAGCAGCATCGGCCCGAAAATGCGTCTCCTGGAGGAATGCTACATTAGCCTTGAAAGCATAGAGGTCTCGTAGGACCCTTGAGCGTTTCTCAGGGAGATTTAGGCCTTTAACGTTATAAGAGACCAGCTTAATAGCAGTTAGTCTCGTGTTAGCCGCCATCATGGGTCGGGGAGGGGAGGGCGGGACCTGCGCAAGCTCTGGAGGGGAGGTACCAACCACATCGAGAAAAGAGACAGAAGTGAGGAAAGGAAGAGAAAGAAAGACAAATAGTTATGGGGAAAAACAATCCAGAAAGCAATATTACAATGCACATCATATGAAAATACTACATCTAAAAACACACACAAAATCACAATGCCGCCCCTTGGAAACCCGGGCATACAAAACATATCCGGTTCCAAGGAAAAAGAAAAAGGTGGCGGCATGGGGGCACTGGGGGTTCAGTGCCAACAACAAACTTCAACTAGCAAAAACAATGTTAAACCCATCGTAACCTTTAAGAGGGTGCGACCGGACTTTAGCTATCTCTTACTGTACTTAAAGTCCCATTACGGTTATAAGCGAGTCTCTGTATGTAGGCCTTACGGTCTGGATCGGAAAGCATGAGACCGTTCCTGTAACTCAGGTACACATGAAAAAACGTATGGTCAGGCCGCTTACTTGAATAGACTAGAGCCGCGAACAGTCCAGTCGCAGTGGCGCAACAGAGTTAGAGAGTAGACCCTCAGTTAGAAGTAGATCTTCTTGGTGACCTCTGATCCAGCGGAGGCCTAGGGTTACGTTGAACAACTTGCCAATCATTGTTAGGATGAACTAATTCTGGCGGGATAGAGCGCACCAATGGTTCCTGCCAATCTGGAAGAGCAACTATAGGAACGTCCATGGCCCGGCAGAAGGCCGTCAGATCATCTGGGCCCCCTGAGAGTGTAGAGCTTGCCATTATGTGTAGCTTGCAAGTTGAAGGGGTAGCCCTATCTGTATTTAAGGCCCAATTTGCGGAGTTCCGTTGTCAGGGGGCGGAGGGCTCTTCGTTTTTGAAGGGTTGACCAGGATAAATCCTGGAAGATCTGAATCTGGTGAGTTCCCTGTATGGTATAGTCGCTCTGACATATCTTGCGTAGAACATCTTCCTTCTGGGTGTAATAATGTAAGCGGCAAATAACGTCTCTCGGTCCGTCAGTTGGTGCGCCCCTTGGTTTCAAGGCACGGTGAGCTCTATCAAACTCAATTTGAGTCCCCGGATCTTGTCCCAGCAAGCCATTGAACACTTTTGTAAGATACTCAATGAGACTCTGTGGTGGGACGTCTTCAGGGATGCCTCGTATCCGCAGATTATTACGACGCCCTCTATTGTCCAAATCGTCTAAACGGTCGTGCAGCTGTTGCAGCTCCACCGCCTGTCGAATGACTGCGGCCCTCAGCTCGTTATGTGAAGCTGCAGAGTCCGCGGTGAATTCCTCTACGGTGGTCAGGCGGGAACCTAATTGAGTCATCTCTGACTGTATGGAGGCGACTTCTGAACGGACAGTCTCACGTAATCTCTGTTCTAGCTGATCCAAGTCACGTTTCGTCGGCATAGTGCTCAGCATCTGTAAAACTTGGGATATACCTCCTACATCTTGTGTAGGCACCTGCTCCACAGGTCGAGTATTTTGAGGGGCAGAGTCGGCAAATTGTGTTAAGTTAGGCGTAGGAGGGATTACGGAATCATCTGGCGATGTGGGGCTCTGTTGCGTTAGAAACTGGCGCATTGAGGGAGGCTGCGAGGATTCCGAGTGATGCGCACTGGAACCCTTCTGAGATTTACGGCCTTCCATTTGGGTGGTCTTCTTGCCCTTCACCATGGAACTTATGACGTTATGCACATCCAGTAAACTCTAGATGCTCATACGAAGTGGGTCTAGGGCTGCTAATCAGGTTGTCAAAGTCGTCGCCGGCACCTTCCCCCAGAAAGTGGCTACAGTAGCATCAGCAGGACATGGGTGTCAGGCATACACACTCCATCTCCGCACGCCCAGGGGCCCAGGTGCTCAGTAGGAGGGGGCAGCTCTCCTATGTCCACTTTGGGGTAGGTCACAGCAACCCTGGTGTATAGGCATTCGGTGTCCAATACTGGGACACCTGTAATGCTGTGTCACCTGTCCTGGGGTGACTGCTTATGTTCCTAATATATGGTTCAATTCAATTCTAGCAGCCCCTATGAGCCTCTGTCTCCTAATCAGGGGTGTTGGGTCTGCCTGCTGTGGATGGGGGACGTTGAGAGGTGCTGCAGCTCCCCATCGCTTGCACCTGCACTCTAAGGAGAATGTTGCAGGCTTCTGCCACACTCAATATGGCCGCCTTAGGGACAGGGTGTTGGATCTGGCTTCAGCGTTATGCAGGGACAGAGCAGAGGACCAACCTTATGTGGTGTGGTGAGCTGGGGGGCTGCCAGGTAAGAGCCAGAGCAGGAGCCTTTTCGCTGGGACGTCTCCCCGCTGTTTTGCGGTGTACGCGCGTCCTGGGGCCCGCGATGCGGCTAGCTGCCGAAATTTAGGTCACTGCCTCCCGTCGGGTCTGCCGCTTGTTGCTGGGGCTCTCGGAGGGTCTCCTGGGCTAGATTTCGCCCTCGGGTGCCTTCTGGTAAGTAGTTTTAGGCCCGGTGTAGCAGGAGCTCCTGGCGTCCACGTCTGCCTGTAATGGCCGCAAAGCCACGCCCCGTCTAATACATTTTTAAATCTTTCTTTCTCTATACATTAATTCCTAGCGCGTGTCCATCTACCTCCACATATCATTTCTAGTTTGTTTGTTTTTTAAAACACCCTCTATTAAACCCCCCCCCCCCCCCCAACAAAAAAAAATAAAGCATGGACATTCTTGTCACTGTAGTAAAGGTGAGGGAGATTTGCATTGTAAACCATAAGCATTTCCCTGGGAAATAATTCCTAATACATGACTGTTTGACAGTTAACAGCTAAATGACTCCACATGAGACGAAATGCTGACATGATACCACCAATTTATATTTAGTCATCACAGCTGTTCCTTTTTCCGCAGTTAAATCAACCTATCCATTTAAAGCTTCATTGTTTAATTCGGAACCAGGATTCTGTGAAACATGTGCAAAACATTTCGTTAAGTGTTTACTAATGGAATATAGAATTGTGCAGTCAGTCATTCCTCGTCAAGCCGATGTGTGACTTATACAGCATTGCCAATAAAGTGTAAGTGCAGAGCAATATACCATGGCAATTCTAGTTTTATGGTTCTTTTGTAATTAAAGTCAAGTTTAATTGGCTTGATACACTGAATTAGCAGCCAAATAGCGATGACCTTCTTTGTGACGGAACACAAAACAGGACATTCTAATGGGATCTTTGGTAGAGAAGAACACTGTATCACAGTATAACTGATGGGAGAGAACCATTAACTAGTTTAGTTACCATCACACCCAGAGATGATGCCGAAATTGAATTGGGGGGGGGGGGGGGGTTAACTGAATGAATATTGGCAGACTGCACATGCCACGTGCAGTGAGAAAGCAGCTGCAGAGTGATTGACAGGAAGAGGCCATTGCGGGAGGTAATGGAGAATGTCCACAAAAAAAAAAAAACGCAGGCATGTCATGATCAATTTTGAGGTGTGTCTCAGAACGTGACTGTGTTTTTGAAGGTAAAAAACATGGCAGTGTGGTTATTCTATGCAGCCATGGGGTGACGATGTTCCTTGCAGCTGCATTGCGGTTGCCACACAGTATGCAGTTACTGAGCAGTTTGCAATGGCTTTGGTGTGCATCTCTGCTAACGTGTTGCGCTTGAAATGCCGCACAGTCCCGTCACTAAAAAAGATTTGCTTATGTGATGAAATGTACCCAATAGAGAAACAGAAAAAGTTGTGACCCAAGGGTCACTCCGTAGCGCTAGTCATGCTAGATCTCAATCTTTAGACAGTTGTTCCACACTCAATGTGTATAATAAAACAGTTCAAGAAACACTAGGCCAATTTCTATATGGCACCCACTTTAGCTGTGCAGGATTTGCTGCTTCTTAACTAGGAAGTGTAACCCCTTTTTTAAAAGTAGAAACAGAGAATTGTGTCAGAGACCAAACTGGTGTCTGGCACTTTAAGAAGCGCAGTCCTGCTCAGTAAATTAAATGTCCATACATGTTAAGTGCAAGATATAACTCATTTATTTAAAACACCAGTTTGGTCTCTGACACAATTCTCTGTAACCAATAGAGGGCAGCATTCTACCCACGAGGCTTCACTGGTTCATCAGTTCCTTCCTATCATGCCAAACAACACAAACATATCCTTCTAGGAGGCAGATGTATTAAGCCTTATGCTGGGTACACACCAGGACGACTAGGGCCCGATCCCCTCAATCTAGATCCAATTCCGACCAATTGGATGTAGATTGTGTGCTGATTGGGCCCTTTTCTGTCCTGGTGTGGACCGATACCGATCCGATGCGCGGTCCCGCTGGTCGGTCAGTCGTTATTGAGATCCTACCTGCTGCAGGTAGGATCTCAATGACGACCATACAGCCGGGTGCGGGTCGCCATCGGATCGGACCCGCTCGCGGTGCACATCGTGAGCGGGTCGTGCCCCCCCGCGTCACCGTGAGCGGGTCGGACGAGACACTGACGACCCGCTCACGATGTGCATCGTGAGCGGGTCACCCTGGTGTGCACCCTACATTAAAAAGAGATAAATGCCAGAGTGATAAAGAGAGATAAATGTCCAGCCAATCTCCTGCTATTTGTCATGTTACAGGCTGTGTTTGAAAAAAGTCAGTAAGGAGCTGATTGGCTGGATGTTTATCACCCTTGTATTTATCTCTTGTTAAGGCTTAATACATCTGCCCCTAGATGAGAAGTACAGTACACAGTACAGCCTATGCATAACTAATATTATTTTGATGCTGTATTGTTCTCTCCCGTCTTTTCCTAATCGGGTAGCTACGTATATGAAAAAGAAGAAAAAAAATAACATACAGATTTGTCATTCATATATAGTTTGACAGAAGTAGATAAAGGCAAATGCCATTTCAGGTTTAGATGAAAGAGTGACGTACCATACATAAAGAGTATATACAGTACTGGCATATGTGTAAAGGTATAAACAAGGGATTCCCACAATTCCACATCAAACTTATATAGTACACTCGGGGGAATGGGGGGGTGGGGATATTCTCATTCATTAGCATCCCCCCTGCCCCGAGCCACAATAAGTTTCTCCCTGCAATCACACTGATACATTGTATCACCTGTGTGATGTCATGCGTATTTCTAAATGGTCAATTCTACAATATTTTAATATCAGAGGCTTTAGTGCTCCTATTGCCAAATAACCAAGTCACAATTCCTTAACTGCCTCAGGGTTTTATGTGGGAACTTATGTCAACCTTACCTTTGCACTGGAAACATTGCATTATTTTAATGATCACGCAAAGCAGCAACAATAATGGAACAAAATAATGATCTTTAGGTAAAGAACTTAATTTTTTTTTCAGATTTAACCACTTAAATCTTTCCTATGTAGAAAAATGTTACAATCATTTTTTGTGTGTACTGTTACCCTAGAGACTGGAACTGATTTTGATGAGGGAAGAGCTGTGAATATGGTGCCATGATGGAAGAGGACTGCCGGTCTCCCCAATATTATTATTATTATCCTTCCAACGCGTTTCACTGCCTCTAGGGGTAGCTTTTTCAAGGATATCCTTGAAAAAGCTGCCCCTAGAGGCAGTGAAACGCGTTGGAAAGCTGCTCACTCTCAAGGCCCCTCACTGCCATCGCTATATCGTGTTCATCAGGATCCAACCAGCCGTCTCCATCTCCTCATCCTTGGAGTATTTGCATGTTCGGGACATTTCCACTTTGCTCTCCACACAAATCGTGATTCTCATACAGGAGAAAGGAAATTCACCTACCTCCTCCCTTAACGGAGATCACAGCTTGTTATAGCAGTCCTACATGGATACAAGTCTCCAAAGGGACAAACAGCGGTAACTATATCCATCTCCAATTGTGTTTATTTGAATCCAGTGGAAAGCTAATTTGTACCCCCAGTTTAAAGAACTGCATCGTTCCAGTTGGGACTTTACAAAGGCGGCATTAATAGGAGCGGATCCTATCAACCCTTCTAAACACAGTGGCATACAGAGAGGGCCATATGAGAGTTTTTACTACCATCCCTTATTTTATTGTTTATATATGTTTATGTAATTTTATATGGTTCTATGCATACTAAATGTTTTTTACATTGATTATCCCTCATTGGTAAGCGCTACTTTTTTCCTCCATTTATATGACTCCACAAGGGTTCTGCAGCATCTGAGAAAGTACTTAAACAAATGAGCAGAACAAGGAAACAGTGACTTACAGTACAAGACAATGTAGGACAAGCACATGGTATAAACACTGCTCCATCAGTCGTTATGGCACAAAAACAGGCAGCAGTGTAGCAGAAACCAATGGTTACAGTGGCATAGTTATAATGGGTGTACTGTGTGCAGTGCCCACATTGCACCCTTTAATTATACTTACCACTCTGGAGTCCCATGATGCAACAGCCCTGCAGAAATTGTCATAAAATTGGCAACCATGACAATCTTCCGGAGATCTGCACCCCGCCGAGTGAATCCCCACAGTACCATGCGAGCGGATGTGTACGCTTTGCGTCAAATTAGTTTTCCTCCCTTAGTGAATAACATTAAGTCTACATGGAAATGGCCGAAATGGGGGCTGGCGCCATGTGACATCAGCCGCCCACCCCAGGCAGGTATTTGCAGCGGTATGCCCAGAGTTTCTATGGGCGCGCCCATAAAATGCTGCACGGTCCCCTGCATCTGCCTCCAGCCTGCTCCCTTCCTGGCCGCTGTTGAGCAAATGCCCCAGGTGCGTGTGAAACTCACCGAAGGCATTTGCTCTGGGGGTTTGCACATTCGCCTATTTGCACATGCGCAAACCCCCACAATCAGCCAGATTAGCAAATTTGGACCTGTCCAATCAGATTGCACCCTAAGTCACTTGTGCCTAAGCCTGGATAGCCATAAAACCTGGATTGTTGGTGTTCCTTCAGGACCACGGTTGAGGATCACTAGAGTAGATGATAGTATAAAAAGGGGAGGTAAAGCCCATAAGAGAAGAGGGCCCGGCTCGCACAAGCTTACATTCTAAAAATGGTTTTGTGTAGAGGTGGAGCATCTGATAAGGAAAGGAGAGAATTCTAGACATAAGGCCTTATTCTAGTTCACTCTTAGAGGCAAATTACTTCTTAGCTGGACAAAACCATGTGCACTGCAGGTGGGGCAGATGTTACTTGTGCAGAGAGAATTAGATTTGGGAGGGTTTTTTCTTCAAAGTGAGATCTATATTGCAGTGTAGAAATAAAGCAGCCAGTATTTACCCTGCACAGAAACAAAATAACTCACCCAAAGCTAAATCTCTCTGCACATGTTACATCTGCCCCCTGCAGTGCACATGGTTTTGTCCAGCTAAGAAGGAATTTGTCTCTAAGAGTGAACTAGAATAAGACCCATAGTGAATTCTTGGAGGCAGGAGTGGAGGACGTTAATCAGTTTTCATTAAAGGCTGTATTCATTTGTGGAGCAAAGAGTGTGGACAGCATGAGAAGTTTAATGTGTGACTGGAATTTTAGAAATGTAATAAAGAAACCCAACAATATGATATTATAAACCTCAAAAAAGGCATAATTAATGACAATAATAAGGGTTAGTGCTGCACTGAGGAGTCACTAAAGTAATATTAAACATGAAGGAAAAGAAAGTGAACTCTTAAAAATGAATGAATAAGTTTAAGTAAAATAAAAATTAAGATACTGTATATATGTTAATAAATTGTCTTAATTTAATTATAAACATATATAAATTTATAATTAAGTATTTTTAATCAGGATAGGTTTGATCAAAATAATAAAACTTGATCATGTATATTAAAAAAATATATGGTGGTATAAGAGAGTAATAGCACATAATACAATCATAGATTATGACATCACTTTTTTTGAGGCATCAATCAAGAGTTATGCTGGTATATCATTTGTCTGGATGCGTAGGATAGGTAATTATACAAGACTAGTGCAGCTCTGGTAAACTGATTCTAATGCAAATTTATTAAGCCCGGTGAAGTGATAAAGTGTTCGGTGATAACATACCAGACACTCAGCCCTTAACTGTCATTTGTCAAACACAGCCTGTAACATGACAGGAGCTGACTGTCTAGTGTGTTATCACTTGCCACTTTATAACTTCAATAGGATCACTAAATCTGACTCTCTAGTCCAGTGGTTCCCAAACTTTTTCAGGTCAAGGCACCCTTTGCGTCTCCATGATTTTTTCAAGGCACCCTTAAGCTAAAATAATTACAGAAGTGTCCCTTTTTCAAAGTAGTTGGGTCAAAATAATGTGATAAGTATTAAGATCAGGAAACATAGAAACATAGAACATAAACACATAGAATTTGATGGCAGATAAGAACCACTTGGCCCATCTAGTCTTCCCCTTTTTCAAACATGTTACCTCAAACCATATTTGATCCTTAGGAAAATAGTACTTCAACTTGTTTGCAAAAAAGGATGGTTGGGAGGGTTACGCCAAACATCACTGGCCAGGACTTACTGGCGTTGTTTTGAGTGGCAGTTAGTGCACCTCCTCTATTTAAATGTAAAATGTAGGCTCCAGTTCCCTGGCTCCAGTTCCCTGGCTGATGTTCCCTGGCAGATGGAGTGGGCCTCGCTCTTGCAGGGGAAGATTCGCCATCCGCCATCCCCCGCCAACTGCCATCTGTTCTGCGAAAGGGGACGCGCGCGCACGAGATGCACGTGCGTCCCCTTCTGACGGCGCTTCCCCCGGGTCCCCGCCGGCTTGACGGCTGTCACCCGGGGTCCCCACCGCCTCTCCGCTGTCCCACCTAACCCTGTCCATCTCCCTGAAGTGTAGACGGACAGGGTTCCCGTCGCGCCGCCTCCCGGAAACTGAGACGCGTGTGAGATGCACGCGCGTCTCAGTCACATAGTCAGATGGAGCGCCTCTCCGCTGGCAGATCGCCAGCGGAGACAATCTGGCGATTTGCCAGCAAGAGGGAGGCTAGCTCCATCTGTAGTTGTGCATATTATTTGTCTGATCTCCCCTGATTACCCACCCCGTGAGCAAGGTCCCTGACGGGGGGCTGAAACATTGGGAGGGACAGAACCCATATGGCAACATATTGCATAGAAAAAAAGCTGTAGGTTACTTATCCATAACGGGCTAACACCACATTGCCCGTGGATGCCCACGCTGGTCCCATAACCACAATTGCTCAAGAGAAAATGTGGTTATGGGACCAGCGTGGGCAATAAAGTGACATCGGAAAATATTCCAGGGATTCGTACCAAACTCACAGTGTGGTGAGGATAGATAAGTGTATAAAGTTTTCTATTTTTATTGGATCACCCTTGTGTACATTATAAAACAGAAGTATACCAAAAAAGAGATGTCCATTGCTTTCTGGCGCGTACCGTTCTGGTGTACATTCTAGCTGAGGATCGGTTGTGGTCCTCCATTGGATTTGTGGCTGCAAGGACTGGTAGCACCTAGGGACTTTTCTCACTGTTTGTCTATACCACCCAAAGTTTAATTAACATTTTTAACAGATTCAACACTGAGAAAAACAAGCTCTGTATGGATATAGTCACTTACCTCATAATCAAACAGTTTACAATAAACTAATCAGCACTAGTCCAAAGAATGGCAATAATTAAAATTAAATGATACCAGTTGCTGCTTTTTGCACTCAGTGCACAGACCAATACCACTTGTATGTGATGATGCACGTTACTCCTCACAGGTATCCAAGTTTTAGGGATTCGTTTAAATAATTTATGTCTAGTTTAATCCAAACTTGGCCTTTCATGATAGGCTATATGGGGATCCAATGAGAAATGCTCTAGAAGTGTTGTCTAGGTATCCCCAGTCTAAGCCAGTCCTCAAATGACTCCAATGATTGACATTGACATTTCCTGGTGCAAGATGATGATGTCTTCTCCAAGCACCAGCAATGCATCTGTGTGCAGTATGAAGGTCGCCAATCTGGGAACCATCTCCCAAATCCTGTGTCAAACTCAGAACTATAGTTTATAAGGTAAATATGTCTAGTATTGGTATTCCTTTAGAACTCACGGGCAGGACCCTCTTCCCTCATGTGACTGTCCAGACCCTGTGACAAACTACAGAGGGAGCCGCTCTCATTAGAGCGGCTCCTAGTGATTCTTTTGCCATTCGCCGTCCCCTGCCAGCGGACGCATGATACACATATGTTTTGCCCGAGGTAGCAGCTGAAAGATGAGGAAGTCAAGTTGAGTTTGTTTCCTGATTACAGGGCAGAGAGAGTAGAACAGATTGCTGTCCCTTTTTAACCAGAAGGAGAGAGAGAGAGGGGTGAAAGACTTTGGAGTAGAAAGAGCCCAGGAGACTGGAAGAGCTACTAAGGCTGTCAGTTACATATGGTGCTTTCAAGAAAATGTTCGGAGAGGTCTGTAAACATTCCAACATTCCCCAGACTCAGCACTATAGCACAGCCTACTGCAACCAGCTTTTAACTTAAGTAAACATCTTCTGACACCAACTGAATAGTGCAGAGTAAACAAGAGAATATACTCTTCATCAGTTCTTAAAGATGATAAAATATAGAGACTGCCTTATAAATATATAATTAATCAGAGACTGTCTGAACCTAATAGATGTTGACTACTTCAATAGGACACAGACTGACAATATTGCACAATTATTCTAACATCATGGCATCATGGTAAGCTACTAATGTTATATAATTATAACAGTACAGACAGCATCAAATGTTCTTAAAGCATACCTGGTTGATTCCATATGCGATCATAATTACAGGCAGTAGCATACAGGCAAACTCAGCATAACAGACTCTTGAAAGGCTCCAATGGTCCCTACAATAACCCCCCCCCCCTAGCCTATCACTTGGGTAGCTAATCCACCATCAAGAACATGGTGACTCTGCCCTGGAAACACTTATATTAGGAAATCATAGGTGCTGCTGATTACACACCTGGGATTCTGCTACTGCTTCCAAAATCTGGTCTGGGTCCTCCACATTACTTTCATGTGGGGAGATGCTGTTTCTGCCACACTCCTCCTCCCTTAGCTTTAACCAGCCTGGTGAACCTACACCATTTTCAGGTGAGCTCTCTGCCTCACCCATCCCTATTTGTGTCATCTGCCTGTGTACACAGCCCTCCACCACTTTCCAGAGGACCACCTTGCCATCTTCCTCCTCTCCTAGCTTCATTATAGGGTTACTAGGATCAGGACCTCCTATCTCATAGACATATAGTAAACAACTTTCCTATATTAGTAGTCCATAGTTCCAAATTCTCTCTTCAAATGTCGCTCACACCAGGATAGTACCACGATCGGACAAAAGGAGAGAAAAAAATATGCAAATTGGTGCAGTATTTCTAAAAAGCCTTGTGTTCTTTATTTTAAAGAGATACACTCACAAGAAATGGAAGAAATAAATCGCTCAATCACTCCCACAGTGGCAAATTCTGCTGGGCAATCCACTTTTCAGGGGTACACAAACCACTTCTGTAAATAATAGGAACTTCCACACCATACTCCCATACAATGGGTTTGATGAAGGAGTTGGTTGGAGGACAAAAAGCAAACAATTGGTGCAGTAGTCCAAAACTGACAGGATTTTTAATGAGAAAAAAACACGCTTACAAACAAATGTGAAACAAAAGCATATAAGTCCAACAAGGTGGATACTGCTGCGCTCACATGAACGGTCATTTCTCACCCACGATGTTACAGGGGAGGTCCAGGGGTCCTAGTGCCGGCTCAAGGTCCCGGGTCTCCGTTCAGTAATACACAGTCCAATACCACCGCACACCAGGCAGTGATATCTTTTCAAAAACTGGGTTCCATTGGGCCCCAGACTGGTTCTGGACATGCAGCAGCTCTCCTGGATGCCACACTTTAGTAGTCTCTGGTCTCTTGCTCCTGAGTTGCTTTAGTGGCTGACGGTTTGTTGGTATCATGCCAGGTAACCAGCTCCTGCAGCAATGGAATGTCACGGCCCAGTATTAATGTATAAGGAGGTCACCACCACTACCACCTTTAATGACTGGCCTTGAATGGTTGGGGGTAAGTAGACACAAGGGCATTCCTCAACATCGCCATGGATACACAACACCCTGACAGAAGGCAGGACCTTGTAAACCCCTGGAGGAACCACTTTGGCAGCGACAATGGGGAGCTCACTGCTGGTATCCACCAGTGCTCAGATCTCCTGACCTTCCAATTTTACCTGCACCCGGAACAGGGAGGACTCTGCTTGGGTTACCCCTGCAGCTGCCATGCTGACCCACGACAAGCTGTTTTTCCCACACTGCAATCCATCTCCCTAAACAAGAAAAATTCTCTACTGTACTAACTGCTCCTAGAGCAGCAATAAAGATCACAAACAACAATGAGGGATAGTTCAGTCCCTCCACACGAATAGTAAAAAACAAGATATGTGATGCGATCCTTGTAGCGCTCAAAAATAATAAAAATTAGAATAGTTACGTGCTTTTTTGTTCTGTACGATGAAGATGTGGAGAGTGTCAGATTTCTCACGGGCAATTCATACATAAAAAAACAGATAAAAAGGGACATATATAGTGTAGTATGTTCTCAAAAGTTCATATAAGGGCTGTCATTCATTCGGTCAATACAGATTAACACTGTATTTCCCTATACTGTATTTCCCCGTATAGTATGGTTTTATTGCATTCATTGTGTAAATTTCAGTCAAATCTGTGTATTCTCGGTTTTATATACGTGGAATGCACGCTAATCATTAAATGATTCCAGCTATTTTCAAGCATATTTATTGTGTATACATCGTTGGGATGACAAATCGCAATGTTATCCACTATATAAAGTTTACCCCAGACACATAAACTGTACCAATAACCTAGATATGTATGTTATAGTGTAAAATGTAACCACTCCCCCCAGAGGGTGGTCCTATACCCCTTAGGTATAAATAGGAGCTCCAGGCAGAAGGATATTGCACCTTGATAAAGACAGACACTGTTGAAACGTGTTGGTGTTTTATTTGTTGGAGAAGGCTGTTTGAATTATATTTGTCATCATTCATGCCTCTCCTTTTATATTTACTTTTTAAAATAAATTCTACCCATTTTTTAATATCTGCCTGGACGTCCTTTCATTGAAAAGAAACCACTATATGAGGATCCACTGCGAGGCTAATGTAAGCATACAAGTGAGCATTTGAAAGATACCTTGATATGTTTTTTACCATCTATATGAATGTAAGCTTATTGTAAGCACCGTTCATTATTACCTGCACAGAAGGTGAACCTTTAAAGAATAGTACCACTATTGTATATGGAAGACTCCATTTTATCATCCTTGGGAAGATAGCCCTAATATGAACTTTTGAAAACATACTACACTATATATGTCCTTGTTTATCTGTTTTTTTATGTATGAATTGCCCATGAGAAATCTGATGTGACACTCTCCACATTGGCTCTCCCTGTTTCGGGCAGTTTTTATCCGGCTTCAGCCAGGCCCTTGCAAGCTGGGCTATTTTGGCCAGAATTCTGAGAGGCTTAGAGTCCTCCAGTCGTCAGTCACGGAATTCCTGGGCTTTGCTGGGCCCCACCACTCCAATCCTGTGCAGTATAACCTTTTTCAGGCCAGCATAGGAGCGTGCCTCAGCCACAGTAATATCCACATACAGTATGCTCATTGTGCCTCCCCAGTTAAACAGTGAGCCAGCCTGTCAGACCATTGCTCTGCAAGTCATCCCAACCGTATGGCCATGCACTCAAAATTGCAAAGAAATACATATTTTTAATCCACTGGGGTTTAGCTTTAGTAGACTTTCCCACTCTAGATCACTTTTGCCCATCACATATCATCTGGACCTGAGTTTGTTGCCCCTCAAGCAATATCTGTATCTGGGTTTGCTGTGCAGCAACAATTTTCTAAATCTGGGTTTGATGTGAAGCAGCCATATTCTTCTGCCCAGCTGCCAGTTCACCTTTTGAATAGTTCCTTCACATTGCCCTGCGCTTCCCCTTTAAGGGCAAACCTAGCAGGTTTAATATAATATGCCAGACTTATCAAACAGACCAAGCCGACACCCGCCTGCTACGCTGGCTATTTAACACACAGCAGCAAACAGTCTGCCATCAATGCGGAGGCCCTTTGAGGCTGCCTCTTGCACTGCATAACCAGAGAGAGAGAGGGGGAAAAAAACGTAGCCAACTTACCCAAGGTTCGCTCACATTCTCCACCAATTGTGACAAGGATGTGTGTGGGGGGTGCTAAATTGCATGCGATTGCATGCGATTTGCGTGCGATGCGATCCGCAGCCAGGGGTGCAGTAAAAATGAACTCGTACCATTGCACGCACGCAAAATTGCATGCGATGCAATGCGATCTCACTACGCAGAATAGGATACTAAGCTATTTGGGCGCCCTGATAATACACAAGTACCAATTTGTGTTCTGGGCAATTGACAGTTGTGATTGTTTGTCTAATGGTGCCCATACACTTGTGCGATCAGATGCGATGCAACATCACAATGTTGCATGCCACCTGCGATGATACATCGGTGATAGAAAAGGGCTAGAAGTAAGCTGTAGGAGGGCTGGTGGACGGAGATGGTGGCGGACGGCAGGAGGGCTGGCGGCCGGTGGTAGACAATGGAGCTGCGTCTGCCAGTAGAATAAAAACAAAAAATCAAAAGACTGGGTGGCCCTCTGATTGGCTGAGAGTATTTTTGCATTGCCGAAATACAAATGCTTTGCAGAACTATAACTATGGTAGACCACTGCCTACGCAGCCTAGTGCAAAGGCAGGCACTAGGCCACCATGTTTTGGCTAACAGCAGCTATGTGTGACATCATGAAGCCGCTGCAAACTACCGCCCAAATTGTCTGAACCACGCCCACCCAGAGCCCAATGCCTCCACACAATGCTGCATTATACGCTATCCCCACCATCACTTATAACGCAGTCACATTTTCCAGAATGCACAAGATTGCTTAAACTAGCTATTAGCGATTTTAGCAATTCAGCGATCATTATTCAATTAGACCTAATATGGAGAAACCATATTTACAGACTTCTTTAGCTAAAGAAATTGAGAAAAAATTGTTTTATTTTTATTTTTTTTAAATATACTTGAATAAATGTTGAAAAGTTACCTTCAATGAAGTTCATTCATTTATATAATTATATTGATTGGTTTAAAAAAAAACTGATTTGAAAAGGATATTTAGTTGAAGGACATTTTATTTTTTATGACAAAAGGGAAACTTATGCAAATCTATTAACATTTGATCATGGTAAATTTTAGTTTCTGGGAAGAATCATTTGTCATCATGGAAACCACTTTAATTTCTGAAACCCGTTTCTTTGTGAAATGTTCTCTAATAATTTGATTTAATTCAGTTGGTTGATGTCTCAATTATTGAACTAGTAAGTTTTCAAAGATAGGGAAATAGATTGTGAGGGAATAATAGTCAGAACATTTGTGTACTAATTTTCTATGGCCCTTTTTTATAATACAAATAATGTCAGCTGTGCAGATTGGCCATGGAGCTCGGAAACATTATTGCATCTGGGTTTGAAACATTTTGAATTACATTTTTATTAACATGCATTTTTCATGTTCCCAATCTAGATGCCTAGAGCCCTTTTTTAAGGTAATGACATTTGGTGGCAAAGATTCCATGTAGCTTAAGAAGATTAGAACAGCCAACAAGTATTTCAAGAATTTCATTACATTTCAATTCACACATTTTGATCTCTCTAGTTTGAAGCAGACATTTATGATTTAAATGTTTTAAAAATTGCTTCTACTGTTATTTCAATTGCACAAGATTTCTTTAATCTACATTCATTTTTTTAGTTATTTAGTTAATTTGTGTAATACATTAAATGCAAAAGGCAGTATGTTGGCAGACTTGCATGTCAGCAACTATTGAAATAGAGATTTCTAGCAGTTTTTGAGAAAAAGCATTTCTGTACTCAAGTAATGTTTGGACAAGACATTTCACCAGCCAAGACATTGAATGGACATGGTACAGTATTTTGATGTTTGAGGCAGTGTTACTATAAGCACTCGGTTTTAAGGGGAAAAACTATGTTTTCTTTTCAGAATTTAGCTACAATAAATTGCATGGTAGAATTTATCTGTAACAGAATGATAAATAAATAGGTGATTCTTCTCCTTCTCCTTCTTCTTCTTCTTCCCAGTTATTTTATATAGCACACATATTCTGAAGCGCTTTACAGATAATAGTTGAATATTCACATCAGTCCCTGTCCCAGAGGAGATAACAATATATATACCCTAGGGGTGGATTGGATGGAAAACCAGCCTGAAAAAAATCAAGATATATATATATAAAGTACATAGTGTGTCCGGCACTCCACCGCTGAATGTGCTAATAAACACCTGGTGCCTTCCCAAAAGCTTTGCAGCCTTAGTGATACAGATAGGGGTGTGGGTGGCACTCACGGATTTCCAAACAGGTAATACTGGTGAAAAACGTCTTTATTTAATCTAACAATGCGTGCTCAGGGATGTACGTCAACGCGTTTCCAGAAACGTCAACCAGAAACTTTCTTGCAAAAGTTCCTGGTTGTCAAGGAGACAAAACGCGTCAATATACTTCCGCTGCATGCATGCAAAAACTGATCCTGAACTTCAGCTGACGTACCATCCAGCCTCCCCTCCACACGCAGAAGCGAGCCGTCCAGCTACCATTTCCAGCAGCGCACGTAAGCCGCCTGAATTCCCCACTCAGACGCCAATGGCTGCTGGGCTCACGGACACCACTCCTCGGGGTAGAGCCCCCGATCGAACGGGCTCCCCTACACCTACCACCAATCTACTACAAATTGGAGGGTGAGCTAACCTAATTCCATTCACAAGTAACGCTATCATGCATATGCACAGTCTGGTCTAATGACTCTTTTGTGTGGATCACCTACATGCTAATTTGGCTGGGTGCCTTTCTGGATAAACTGCTACTAATATTACAACTTGGAACTATCTTTCAACTTGCTGATTGCTTTACTAACCGGCTTGGCAATTACGTATTAACCGAGAGCTACCTCAGTCAGCAATTCCTTATGGTATATACTAGTATATGGATCAAATGTGCAAAACGTGCTATGTATTGAGATTTTAATATCTTTTCATGTGTATTAATTGTTTTTACTTTATGTACTTCTTGAATATATGTTTTCTTATATAAAACTTTGAATTTACAGTGTGTCCAGAGTACATTTATTCAGCAAGGAGTTCATTTATATCTATATTTACAATTATCTATCCACAGAGCAGTGCATAATGTCTCTTTCTCCCTTCTCCATAAAGGTATAGGTGTATAAATTCACCCAAATCAGTTTATCAGCTTGATCCTGTGTGACAGCTTTAGGAGTTTTCTTGCGTGCCTTACTCATTGATTTTTGCAAGTTTCTGTGCTCATAGCCTCTGTCTAGAAAGCACTGAATCATAGCCCACAGTTCTTGTTCTCTTTTAATTGGATCACCCTTAATTACCCTTAAAAATGGGCTGTATGGCAATGTCTGTATGTTGTGGGAAGGATGTGCACTGTTAGACAATAGCAGGTTGTTTCGATCTGTGGATTTGCGGAACATGTTTGTCTCGATTCCCTCTCTGGTTTTTATGATGGTCACATCCAGGTAGTTTGTGCTATCGACCATAAATGTAAATTTTACTGGGCGGTCTGTAGCATTGTGACTCTTCATCAAGTCTACAAACTCAAACACTGCCCCATCCAAAACAATAGAATATCGTCAATGTAACGAAAGTAACGCAAAATACGTGAAGCAACTAATGGATTCTTAAAGAATAGATCTCATTCGACCTTGAACATGTAATCATTGGCGAGCGATGGGGCCACATTGGACCCCATCACCACACCCGCTGTCTGAAGGTAAAATAAACCATCTCAGAAGAAATAGTTTTGCTCAACACCCTGTCGATTAAGGACATAAAAAACTCTAGATTGGGACCCCTATACGCAGTATTGTTAGATAACAATAATCTGATGACCTGCATCCCCGCCTAATGTGGGGTGCAGGTGTAAAGACTACACATGTCTATCGTAATGAATAAATATGTTGTCGGTGGCTGTCCCAAGTCTTGAAGTGCTATCAGTAGACTTGTAGTGTCCTTGAGAAATGCTGGATTTGACTGTATGATAGGCTGTAAAAATTCATCCAGGTAGAACGAAATCGGCTGGAAGATGGAGCCCCTTGCTGATATTATCGGTCTACCTGGAGGCCTGATCAGAAGTTTGTGAATCTTGATTGTGCATAGTATTGGCTTGATAGGATGGTTGGTTGTTAAACATCCTTTACAGGATTATGAAATAAAGCCTTCTTGTACCCCCTGTTGTAACAGCTTGGCCAGTATATTTTTAAATACTGTAGTTGGATCATTCAACAATATTCTATAAGTGGAGCTGTCCGATAGTTGACGATGTATTTCTTCTCTATAATCTGAAGATTTTGTATAACTACTGAGCCTCCTTTGTCGTATTGGCAGATGATAATATACTAGTAAGAGGAAAGATCGTTAAGTGCTTTGCGTTCTTGCATATATTTCAGTGTTTGGGAGATGTAGAATTCATGTTTGACATGACCTCTTTGTCCAATAGACGAGAAAGTTTTTAGAGAGGCATTGTTACTTAATGGATCAAAGGACGACCATGGTTTAAATCTGCTTAAATGTTGCAGTACTGTTACTGATGTTTTCTCTGGGACCTAGTTTTTAAAGTGCTCTCTCAATTAAAATTTTCTATTAAGCTGGAATAGCTGTATTTTGGATTGGAGCAGATCTCTACGGCAATTGGGATTGAAAGCTAGACCTTTCTGGAAGACCTTAGTCTCATCCTCATTTAATGTCCTTGATGACAAATTAAACACTAAGACCGGAGGAGCTTGGGAGGTTTTCTTGCCTTGCTGGAGGTTTTGTTTTGCCATCCTTGTGCGCTTATGCCTCTGCCAGCTATTTGCACACTGGTGCGCACCCCTAAAGGACGGGAACCAGGGGTGTCTCTTCTGTCTGCTCGATCTCTTTCACTGACAGTGGTTGCTCAATTAGTCTGAGCTCTTTGTCACTCTCTGTAAAATTTCCACCTAAAGATTGGATGACTGTCGCCACTGGGGTATGCTCCCATGAGCCAGATGTAAATTCGCTGGTGTTTGTAATATTGATCAACTTTGATCCATTTAGCTTTTTTGAACTGGATGAGTTCTTCCTTGTGTTTCTCAATATCTTCAGCTTAGATAGCCATTTGCCTGTAGTATCTGCTACCAGTTTAGGCATATGGGTATTTTCATAAGCTGCACATTTCGATTTTACTATGTCGAGTTCTCTCTTAGATTCCTCTATCATCATTAATAGCAGATCAAAAGAACATTTATTGAGGATAGAGGTCCATTTAACACAGAATTCTGCTTTATAGCGGTCGATCGTGTGAACATTTTTGTTATTGCCCCAAATCTTCAGTGAAGATTCTGCCTCAGAGTCAGAAAAGCTGAACACCGAACCCGGTTTTAATGTGACTCTCTGATGCACATATTTTCTTGTTTCAGAGCGCTGCATGGTGTTGTCAGTGACTAATTCTGTGATAAGCACTCCCCTAGAGAGGTGTCTGGCACTCAGCCAAACTGGCTGTAAATAGCTGCGGAACAAACGAACATCTGCAAATTTGCAGGTGATAAAAATTGCTCCAGTGCTGTGCTAAAATACTCTGTGCTTCCGTGCAAAGTGAACAATGCAATTGCTGTGCTTGAAAAGATGAACATACACTTGAAATAAAGGAAGGTGCCTTGCAGTATGAAGTGTGGTCCTCAAACACTAGTCCTGTGCCTAATGCGACCCGGCTTGATGGTATACAATGGGTTAATGCTGGCACTCAACTCCATGCTCCATCTGTAGCCCTGTTCCTTTAGCTTAGACCAGTTAGCAGCTGGCCAATGTAAACATAGTGAGTAGAGACTGCGGCACTCAGGACTTGTAAAATAATGAACCAAAGCCAAGACTTGTGGGTTAACGTTATTTATATATATATATATATATATATATATATATAGATAGATAGATATATAGATAGATAGATAGATAGCAAAGACAAATGAGTCGGCACTCCTGTGTTGAATGTAAGTAGAGGCCTGGGTGCCTTCCTAGGTGATAGAACACCAAATATACACAATGTGGAAGTGGCGGCACTCACAGGATTTGTAATAAATGATGATGGACACCAGTGTGTCAAGCGTCGTTTCGGTCTATTTATTTCAGACCTTTTTCAAGTATGAGCTTGAGAAAGGTCTGAAATAAATAGACGGAAACGTCATACCAATACCAATAGAGGTATGGCGCCTAAGGTTTAACAATGTATAAATGTCCAAATAAAAACTACCGGTATGTGAACCACATCAAATGAAGTAAGGAGGAGAGATCTTCCAATATTTAGTTTATTAGTCTTCAGAGGATTATTGAGAATAAAAACGCATGTAGATACTGTCCCAACGCGTTTCGTCTCACAAAGACTTCATCAGGGGAATACAACAATCTACAAGTATAGAAATTGTTTCAATACATAATACATACAAATATTTTCCTCTAACATATAGGTAATCATATTTAAATAATCCCTTCTATGAGAAGAAAAAGAAGTATACAGAAGGAGAACTATAAGTATTAGGGCCAAAGTAAGCACATGGTTATAGAAGAGAAAGGCACTTGCCCTAAATGTAACGCAGAGAATGCACTTTTTAAGCACAACTTTTGGGATGGTATAAATATAAAACAGTTTTGGTACAAAGTAGTAAACTTTATTAATTACACATTTCAAATACATGTAAAATTGGACCACAAAGCACTATTATGGTCAGATTTCTCTGATTGGAATATAATCCAGGATAAGAGGAAACTGAACCCAATAATGACAATAATAGTCACGATAGCAAAGAAACCTATATTAAAGAATTGGACGATCAAAAGTGCCCCTATGTTAGAATCTGTAAGAAACAGCCTGATAAAAACCTCATACTTGGAGAAATATAATGCACTAGTAGAAAGAGAAGAAGGAGGCAGGAGATTCCATAAGATCTGGGGGGCCTTTATCGAAACCCTAGATGGACAAACCCAACATCAAATTCTACTTCCCTTTATAGAGACACAATGGTATAGAAGATCAATTGAAGATGAGAACCACTAAGAAAGAATAGACTAGAAGCAAGCAAAAAAGATGACTAAAAATTATTGAGAAATGGAACCCCCTCTGCTATAAGAAGTAGAGATATCGACCCTACCCCATGTTTTCCCAATGTGTCTGTATTATGTGTTTTTAAGTATGAATGACTGTTGATTTAATTGTTTGTTTAATGTGATTAAGTATGTAATGGATATATGGGTTATATCCAGGAATACGTTGTTATGTAAATTAAGACATATATATCTGCATAAAAGCTTAGAAGGATTAGGTTAAAAAAGATAAAGAGGAAAATTCTCTGAATATCGGCTATAACTGCAGAGAAAATGTCTCCCTTGTGTATATATATATTTATTGTAGTTTGTTTATATATGTGAAAATTGAATAAAGATTAAAAAAAAAAATAAAAAAAAAAGAATCGAGGAGCACAGTACAGACTCCACAATAGCGGAATAGAAGAGGAGCTGAAGCTTCTGTGAGATGTTGAATTTTTAAGTTGCCTAAGGAAGAACAACCTGTGCTGTGTCATCTGTGTTGGGCCCCCATTCGGACACCATGGTCAGTTGCTAAACTTACTTGAAAACTTGTTGAATCACTTTGTACAATTACCATTTGGAGAGATTACGTTATCTGCCCCATCAGGTGAGGCCCCCCACTCACTACTATTGCAAATTTGTTTTGTGGGTTCCCCCAAAAAGGGAGCCAAGGGCTTAATTCATATCTGTTTGCTAGGCTGCGTATGTTTGCAGCCTAGCAAACAGTTAAAAGTCACGGCCAAAAGCCCACCCTCCGAAGGCCCGAATCCCCTCAGTAACATGCAAGGGGATGTGTACGGTAACACATCCCCTCGCATGCAGTCGCAAGCAGAAGAAATCATTCGATGGTCGCTGTACTCCAAATTTAGGGCGGGCCCACCCCAAGCAGCCATCGCCATGCCTGCATTAAGCGCATGAGCAGTAAATTGTGCCTAACTGTCACCCTCATGTTCAGTTTTGTGCTAGGAAACATAGCTGTGGCTCTAATTGTCCATACATTTTATGATTGGCAGCCACCAGCACTGGATTTGCCTGTCACTTTGAGCATTAATAATTAATTTTTGTCATAGAGGCACTATTGCAAACATTTTGAGGCACCCCAGGGTGCTTAACAACACAGTTTGGGAACCACTTCTCTAAAGTCAACCCCCTTAACCCTGTTGTCTATTTAACTAAAGTAAGCTATAGAAACCAACAACTATACCTGTGTAAGGCAATGGCACAGCCAGCCCATTATCAATTGTTCAACCCTAGCCTCCAGATAATGAGAGATACTGTATAACAATGGGCCATGGGCTAGTGCATGGACCCCAAACCAGTGCAGGACTTTCTGGTCAAACTGGTGACTATGCGTAACACTTTATGGTCTATTTGATCTAAAAAAAACACAGAATGCAGCATGCCGGAATTAAAATTTGTCCATATTTAAATCAAATGTCATTCTGGGACAGACCTTGCACTTAATGTCTGTCCTGGTGAAGATCTCACATTGGGTCTGATTCATGTTTGTAAGTAAAGCAAAATTTCAAGAACTGGGCAAAACCATGTTGTACTGCAGGTGGTGCAGAAGTAACATTTGAAGAGTTAAGATTTGTGTCAGGTGTAAACTGAAATCTAAAGGTGCCCATACACTAGTAAGATTTATCTTCAGATCTGGCTGGTTGGAACAAAAACATGGTTATGGATGAGTGACAGTTTGTCAGTCTTCCAGCATTTTCAAGCAAATGTTCAACTGTCATTTGCTCTCATCCATAACCATGTTTTTGTTCCAACCAGCCAAATCTGAAGATAAATCTGCATGTGTATGGCCACCTTAAGTTGCATTGTTAAAATCAAGCTGTCTAACATTTGTGTGATACAGATTGAGTGTCCCTTAACCGAAATGCTCGGGAGCATGAGCAATTTGGATAAGGGATTTTTCTGGATTTTGGAATTATTTTTTCTTTACATGTTCACCTGGTCCCATGGTGGTCCCCCGTCATCCACGGCGGCCACCGGGTCCGTCTTCAGAGGCATTTCTGGTCCCAAGGATGTATTTCGCAGGTGCGCCATTGACATAAAGACATCACTGGCGCTCTTGCGCATCCTTGGAACCGGGGATGCCTCTGAAGATGAACCTGATGGTTAAAACAAATCAAACAGTGTGTTTACAGCTTGCTATGTTCTTGTATAGTCAAAATTTCAAGTAAAATATAGTCAATGTTGTATGGTTCTAAGCTCCAGGGAGTTCAAGGGAAATCGCATAGTCAAAATCTTACAAAATCTCACGGTGTGGAATTTCAAACATTCTACTCAAACCTCTACAACCTGCACAAGAACACAGCAGATACCAGTCACACTGATGGAGCCATTGACAAATTTCTTCGTAGAGCCAACCTCCCCTGCCTCTCTGAACAGGCGTCCCTCCAACTAAACAAAGATATCTCCGAGGACGAGATAGCAAATGTCCTGAAGTCTCTAAAGCCGTCGAAGGCCCCAGGCCCCGATGGCTTCTCAGCGTCCTACTACAAGAAATTTGCCCACATTTTATCGCCCCGCCTTAGGACCCTGTTTAATACAGTATTACATGGCTCTCAATTCCCCCAATCCATGCTAGAAGCTAAAATAATTATCATCCACAAAGAAGGTAAAGATCCCCAAGATTGTGCAAGCTACAGACCAATTTCACTGTTAAACGTCGACATCAAGATATATGCCAAAATCTTAGTTTGAATGGCGTTCTTCCAGGTCTGATCCGCTATGACCAGGTTGGTTTCATTCCTGGAAGACAGGCCAGAGATAACACAAGGCGAACAATAGATCTCATTCAAATTCTAAATCATAGACAGTCCCCCTCGCTAATCCTAGCCCTTGACGCTGAGAAAGCGTTTGATCGCATCTCTTGGCCATTCTTATTTAAAACCCTACAAACTTTTGGCATAAAAGCAGAATTCTTCTCAGCAATATCAGCTCTATACTCCTCCCCAACAGTGACAGTTTTGACCAATGGTTCCCTATCAGACCCATTTCCATTAACCAACGGCACAAGACAGGGATGCCCGTTATCCCCTCTCATGTTTGCCTTGGTCATTGAGCCTCTTGCCGCCATGATCAGAATGTCAAAAGACATTCGCGGGGTAGAGGTGGGGTCCCACGACTTCAAAGTCTCGCTTTTTGCGGACGATGTCCTTTTAACACTCACCCACCCCCAATCTTCTCTGTCTCCTCTATATTCCATTATAAACTAATATGGCCACCTCTCTGGTTATAAGATCAACTTCTCTAAATCCAAAGCTCTGTCTCTACATATCCCTCAAGAATTAAAAACCTCCCTCGCCTCTGCCTTCCAATTTAAATGGCAACCTCGTAAAATTAAGTACCTGGGAGTCTTTATAACCTCACGCTACGAATTTCTATATGCCGAAAACTACCCACGTCTTTTAAATAAACTCAATAAGGATGGAAAACCTACATTATCTCATGGCTAGGTAGGATTATAACTACAAAAATGGCTATCCTCCCCCAACTTTTCTATCTATTCCAGACTCTCCCAGTAAAAGTCCCGGAGAAAGTATTGCGGGAAATCCAGGCATCCTTATCCAGATTTATTTGGAACGATAAACCCCCTAGGTTGGCTTTCAACACTCTTAAACTTCTCAGAGCAGCAGGAGGCCAAGGTTTACCCGATGTCAAGTCATACTACTTAGCAAGCCACTTAAATCAAATAGCTGCTTCATTCGCGCCAACGGGTACACTAGCATGGTTAGATTTAGAATCCTCAGTGTTGGGGATCCGCTCCCTCGGTTCCATCTGGGGCCTATCAAAAACCTCAAGACAGCCCATCCGGTACCTGCTTCCTTCCCTAAGCTTCACCATCAATCTCTGGAACTATGCCTCCCCCAAATTTAGCCTCTCTTCCTCCCCCTCCCCCATCACCACCCTCTGGGACAACCCAGAGTTCCCACCGGGATGTGCACCTAACCACTTTAAATTGGGGTCTAAAGTGGGTATCAGATTGATATCAGACCTCTACGTTAAGAATTCGGTGGCCTCTCTAGATGACCTTTAAACTAAATACCCTTCACTGTCACCCCTCTTTTACAAGTATTTTCAGATCCGCCACTTTGTTAATTCAATCTTCCACACGAGACCGATTGTAGCTCCTACCCTATTTGAACGGGAATGTATCGTGAACCCAATAGGCAGGGGGATGATCTCTCGAATATACTCCCAAGCGGACCCGCCATGAGCTGGAGTGGGAGAGGGATCTTGGTCCCCCCCCCAGACGTTCTGTGCTGGGGCGAGGTGAGAGAGGGAATTACCAAAAGCTCAATCTCCACACGCATAAAAGAAACCTCCTATAAACTGTACTATAGGTGGTATTATAATCCTGACAGATTGTCCAAAATATTTCCCTCGGCTACTCCGGTCTGTTGGCGGGGCTGTGGGAGAAGAGGAACTCTCCACCATATCTGGTGGACCTTCCCTGTCATAGCCACCTTTTGGTCCCAGGTTCAAGACCTGTTGGGGTCCCTTTCGGGCACTACAATTACCCTAGACCCATGGTCCTTTTTAATAACCCGTCCCTTCCAGAACCTAGACCCCCACATGAATAAACTGTTCTCCCATGTGCTAGCCGCTGCAAAATCACTTATAGCAAAAAACTGGAAATCACCCTCTCCCCCTACCCTACAGGCACTAAATAATTATATTGGATATATAGCAAATATGCAAAAGATCAGCTATTACCTCCACGACTGCCCCCATAAATTCGCCCTAATCTGGAATCCATGGCTACTAGCAAACCATCCTACCCCTAACCGTGTATATCAGCCCACATGAGAACTGTCGGTGCCCTTTTGATGTCCTGCCCTCGGATCCTCCTCCTGCCACTATGTTCCTGGGATATGATTAATATAACTTGTATATGTTTTCTCAGCTGTAACCCTCAGACCTATTCGTATTTTACTTCTCATCATGCTCTCGTGCTCTCTGGCACCCACGAAGCCATCTTAACCCACTTATTGCCCGCATACACGAACCGACCCTCCCCCTTCTCCTTCCCCCCCTTTTTTGTCTTCTCTGTCCGTACAATTGTTGTTTCAAAATGTTTGAGCTATCTGCATATAGCTATCACTGTACTACTATGCAAATTGTTCACTTAGCTCTACAAGTCTAAATAAAGAGTTAAAAAATATATATATATATCACGGTGTGTATGCACCATAAGCTTAAAAAAGTGATAAAGTGGATATGTCACTTGTAAGGTGCTTTGCAAATATTGTGGACTTTATCTAGCTAGTTACATAATTCCAATCCAATAAAAAACAGACAAATAAAAAATAAAAAAAATAGTGCCATGAAAATTAGTGAGGATAAAATATGAATATTAATTTGCTACTTTCGTTATTAACTTGATCTATACATAAAGAAAGCACGGAATGTTTTTCTAGAACATTATTTTTAATGACCCTGATAATCACTGTTCTTGTAGCTGTTAAAAGCAATTGCACAATCCATATTTCTAACTGGAACTTTATTTGCTCAGTGGAAAAAAAATAAAAAATTCAATGATCTAATTTTCAAATATGAAACCATTGGCCCAAATGTTAAATCATTTCCCAAATTGTAATATTGAAAAATGTAAAAACTTTTATACACATTTATGATATTCACGTGTATGCATAGACTACTTGTAGATAGCGATTTTAAACCAGTTTCAAAAGGGTTACTTCTATCAACAATATTACCCAATAAAATTGTCCCAATAGAATCATTATGCTAGATACTATATAGAATCATTATGCTGGATACTATAACCTGCTAGTATAATTCTCTTACGCCAAAAAATAAACATTAAAATCAAATGCCATTATTAAGAGTGAATGATCTAAATTGATAATTATAACAATGATTTGAATTAATAAAAGATATTTAGAGAGCGCCACACAACTTTGAAAAATTATTACAATTTATTAACTAGGATAAGAAAATTACATATAAAAAATAAAAAAAACAATACACAATTAAAAATAAATAGTCTATCTCATTAGAAATACACAATTATATTAATAAATGAAACTCACAATGTATCACATATTACAATGAATGACCAAAAATATGGGTAGTATTGTCCTGCTCCAAATCACTCAATTACAAAGGATATATAATGGGATTTAAATTTTCTCTGAACACACAACCCTGTGCGCACTATGGTGTGTATAGTAATTGAAAGAGGTAGTCCTTTAGATTTCCATTAAAAAGGTAAATGTATGACAGATTGTTGGTGTCATAAAAACCTTTTTCATTGATTTACAAATATAGAGGCACCCTGAGAGTTAATAGGTGTCTAATCACCCTGGGGATTGGTTGCACAATGAATTGGCCGCAATGTTTTTTTATAATTACATGTGAAGCATAGAAAGTGCCTTTCTGTCGTAGGAGGAAGGTTTTAGTGGGTGGGCTCGCTACAACCCGCTCTGGCTCTAGCTGTATGTGGCGAGCCTCAGCTGTGGGTGATGCGGGGAGCAAGCCTCACTGACCTGTGGTTGTTTGTGACAGGTCCTCCTTCTTCAGTTCCAACGGCTTGCAAATGCTTTTTGGTAGGATGCGGCTGTGCGTTGAAGGAGATGGTTTTTCTGTGCAGTCCTTCGGGGGGGTGCCAGAATGTAATGAGTGAGGGCTCGGTTGAATAAAAGGTCACAGTGTGACAGTCCTTGACGCGTTTCTCCACTACCAATAACGGCGGTTTCTTCAGAAGGATTGTGGTGTCTTTATTACCCAATAAAATTGTCCCAATAGAATCATTATGCTAGATACTATATAGAATCATTATGCTGGATACTATAACCTGCTAGTATAATTCTCTTACGCCAAAAAATAAACATTAAAATCAAAAGAACACTGCTAATGCCATTTATTAAAGATATAACTGGTCTCAATTACCAATATATTTAGCTGTGGAAATTTCCCATGGTTAAATTCATGTTACTCTTGACACTAATATATTCACAATCGTTTAGTTAAATCATGGTACAGTGTGTTTTGTAGTTTTTAACCTGTCATAATCGAGAGAAGTCCTTAGAATGAATACTTATTGTGGTACTTGTGTAATATCTGGGCGCCCGATTTTTTCATTGTATCGCATCGCATCGCATCGCATCACATGCAATATAGTGGCATACAATTCATGCAATGCGATTTTTCATTGTAAAGACCAGATTTTTAATTGTATAGTCACCCATGGGTGATTTCATACCCCCACTATCCAACTACGCATGGAGTTGATTTTATATAACGTGGCGAGAGCAGTGAGCCACTGAGCCCGAAGCATGAGGAGCGTAGCGAGCCCCACGAGGGGACGCAGAATACATGTAAAGTAATCCATGTCCCCTCGCGGGGCTCGCTGCGCTTGCCACGCTTTGGGCTCGGTGGCTCGCTGCGCTCGCCACACTATATAAGATCAACTCCATGCGTAGTTGGATAGTGGGGGTATGAAATCACCCATGGTTGACTATACAATTAAAAATCAGGTCTTTACAATGAAAAAGCGCATCGTATTGCATTGCATTGCATGCCTTAAGTAGTGGCATGCAATGAAAAAATCGGGAGCCCAGATAATACACAAGTACCCTTATTGTTGTATGTTATGATTCTGTGCTTATGTATTTTAATTAGATAAACATTTTATTGGAGTTAACTTTTCATTCTACACATAATTATTAATTTTAGATTTTTTTGGATAAAAATTACTTAAAATAGAAAAAAAAAGTAAATTATAATAATAATTATTATTATTATTGTTTAGGGTTCCACGGTGCCTAACAATACTTAAATGAGCAGAAACAAGAAAACAATGATTTACAATACATCAGGGGACAGGGCACTGAAGTAATTAATAGGGTGGCAGAGATCTAAGGTTCAATTAAGAAGTGGGTCTTGAGAGTCTGTTCAAAAGTTTTGTAGGGAGGTGGAGAGTCTGGTAGAAAGATAAGAAGCTCAATAGCCAACATTTTGGAGACAGGAATGGGAGGAAGTATGCAGGTAGAAGGAGAGGTGGCATGCATTAGTGAAATGAAGAGGTGGGGTTGTAAAGACAAGAGAGAAATGGTCAGATATGTAGGTAGGAGAGGAATGGGTGAGGGATTTGTAAGTGAGCATAATGAGCTTGAATTGGATTCTGAAGGGAAAGGGGAGCCAGTGTAGGGCTTGTAAGAGATGGGAGGTGGACATAGTATGTTTGGAGAAGAAGATGAGCTGGGCATCAGCATTGCTTATAGACTGGAGTGTAGAAAGACATTATTCATATCTGTTTACTGTAATTCCAGTGCATAAATAAATCTAACATTTATAGATATTACTGCAGAATATTTTATTACTTGAATAAAAAATATTATATGTCTACATATTGGGTTAATTAGTTTACAATATATTATGATAAAAGTCAGCATCTTGGTAATAGAGTATACATTTCTGTCTTGAAAGGGATTGATTGCCATGAAGAGATTCTGTGAAATTTAGGACAGTTAATCTTTGCTGTCAGGAAATCGATATTACTGCAAAGTTCAGGCTTAGAAGCTGTGATGATAAAATAGTGTACCTGCAGCAGCCCAGGCTGTGGAGACTGCGCTTTCTAGAATTGGTGTCCAAGCTAATAGAAAACTTTGCACTAAAGAACTTGTCCTGCACTTTGTTACACTGTAGCAATTATGTTGAGATACATAGGACAAGGAGAAAGAACAATATGAATTATCATCTGTTACAGCAGTTATTGTAAAGCTAAAATAAATCACTTGGAAGTACAGTATGTATACACACATTTCCAAACTGTCTTTTATCTAGATCAAACCCCATGCCACATCATTCTCCTCCTTACTGAGAATGATAAAGACTTTGGGCCATATATAATAGGATGTGACAATCAGAAAAGTGAGAGATTTTAGGAGAGTTTTCCCATTTTTTTCAAAGCGGCAATCATTTACATGGCAAAATCAGCCTGCTTTTTCAGTGTAAATGATTGCTGCTTTTAAAAAATGGGAAAACTCTCCCAAATCTCTCAATTTATGATACTTACACCCTATTACATTTGACCATTTACCATTTAATGGTTAATTTATTTCATTAAAACACCTCAACCACACGTTGGCCACCATGACATTGCATTCTCATTGCTTGCTTTCTGCCAGCCTAACCACTCATTCTTTCTTAACATCAGATAACTCCATTCCCACTCATTTCCCCACCTTTGCCACTCTTAATGGCTCTGTCCTTTGCTCGTCCCCTTCTCTTTGTACAGATGGAGCCCCTCTCAGCTTTGGGAGGGCTGGCGATAGAATCGCCAGCCCTCCCCAGCTGACAGACCTCCGTCGGAAGGGGGCGTGCGTGCACGAGATGCTTGCACTCCCCTTTCGAAGGAGCTCCCTGCTGCCATCCACCACCTCCCTGTTCGCCGTCGCCAGTCCGCCCCATAACCACACATCCCACCCTAACCCTGCCTGTCTCCCTGAGGTAGAGACGGGCAGGGTTTTCACCGCCCAGCCACCAAGTGACTGGGTCACGCGTGTGGGTGAGACGCTCATGCATCCCAGTCTGATGGGACATTCTGGTGGGTGCTGGAAATTAATAAGAGGGGCTCCATCTGTATATAACTTTCCCATAGTGAACTATTCAGCTTCTTCTTAAGCTTCTTCAGTCTCCAATATCACCTGTATGCCAATTTATGACATGTAAATCTATCTCTTTTCCCCTGACCTCATTCCCATTTAAACAGCTTCATCCTTCCAATTATGGCTACATCTCCTCATCTCCAGATAATTTTTCCCATCCCCTCCCACATTCAAGTGCTTCCACATACTTAATATCTTTACCCAGGTCTAGCTTGTCTCCTAACTCTCCTCAGCTTGCCTCCTAACTATCCTCCCTCTGAAGTACATAACCCTGCTTCTCTCTTTCTTTATGTGTTCAGCCATAAGAATGTAAGTTTTAGCAAACAGGGTCTTCTTTTGTCTCCTAAACAAAATATATAGTTAACTTTTATTTAACAGTACTGATAGATCACTGTTGTGGGTAGAAGGAGGACAGTTAGGATATTTCTGGGTTGCAGAACAGTACCAGCTACACAGGATACATAGATTATGCTGGATTGTGGAGTAGTACCAGCTGCACTGGATACATAGATTGTGCTGGGTTTTGGAATAGTACCAGCTACATAGGATACACAGATTGTGCTGGGTTTTGGAATAGTACCAGCTACACAGCATACATACATTGTCCTGGGTTGTGGAGTGGTACCAGTTACACAGGATACATAGATTGTGTTGGGTTGTGAAATAGTAACAGCTACACAAGATACATCGATTGTGCTGGGTTGTTGAGTGGTACCAGTTACACAGGATACATAGATTATGCTGGGTTGTGGAGTGGTACCAGCTACACAGGATAAATAGATTGTCCTGGGTTGTGGAGTGGTACCAGTTACACAGGATACATAGATTGTGTTGGGTTGTGAAATAGTACCAGCTACACAAGATACATCGATTGTGCTGGGTTGTTGAGTGGTACCAGTTACACAGGATACATAGATTATGCTGGGTTGTGGAGTGGTACCAGCTACACAGGATACATAGATTGTGCTGGGTTGTTGAGTGGTACCAGCTACAGGATACATGGATCATGCTGTTTTTTTTTTTTTTTTTTAGCAAAAATGAAAGATGGGATTAACTACCTTCTGGATGGATACATACAGTATACTACTACTCAAAAGTTTTAGAATATTACCCTTTTTTCTAGTTCTTTTGGAAATAAACACAGTTTATTGTTTCAATGTCATCTAAAAATATAGAATTCAAAATGGTCAATGCTATAAACAAAACCCATCATAAAATATATGGACTAACAGAAGCAAATACTGTCTCTCACCACATAACTAATCCTAACGATGACATATAAACACAATTTACTTAACCCTGCTGTTCTGTTCGGGTCTATTTGACTTAAATCGAAATTTGATTCGCTGTCAGTTCGTTATTTGTGTAGTTATGAATTCCATATTTTATGACTTTTGGGCAAATAGTTGTTATGATCAAAAATATATATATATTTTTTTAAAGTTACGAGTAGTTAGTACTAATGTACTGTTCGGATCAATGTGACCCGATGTGAATATTATACTAGTGTAAATGTTTCAAAACACATAACTTCAACAATAAATACAAAAAAAAATGATAGGCCAGACAAGAAACCAAACATACCGTAATTTTGGACAATAAAGCGACAATAGGTGCAGTGGATAGTGGATACCTTAGATCAACTTGTGAACACATACACTTGCAAACAGAAAAAAAACAATGGCCACTGATAATATTTTATAATATCATTGACGTTAGTGCATACAATGCATTTGTTCTTTAAACCCAAACTGGAACAATAAGAAACTTACAAAGAGGAGAATATTTTTGGAAGAGCTTGGAAAAACATTAGCCCCACATTTCCTCAAGACAATATATGCCATGGATAGTAGAGTCATGTCAATAAATAGGGTGGGGCCTTTACAATTTCACAAGGTTACATTGGTAATCTACACATGAACACCAATTCTATTTTTAGCTAAATCTTGAAATTGCAATCCTTTCTTGGCCACCCATTTCATATATACAGTATTTAGGTGTGGGCGTGTGTATTAATTTTAGTTTCACAATTTCAAAGTTTAATGTAACGTAGGTTGGTTAGGAGTCAGTGATAAGCAAACATTTTTGGGAGCTATTAACGAGGGTTAATAGCTTTCCAAATGAGAGCTATTAACCCTACCTGACATTTAAGGCTCCTGGCTTCTTGTCCATTTACCCCGGAAGATGTGGCTATGGCTCTAGGATTTTTCCTAGGTGTTACGGCTCCAGAACTTGATGGAGTCCCTACAGAACAATATAAAAAGCTCCTATGTTTTATGGTCCCTTACTTTGCATAAACCCAGAAAATGGTATTACTACTATAATTTTGTATTACAGTAATTAATTCAGACCAGAAAGGTTTCCTGCCTGTCCAATCCACTTCCATTAACCTTAGCTACATGTTTCTTATTTACTCATTTACAGGTCTTCCATGGGAAAGAGGCTACATCAGTTGTGGTTTCTTTGGGTGCTGGAAAAAAGTTTGGTTCCATTCAGTAACTCTTCGTATGGGAGACTATGAAACAATTTACTGTACAGTTGGAGCCAGCTCCCGGTGCGCCGATTGCTATCCCCTGCTGGCGAATTTGGTGCACGCAAGCAAGCCGGAAACACTTGCGTGACCCATTCACAACATGGGATGGAGAGAATGTGAGACGCTGAGGAGTCTACTTCCACCGGTGCACCAGACACCATATACCAGCGGCTGTCGCATTGGCGGAAACTAAGAGAGCGGCTTCATCTGTAGGATTTAGCTTTTTTTGCTGGTTCAAACTTTTGAAATCAGCTCCCACTGCCCATATTTGTGTGACTGGTCATGCTTCCTCCTAATTCACTTTATATAGAGCCATGAGTTAGGGATGCCCCTTATTGCCTCTTCGCTGTTCAAGATTTCTCTTGAATCCTTGACCTGTTACCTTTGTACACACGTATTTATCTGGGGTATTGCTATCAGTAAGATGTAGGATACTCTTATGCTCTACATAGTTTGCATAATGCCCATTCATCTATAAAACGTGTAAATTGCACTTTTGGTGTTTACCAAATTTGGCATCTTTTCATGTCTTTGTTTCAAATGGGATAATAAACATATTCTGCTACAGTACTTTGGGGTTGATGCCCTCCATTTAATTTACAATTGGTGGACTGTTTCAAATATCTGGGTATTTAGTTTACCAGGAATCTGCTGGAATATAATAAACTCGATGATCAACCATGGATATTTAACTTTATGATAATGGAGGTTATTCAGACTTGATGGATGATTTTCCAGAGCCCTGTAATCAGATAGTAGCCACCCAGACAGAGTGAAACCCCACCCCAAGCATGTCTTTGAAGGACTTGCGGATGGATCTCTGATTGCAAACAGAAAAAAAACAATGGCCACTGATAATATTTTATAATATCATTGACGTTAGTGCATACAATGCATTTGTTCTTTAAACCCAAACTGGAACAATAAGAAACTTACGAAGAGGAGAATATTTTTAGAAGAGCTTGGAAAAACATTAACCCCACATTTCCTCAAGACAATATATGCCATGGACAGTAGAGTCATGTACAATTGTGATGATCATACAACCAACTACTCATGATCCTCAACCAGGAACCATCTCTGATGTTTCTCCCCACCTCTCCTTACCTCCCCATCCACTTTTGTCTTGTCCTGTCTTTCTTGCTGAATTTTTGTCAGTGTCATTTGTTTATGTACAGAAACTATTATAATGTACCCTAAGTTTTTATGTCCTGTCCTTATCTGAACTTTTCTATGTTTTATGTTTCAGACTTCATATCAAGGTCTTATTTGACATTTGATTCATGGTGGACAACAGTTATCTCCAAACTCTATATAGTATGTCTCTCTGTGTACTGTACCTTTCATTTACTGTGCTACTATTTTATTTGTAAAAAATCAACAAAAAACTTTAAACCAAACACACAAGGAAACCAAATGTTTTTGAAACCAATCTTAGTAATTAAGTACAACACCATGAGCAACCATCCTTTTACCTTCTCACTGCATGCAAAAAATCTGCATGATATACTGTACCAAAGATTACAAAAAATGGTTTCTCCTGTCGCAAACCGCGCTCACAACCTATTAATATAGTATGGAGTAGTATAATCTTTGATTCAGTCCAATTCCAGATGCAGGCTTTTTCTGTTTCTTTCTTTCGCAATTTTTCTTATTTTCTCCAAGAGGGAGTATGAAAGAAGAAAGAAATAGAAGAGGATATATTATATGTTCTCACAGTCGTTTAAAGGGAGATAGCCACCACCGCTACATGGAAGTGGATTGTAAATTCAAGAAGGGTGGCGTACCCTACTCACACCAAAAGGGGGTTGTGCTCCACACATAAAGGTATCTTTTATCCGTGATAGGGAAAGCAGACTCCAATTCACAACACGACCTTTGCCCTTTCTGGTATATATAGGTTCACCCAGTGTATTTTCAAATAAATAGCAAGGGGGACGTACCCCACTTACACAGCACAGTGTCTTGTAAATCCTATCTCGGTTTCTTTGTGGGAGTATCCTCCTCCCAGTATTGGTGTATTTCTTTCTGTGGCTATATTCCCCACACAGTGCAGGAGAGCACTCCAGCCAGCCAGCTACTGCTAGGCAGTACACACTGTGCTGTGTAAGTGGGGTACGTCCCCCTTGCTATTTATTTGAAAATACACTGGGTGAACCTATATATACCAGAAAGGCCAAAGGTCGTGTTGTGAATTGGAGTCTGCTTTCCCTATCACGGATAAAAGATACCTTTATGTGTGGAGCACAACCCCCTTTTGGTGTGAGTTTACAATCCACTTCCGTGTAGCGGTGGTGGCTATCTCCCTTTAAACGACTGTGAGAACATATAATATATCCTCTTCTATTTCTTTCTTCTTTCATACTCCCTCTTGGAGAAAATAAGAAAAATTGCGAAAGAAAGAAACAGAAAAAGCCTGCATCTGGAATTGGACTGAATCAAAGATTATACTACTCCATACTATATTAATAGGTTGTGAGCGCGGTTTGCGACAGGATAAACCATTTTTTGTATCCATTGTTTATATTGAGGGTTGGGTGACCTTCCTTCTCCTGTTTCTATTGCTGCTCTTTGTGCGCCAGTGGGATACTGTATTTCTTATCTTTGTCTTTGTACCAAAGATTAAATTGTGAATTCCTCACTCCATAAGTACTTCTAGACCTCAGTGATCCACTGGTTGTGCTTCATGGCTCAGGCAAGACTGTTTCTCATTGTTGCAGAACAGCTAAAAGTTTTAAAACCATCACTTGTTAACCGAAAAGCCCTTTTTTATGTCAATAAATAGGGTGGGGCCTTTACAATTTCACAAGGTTACATTGGTAATCTACACATGAACACCAATTCTATTTTTAGCTAAATCTTGAAATTGCAATCCTTTCTTGGCCACCCATTTCATATATACAGTATTTAGGTGTGGGCGTGTGTATTAATTTCAGTTTCACAATTTCAAAGTTTAATGTAACGTAGGTTGGTTAGGAGTCAGTGATAAGCAAACATTTTTGGGAGCTATTAACGAGGGTTAATAGCTTTCCAAATGAGAGCTATTAACCCTACCTGACATTTGAGGCTCCTGGCTTCTTGTCCATATACCCCGGAAGATGTAGCTATGGCTCTAGGATTTTTCCTAAGTGTTACGGCTCCAGAACTTGATGGAGTCCCTACAGAACAATATAAAAAGCACCTATGTTTTATGGTCCCTTACTTTGCATAAACCCAGAAAATGGTACTACTATAATTTTGTATTACAGTAATTAATTCAGACCAGAAAGGTTTCCTGCCTGTCCAATCCACTTCCATTAACCTTAGCTACATGTTTCTTAATTACTCATTTACAGGTCTTCCATGGGAAAGAGGCTACATCAGTTGTGGTTTCTTTGGGTGTTGGAAAAAAGTTTGGTTCCATTCAGTAACTCTTCGTATGGGAGACTATGAAACAATTTACTGTACAGTTGGAGCCAGCTCCCGGTGCGCCGATTGCTATCCCCTGCTGGCGAATTTGGTGCACGCAAGCAAGCCGGAAACACTTGCGTGACCCATTCACAACATGGGATGGAGAGAATGTGAGACGCTGAGGAGTCTACTTCCACCGGTGCACCAGACACCATATACCAGCGGCTGTCGCATTGGCGGAAACTAAGAGAGCGGCTTCATCTGTAGGATTTAGCTTTTTTTGCTGGTTCAAACTTTTGAAATCAGCTCCCACTGCCCATATTTGTGTGACTGGTCATGCTTCCTCCTAATTCACTTTATATAGAGCCATGAGTTAGGGATGCCCCTTATTGCCTCTTCGCTGTTCAAGATTTCTCTTGAATCCTTGACCTGTTACCTTTGTACACACGTATTTATCTGGGGTATTGCTATCAGTAAGATGTAGGATACTCTTATGCTCTACATAGTTTGCATAATGCCCATTCATCTATAAAACGTGTAAATTGCACTTTTGGTGTTTACCAAATTTGGCATCTTTTCATGTCTTTGTTTCAAATGGGATAATAAACATATTCTGCTACAGTACTTTGGGGTTGATGCCCTCCATTTAATTTACAATTGGTGGACTGTTTCAAATATCTGGGTATTTAGTTTACCAGGAATCTGCTGGAATATAATAAACTCGATGTTCAACCATGGATATTTAACTTTATGATAATGGAGGTTATTCAGACTTGATGGATGATTTTCCAGAGCCCTGTAATCAGATAGTAGCCACCCAGACAGAGTGAAACCCCACCCCAAGCATGTCTTTGAAGGACTTGCGGATGGATCTCTGATTGCAAACAGAAAAAAAACAATGGCCACTGATAATATTTTATAATATCATTGACGTTAGTGCATACAATGCATTTGTTCTTTAAACCCAAACTGGAACAATAAGAAACTTACAAAGAGGAGAATATTTTTGGAAGAGCTTGGAAAAACATTAACCCCACATTTCCTCAAGACAATATATGCCATGGACAGTAGAGTCATGTACAATTGTGATGATCATACAACCAACTACTCATGATCCTCAACCAGGAACCATCTCTGATGTTTCTCCCCACCTCTCCTCACCTCCCCATCCACTTTTGTCTTGTCCTGTCTTTCTTGCTGAATTTTTGTCAGTGTCATTTGTTTATGTACAGAAACTATTATAATGTACCCTAAGTTTTTAAGTATGTCCTGTCCTTATCTGAACTTTTCTATGTTTTATGTTTCAGACTTCATATCAAGGTCTTATTTGACATTTGATTCATGGTGGACAACAGTTATCTCCAAACTCTATATAGTATGTTTCTCTGTGTACTGTACCTTTCATTTACTGTGCTACTATTTTATTTGTAAAAAATCAACAAAAAACTTTAAACCAAACACACAAGGAAACCAAATGTTTTTGAAACCAATCTTAGTAATTAAGTACAACACCATGAGCAACCATCCTTTTACCTTCTCACTGCATGCAAAAAATCTGCATGATATACTGTACCAAAGATTAAATTGTGAATTCCTCACTCCATAAGTACTTCTAGACCTCAGTGATCCACTGGCTGTGCTTCATGGCTCAGGCAAGACTGTTTCTCATTGTTGCAGAACAGCTAAAAGTTTTAAAACCATCACTTGTTAACCGAAAAGCCCTTTTTTATGTCAATAAATAGGGTGGGGCCTTTACAATTTCACAAGGTTACATTGGTAATCTACACATGAACACCAATTCTATTTTTAGCTAAATCTTGAAATTGCAATCCTTTCTTGGCCACCCATTTCATATATACAGTATTTAGGTGTGGGCGTGTGTATTAATTTCAGTTTCACAATTTCAAAGTTTAATGTAACGTAGGTTGGTTAGGAGTCAGTGATAAGCAAACATTTTTGGGAGATATTAACGAGGGTTAATAGCTTTCCAAATGAGAGCTATTAACCCTACCTGACATTTGAGGCTCCTGGCTTCTTGTCCATTTACCCCGGAAGATGTAGCTATGGCTCTAGGATTTTTCCTAAGTGTTACGGCTCCAGAACTTGATGGAGTCCCTACAGAACAATATAGAAAGCACCTATGTTTTATGGTCCCTTACTTTGCACAAACCCAGAAAATGGTATTACTACTATAATTTTGTATTACAGTAATTAATTCAGACCAGAAAGGTTTCCTGCCTGTCCAATCCACTTCCATTAACCTTAGCTACATGTTTCTTATTTACTCATTTACAGGTCTTCCATGGGAAAGAGGCTACATCAGTTGTGGTTTCTTTGGGTGTTGGAAAAGAGTTTGGTTCCATTCAGTAACTCTTCGTATGGGAGACTATGAAACAATTTACTGTACAGTTGGAGCCAGCTCCCGGTGCGCCGATTGCTATCCCCTGCTGGCGAATTTGGTGCACGCAAGCAAGCCGGAAACACTTGCGTGACCCATTCACAACATGGGATGGAGAGAATGTGAGACGCTGAGAAGTCTACTTCCACCGGTGCACCAGACACCATATACCAGCGGCTGTCGCATTGGCGGAAACTAAGAGAGCGGCTCCATCTGTAGGATTTAGCTTGTTTTGCTGGTTCAAACTTTTGAAATCAGCTCCCACTGCCCATATTTGTGTGACTGGTCATGCTTCCTCCTAATTCACTTTATATAGAGCCATGAGTTAGGGATGCCCCTTATTGCCTCTTCGCTGTTCAAGATTTCTCTTGAATCCTTGACCTGTTACCTTTGTACACACGTATTTATCTGGGGTATTGCTATCAGTAAGATGTAGGATACTTTTATGCTCTACATAGTTTGCATAATGCCCATTCATCTATAAAACGTGTAAATTGCACTTTTGGTGTTTACCAAATTTGGCATCTTTTCATGTCTTTGTTTCAAATGGGATAATAAACATATTCTGCTACAGTACTTTGGGGTTGATGCCCTCCATTTAATTTACAATTGGTGGACTGTTTCAAATATCTGGGTATTTAGTTTACCAGGAATCTGCTGGAATATAATAAACTCGATGTTCAACCATGGATATTTAACTTTATGATAATGGAGGTTATTCAGACTTGATGGATGATTTTCCAGAGCCCTGTAATCAGATAGTAGCCACCCAGACAGAGTGAAACCCCACCCCAAGCATGTCTTTGAAGGACTTGCGGATGGATCTCTGATTGCAAACAGAAAAAAAACAATGGCCACTGATAATATTTTATAATATCATTGACGTTAGTGCATACAATGCATTTGTTCTTTAAACCCAAACTGGAACAATAAGAAACTTACAAAGAGGAGAATATTTTTGGAAGAGCTTGGAAAAACATTAACCCCACATTTCCTCAAGACAATATATGCCATGGACAGTAGAGTCATGTACAATTGTGATGATCATACAACCAACTACTCATGATCCTCAACCAGGAACCATCTCTGATGTTTCTCCCCACCTCTCCTCACCTCCCCATCCACTTTTGTCTTGTCCTGTCTTTCTTGCTGAATTTTTGTCAGTGTCATTTGTTTATGTACAGAAACTATTATAATGTACCCTAAGTTTTTAAGTATGTCCTGTCCTTATCTGAACTTTTCTATGTTTTATGTTTCAGACTTCATATCAAGGTCTTATTTGACATTTGATTCATGGTGGACAACAGTTATCTCCAAACTCTATATAGTATGTTTCTCTGTGTACTGTACCTTTCATTTACTGTGCTACTATTTTATTTGTAAAAAATCAACAAAAAACTTTAAACCAAACACACAAGGAAACCAAATGTTTTTGAAACCAATCTTAGTAATTAAGTACAACACCATGAGCAACCATCCTTTTACCTTCTCACTGCATGCAAAAAATCTGCATGATATACTGTACCAAAGATTAAATTGTGAATTCCTCACTCCATAAGTACTTCTAGACCTCAGTGATCCACTGGCTGTGCTTCATGGCTCAGGCAAGACTGTTTCTCATTGTTGCAGAACAGCTAAAAGTTTTAAAACCATCACTTGTTAACCGAAAAGCCCTTTTTTATGTCAATAAATAGGGTGGGGCCTTTACAATTTCACAAGGTTACATTGGTAATCTACACATAAACACCAATTCTATTTTTAGCTAAATCTTGAAATTGCAATCCTTTCTTGGCCACCCATTTCATATATACAGTATTTAGGTGTGGGCGTGTGTATTAATTTCAGTTTCACAATTTCAAAGTTTAATGTAACGTAGGTTGGTTAGGAGTCAGTGATAAGCAAACATTTTTGGGAGATATTAACGAGGGTTAATAGCTTTCCAAATGAGAGCTATTAACCCTACCTGACATTTGAGGCTCCTGGCTTCTTGTCCATTTACCCCGGAAGATGTAGCTATGGCTCTAGGATTTTTCCTAAGTGTTACGGCTCCAGAACTTGATGGAGTCCCTACAGAACAATATAGAAAGCACCTATGTTTTATGGTCCCTTACTTTGCACAAACCCAGAAAATGGTATTACTACTATAATTTTGTATTACAGTAATTAATTCAGACCAGAAAGGTTTCCTGCCTGTCCAATCCACTTCCATTAACCTTAGCTACATGTTTCTTATTTACTCATTTACAGGTCTTCCATGGGAAAGAGGCTACATCAGTTGTGGTTTCTTTGGGTGTTGGAAAAGAGTTTGGTTCCATTCAGTAACTCTTCGTATGGGAGACTATGAAACAATTTACTGTACAGTTGGAGCCAGCTCCCGGTGCGCCGATTGCTATCCCCTGCTGGCGAATTTGGTGCACGCAAGCAAGCCGGAAACACTTGCGTGACCCATTCACAACATGGGATGGAGAGAATGTGAGACGCTGAGAAGTCTACTTCCACCGGTGCACCAGACACCATATACCAGCGGCTGTCGCATTGGCGGAAACTAAGAGAGCGGCTCCATCTGTAGGATTTAGCTTGTTTTGCTGGTTCAAACTTTTGAAATCAGCTCCCACTGCCCATATTTGTGTGACTGGTCATGCTTCCTCCTAATTCACTTTATATAGAGCCATGAGTTAGGGATGCCCCTTATTGCCTCTTCGCTGTTCAAGATTTCTCTTGAATCCTTGACCTGTTACCTTTGTACACACGTATTTATCTGGGGTATTGCTATCAGTAAGATGTAGGATACTTTTATGCTCTACATAGTTTGCATAATGCCCATTCATCTATAAAACGTGTAAATTGCACTTTTGGTGTTTACCAAATTTGGCATCTTTTCATGTCTTTGTTTCAAATGGGATAATAAACATATTCTGCTACAGTACTTTGGGGTTGATGCCCTCCATTTAATTTACAATTGGTGGACTGTTTCAAATATCTGGGTATTTAGTTTACCAGGAATCTGCTGGAATATAATAAACTCGATGTTCAACCATGGATATTTAACTTTATGATAATGGAGGTTATTCAGACTTGATGGATGATTTTCCAGAGCCCTGTAATCAGATAGTAGCCACCCAGACAGAGTGAAACCCCACCCCAAGCATGTCTTTGAAGGACTTGCGGATGGATCTCTGATTGGTTGCCAGCTGCAAATCTGTTTGCAACTCACTCACCATCAAATGATTTTCCCAGTCTGTGCAAGTGTCCATATCTCTGACCCTTCCACAACTCTACGACAGAGAAAGGAGGTTATACACCCTCCGTGAAAATGCCTAGACACGTCTGCGTTTTTCCTGACACTCCCAGAAAATGGCAATTTGTCATCCATAAATGGCGGCTTCCCTTCAGTCAACCTGAGAAGACATACTGTAGCAATTACATTTTTCATAGTTTTTGATGCTGCAATGCCTACTGCGACCTGTACGCATGCACAGTCATTCGACAATCAATCTCTGTGCAAATTCACACAACAGATATCAGCTCTGAATACCCCCCAAAGTTTTGTGATTAGCCCAATTTTCTTTTTTTTTTTGGGGGGGATGGCTTACTTTTGGCACCTTTATTGGGGATTGCATTACTATTAGCAAGTTTTAGCAGGTGGTGACGGGTATTGTAGCTTCCATCGGGGTGTCTCTTCCCATGGTAACACAGAGAATTTGTCTACAGAATTGTACTTCAGATAAAGATTATGGCCAAGATATGTACTGCCAGGGCTTGGCTGTGTAAGTACCATGCTTTCAACTTTATACAGTAAAACCTCTCTCTGGGCTTATTTTTCTATTGCTCTTGCTTCTGTTGTTATGTTTTTATTTTTTCAGTCTCGGACTATGAATATGGGCAGCATACTGTACACACATGCATGTTTACTTACCTCTTTTTGGAAATGTTTTTGAGAAAACTCTTAAAAAAATGATGAGACCAGAGGTACATAGCCATGGTGCCGTAATTAATGACATTACTCCAAATTAGGCCTTCTGAAAAATGATCGACATGGGAATAAGTGAGCAGAAATGCAGGCACTGTACTCTTCTCTCTTATTTTATATATTAATAGTATTTACATTTATATATATATATATATATATATATATATAAAAGCTAATTAGATCATATAAGGTTGACTTATTTCCATGTATTAACCCATTGAGTACCAACATCTTTGTGAGAGATGTGCAAAATTAGATGCCCAAAATTTTTGCCTGCAACACTTATATTTGTTATAGAAATTAAAATTAGAAAAATTAGTGTAAACAAAAATAACATTTCCTATATAAGGTAAACAGTAAAGGCCATTAGGTTTATTGCAATTTTCACACCTATTTTGACATATTCACTTGACACTCAAAGGGGTAATGTGTTCTAAAAGGGATTCAATTGAAATTATAAAAATGGGGAGATACAGCTTTATGGTGGGACAGAAAATATGTTTTAAAAGTAAGATACAGCTCTACTAAAAAGTTCAAATAAAAATAATCATAAAAATTGACTGCCATGCTACTCTTTCACCTATTTCATTAAAGAGATACTATCCTTTATTTTGTTCAACTCCCATTGGTTTAAAATGACTGGAATGTTAGTGTTCCTGATCCAAGTGCAGACCTGGTGCATTTACAAAAAGAAAGACAGATGTAGTACAATATAAGGGTATTGCAATGTTAGTGGGCAGGGGTGGATTGGGATAGAAACCCAGCCTTGGAAATTTCTGGAAGCAGCCCTCATAAAGGCAGGATCTGTTGAGAGGTGGGGTCTATTGAAGGGGTGGCATCCCTTCTCATAGGGCCTGATACTGAGTTGGACACAGGTTCAGCCATACTTTTGTTTGTTCCTGCAGTTGTGTCTGCAACTTTATGCTTTTCCATTCCTTTTATTCCCTTCTCTGGTGTCAATAGCGTATTGAGAATTGAAAGTGGCCTGGAAACATTTACAAAAACTGCCCTTTAAACACTAAACACACCCACACCAGCATTCCACCCTCTACCCCATAACACATCCACATTACCAGTCTGGCCCCTTCTTCTCCTACCCTCCACTTGCCACCTTCTACCCTATAAAACCAACACACCACAAGTCAAGGTGCCCATGCATGGCATCCCATGGCACAGTACAAAAAGTATGTGATGCACATACTTTTTGTACTGCCTTCGGATCGCATCGCACGCAAATTCCGATGCAATGCAATTAAGTACAAAACGCATGGGAAAAATCTCACCGTGTATGGGAGCCTTCAGTCACCCTCTATCCTCTCCCAGCCACAGGTGGCCCCATATGTGCATCGGCCCACTGAGAATCCTCCCTGGAGCTTCTATGTGTCATAAAAGCAAAAGCACCAGAAAACCATTATTCTAAAACATGTGTTGCCACAAGTTGACATATCTGTTTTTTTTATGTTATATATACAAGTCTCCAGGTGTAATATTCAGTGACAAAATGCATACAGTAGGAGCTAAACATGCTGAAGAAATTGGTAAAAATAGAGGTGATTGTTATAGACAAGTGAGCAGCAAATACAGCTATCTGTCATGTCATAGTGACTTATGTAAAATAGCTCCTGAGGGCCTTAAGGTGATACACACTGTACAATTTTTTTGTCCATTTTTTGACCAATTTCGTTCATTTTGGCCCTTCTGAACGATATATTGGTCAAAACATCTTTCAATGTTTATGCGACGAACGGTGAATGATGATGCGCATACCCGCCAGTTGTTCATCAAGGTTGTTCGTCAAATGAGCATGCAGCTCAATTTGGATATCTTTAAAAAAAATCCAATAAACTGTAGCTTGATTGTTCGGCTTTCGTCTTTCTTCAACATCTTTTGTCAACATCTTTCATCCAGGACACTGGGTTCAAGGGAAATTGGTCATCAATGTCTTTCAACGAAATTGGTCGAAAAAATTGTACAGTGTGTATGCACCTTTAGTCTTATTTTACATATAAAGCTTAGCTCTTGATTGGCTGTCTGGCTATTGTCTAGCCATTTTAAGATGCTGCTTTGCTCTGTGGAGCAATATGTACCTGTCCTATGTGGGTTTAACAATGCATAATCAAACAAGGATTGCCTACATTACAACATTTCCATTAGAAACAGACGGTAAAAGAAATCCTCTTGAAAAAAAAAATACTTGACAAAGGTCACAGCAGCTATGACTTATGCATCGTTTTCTTGAGTGCTCAATTATATTAAAATCCCTAAATTACTTAAATCTCAATGTACCCTAAGAAAATTGGAATATATTTTAGATCAGCATAGAAAATTGTCTCCACACTGATTTTATTAAGTGAAAAAAGAATATTTCTATGAACTATTATACAGTATAAACTTCACTAAAATGATACTTAAAATTGTATGAATAGTGTCTGTATATTTATTCAGATATTATTTTGTTTCATCTGCGTAGCCTCTGCAATACAGGAGCATAAGTTACATATGTTTTATATGCCTATTATATCTAAGCTTACATACCTTTAGCAACATCTATATTATCCTGTTTTACTTGTCTAAAATTGCTGAATTGGCAAAACACAAAGCACTCAATAATGACTGGACAGAATTACTGTCCTCGATGTCAAGGGAAGCACTGAAGTCTGGTCTTAGATATAATAATTATGTGTTTCAGATAAAGCTAAATAACTTTCTTGTATACTTTTCTGAATCATGCATTTAATTATCTGTGATGATATGGGGTAATTAGGTCTATAGTAGTATGTATTGGTGTAATGTCAAAGTGCTAACTCAGGATCCACAGATAGCTTTTCCAGTGAATAAATGAAATGATTAGAACGGGTTTTTAACGTGAAGTTAAAAAGAGAGAGCGCTTTGACCAAGGGTTGCTTGCTTATGGCAGCTGCTTACTAGGGGATGGTCAGTCCTCTATGTTAAAAGAAACTGAGAGAAAAAGAGAAAAAAGCAGTGCACATCTAATACATTTTGCCAGGTGAATCAATTATAAACAATTTTAATATCCATTTAAAATGACAGTAAAAACAAAGATATAAAATCCAGATCAAGTGCAAATCTGTCAATAGCCCAGTGGTATGTAAACCTGCACTGTACCAATAGCAGCTGACCCAAATAGGCTCATATTTATATTCTACTTAGAATACTTAGGACTTTCATGTAGACAGACTAAAAAATATTACAGTATATCAATGTACTGATGAAAAAACACAAAATACAGAATACAATCAATAAAAAACATGATAGTCATAAGTAGAAATTCTAAGTAAAAAACCAGTGAATCAATTAATTATGCAAATCTAGTCCAAAGGACTCTGGATATAAATATGAGCTCCCAGCCCACAACAAGACACCTTGACAAAGCTGGCACTTAGACCAGCAAAATGCGTTGGTGCTGTCCGGATCATTGCTACCCCAGTTGGACTTTTATCCTGCTTATTGCTCTGACCACCGTGTCCCTCCATTGGATGTCTATGGCTCACTTCCCTGGATGAATTGGTCGTCACACTAGTGAGGTTGTAGATCGGTCCATTATCCATCACAGGACTGATCCCTCCAGCGACTCCCAGGATCTTTATTGCCCTGTGGACTCCACCTATTTGGGAAAGCTGCTATTGGTACAGTGCAGGTTTACATACAACTGGGATATTGACAGATTTGCACTTGATCTGGATTTTATATCTTTGTTTTTACTGTCATTTTAAATGGATATGAAAATTGTTTATAATTGATTCACCTGGTAAAATGTATTAGATGTGCGCTGCTTTTTTCTCTTTTTCTCTCAATAAATGAAATAATGAAGCTTTACTGGCGTCATTCAACACAAATGTATAGAAAATAATAATCGAGCGGATTGAGAATTCTCTAATTAGTGTTGGAGCACATTACTTATTAAAATGCAAACAAATAAATTTTTATACTCTAGGTCCATATGAAAAAAAAATGTATTCACAATAAACACAAAAAATATAATAGACCTCTGGTAAAATGAAGCCTTCTAGGAAAATAAAAAAAACATGGTGATCAATATGCAAGGTGGTGATATTAATATTTTGTAAACTCAATCATAAATGCTACACAAGTTGGTATTATTGGTGCTTGTTGCTAGATTGAACATGGACCACTTGTTAACTTAGCATACCCAGACAGGGAAGAACAAAGACTGAGCTCCAGTTCTTTGCAATGCTTAACCTTTTGCTTGGTTTAGTGATAAACATCCATCCAGACAACTGGTAGATGCAGGAAAGGACAGCACTTGCCTTCAGTGTCAGCCTAGTGCTGTGCTCAACCTCCTTTATATTCCTTGATTTAAAGTCAGGATCAATAAGCAAACTGGGCAGTGGGAGACAGTATTGTTGTAATTGTTCCAGGCAGCTAATCAAGGAGGAATGGGGCAGATGTATTAAGCCCTAAAAAGAGATAAATGTGAAGGCGATAAAGAGTGATAAATGTCCAGCCAATTAGTTCCTAACTAACCTTTTTCAAACACAGCCTAAAACATGACAGGTAGAAGCTAATTGGCTGGATGTTTATCAATCTTTATCATCCTTACATTTATCTCTTTTTAAGGCTTACAGTACATCTGCCCCAATGCGCGCTAAGATTAAACTGCTGCTCATTTGAGAAGCCACAATCATCAACAGGCAGCATACATTAGAGAATCATGTATGATTTTCTTACCCTTGCTAATTCTCTGAGTGTGGGCTGTATATGTACTAACAGTCTGTGGGCCTTTGTCAGACACCTTTTGTAGTTGCAGCACATAACATTCACTGCTCACTGGGGGCCTTATTCTAGTTCACTCTTTCTGACAAAATTCTTCTTAAATGGACAAAACCATGTGCACTGCAGGTGGGGCAGATGTTAATTGTGCAGAGAGAATTAGATTTGGGTGAGTTATTTTGTTTCTGTGCGGGGTAAATACTGGCTGCTTTATTTTTACACTGCAATATAGATCTCACTTTGAAGAAAAACCCCACCCAAATCTAATTCTCTCTGCACAAGTAACATCTACCCCACCTGCAGTGCACATGGTTTTGTCCATCTAAGAAGCAATTTGTCAGAGAGTGAACTAGAATAAGGCCCTGTGTTGTTAGCACCTTGGAGCAGGCCGGGTACCAGAAGGGCTCCTTGTACAGTTTTAATGCATTTCTACATTGTAGTCTACTAACGGTTTCCTCAGAGAGTATGTACAAATGCCAAGAGTGCCAACATCGATATATCAGGTGATCTTCAGTAGAGTCAGAGTAATTTAATACCTGCTCTGGAGTATTGTATTTTGAAATTATAATTACAAGGAGTAAATTAACTAAAACTTAATGTTGTAGTACACAACATAATTGTCATGTGTGTTATTATAAAAGTGTGTATATTACAGAACATTGACACCAGAATCAGAATGTTGACATGTTCTGAATGTTGACATTCAGAATGTTAACATGGGTGGGAGGTTGACATGACACTTGTTGACATTTAAAATAGTATTGCTGTTGCTAACCATAAACATAATTATAACCCTCATCATAGCTTAACAGTAAACCTAAAACTATTTATTAATATTCTGTTAGTATAATGGCCAGGAGTCTTAGGGTCGGATGTACTAAGTTTGAAAAGTGGGAAAATGGAGAGTGATAAACCAGCAGCAAATCAGCTCCTACCTCCTATTTTATGTGTTTGAAAAATGACAGGTAGGAGATGATTGGTTGTTGGTTTATAACTCTCCATTTTATCACTTTTAAAGGCTTAGTACATCTCGCCCTTAATGAGTATCCTCCTATTACCATACAGAATGTCTACCTGGAAAGAACATGTCCACAATCACAATGCCAACAATGGCAGAATGTCAATATTGTGATAATGTCAACATTTTGGATGTCTGGTGTTGCTATATTTCTCAGGTTGCACTGGAAACAGGCTGATGGGGATCAACTGTAAGTGAGACACAGGGCAGTATTCAATGTGAATACCAGCGAGGTGCAGCAAATCCTGTTTAGGATTCGCTGCACATTCGCCACGTTCCGGAGCCTCGCCGGCTCCGGTATTCAACGAGTCAGGGGCTCGCTGCCCCTGACCGGCGAATATGAGCTCCTGCGGCGAATGCCGCAGGGAGCCTGAGGATGGTGGCAGGCAGGGAGATGGAAGTCTCTCTGCCTGCCCCAGAGCGTATGTGGGGGGGAGGTGGGCTCCCCGGGTGCCAGGCAGCGCAGTCTGCCCCCCGGGGGTGCCAGCAGGGGACCGGGTATATTCACTACACCCGATTGTGCATATGTAACGATCGGGTCCAGTGAATATATGAATATCTAATGAGCGGCTCGGCTCCGGCGCCCCCTGCTGGCTGCTGTGTAAAAAAAAAAAATATATATATATTTTTTTTAATTAAATATATAATCATGTGCTTACAGCACATGAATAAAAATAGCATGCCCCTCCTCAGAATAAAATTCTTGATTTTTTGACACCAAATGTAAAAAACAAAACACTTTATTTTAAAAGTTTACATTCCACTTCTCCATAAAAAGATAGCGATTGCTACTCGGTGAATCATGGCGAAAAAAACCTTCAAATGTATTCGCCATCTGGTCATTGAATAGGGTGATTCACCGTTTTAGTCAAAAATTCGCCAAACAGCACAAATTTGCCATAAAAACATGGCGAATCAGGCTCATTGAATACCGCCCACAGTGTGACAAGGCTGGCTTTAAATGGATCTAGAAGCCTCCGTGGACAATGCTACTTTGTGCGCACCCAAAAGAAATAAGACATTGAGCTCAGTTTCTACCACTTATGTAAAAGAGTGAATATGGCTCAGCAGCAATTGGACCTTGATTTGTGTGTAATTTGTAGTGTGTTTACTGCAAAGTCCAGGATAAATACATAGAGGTGACCTATAACAGATAAGTGTCCTGGCAGGGCAATAATAGACATACACATTACCCCATTATCCTCATACTGCATGTGTGGGGGGTTTTAGCTATGAACACCATCCTTGTCACCTTTTTTGCTGTATAGTGGAAACCATTCTATGCTGTGTAGTATTAAAGGAGCCCATAGACGCTCCGTTTTCGCCAGCTCCGTTTTGTACTATGCGATGCGCCCTCCCGCGCATCACATAGTACGGTACAAAAAGTATGTGCTGCACATACTTTTTGTACTAGGTACACATCATATCGGATCGCAGTGCATGCACAAAGCATGCACAAGGCATGCGATCCGATATGATGTGTACTTTAAAAGTACAAAACTGACCGTGTATGGCCAGCTTAAGGCTGAGTAAGAATATGCACAGTGGGGTAAATGTATGAAGAATCTATCTATCTATCTATCTATCTATCTATCTATCTATCTATCTATCTATCTATCTAGAGTATATATAAATATATCATCTATCAATCTATCATCTTTTTTAAGCAATTCAATTTCTACAAATGTAATAACTTATAGTGATTTTGAAGAATTTCAAAGTGATGGGGAAATCAACTATTCCTTTTTCTGTGGGGGCCACTGTACTATTATATGTTGTTTTGTTATTATTATCATCATGTTAGTTAAAGGGCTGTCTATTAGATCCATCTGATTTAAAACTGCTCTCCAAACTTATTTCAAAATTCCTATGGAGTGGAAAAACGACCTAGAATGTCAATAAGCAAATTACAAAACCCTAAAGAAATTGGTGGACTCCGCTTACCAAACTTCCAATACTACTCCTGGACTACACACTTTAGATACATTTCAGACTTGCTCCTAAACGCATCCACATACACAGACACAACTCTGGAAAGTGACATTTTTGCTCCATATTCCCTGAGTGCACTATTGCACACACCCATTAAGCTACTCCCAGCAATAGCTATTGACCACATCCTATTCCATTCTATGTACGACACCTGGATCAATATGAATAAAAAACTCACTAGAAATCATACACACTCACAATATATAACATTATGGGGAATCCCAAACTTCCCTCCTTCACTTACCAACTCCACATTCCTGGAATGGAAACGTAAAGGTCTTGATCTGGCCACAAAGCTTTTTGACCCAGGAGGCAAAATATTCTGTTTTGATACACATAGTCTATCAAACAGAAACTTTAACTTGTTCTTACAGGCCAGACACTACATTTCCCCACTTTTTTCTCATACGTATCAACCTGACCCCCTTGTAACTGTCTTCGCCGCGGTCCAATCTAAAGTGTATAAATCTAATATATACTTTATGAAATCCTAATGAATTCCTCTTATGATGCACCTTTGCAACCTCTAGTAGAGTCATGGGGAAAAGACATTCCAGAAATATCAAACCCTTCCATATTGTTCCAGACCTTTTCGAAAACCATGAAACTCTTGTAATCCTCTTACCCCCAAGAGGTTCACTTTAAATTGATTCATAGAATATATATTGCCCCTGCTCAAAGAAAATACATGACACTAGACGAATCAGGGAAATGTTGTAAATGCTCTATGATAAATGCTAAATTTTTCCACTACTTCTGGTCATGCCACAAAATACTGAAATTCTGGCGGAACGTTCTAAACTACATAAATCATCTCTTTTCTTTTAACCTAACCCCAGACCCTCTAGCATGCATATGCCTTAATTTTAAAAAATTGGTACATTCCACTCGAAGGTAAACATTGGACGGAGAAACCCGCTCCCACGATCACTGAATTATCCTCCAAATTACAACAAATAATGTTTTATGATAAAAGATCTGCATTATTGAATCCTGAGATCCCTCCTTACAAATTTCTTAATAAATGGAACTCATTTATTCAAACACTAGGCCCCCCTATAAAAACCCAAATACTCTCCCTACTAACAGAAGCACCATCATAAAAAAACCAACCATACCTGCTCTCTTCGCCTCTACATAAACATTCACCACACTCATAACACATGTCAGATAACGCACAGCAGTACTTGTGTAGATTTACGGCGCCCGATATATGGGATGCGATATCAGCCGATATATCGGATGCAATATTGGCCAATATATATCGATGCAATCCGATGCGATTTTTTAACTGTTCATAACCCCTCTATCCACTACGCATGGAGTTGATTTTATATAGTGTGGCAAGCGCAGTAATCCGCGTCCCCTCGTGGGGCTCGCTACGCTCGCCACGCTCCAGGGTCGGTCGCTCGCTGCGCTCACCATACTATATAAATCAACTCCATGTGTAGTGGATAGTGGGGTTATGCACAGGTAAAAAAATTGCTTCGGATCGCATTGATATATCGACCGATATCGCATCCGATATATCTGGCGCCGTGCAACTACACAAGTACCCGCACAGCTTAGAAATAAGACACAACCTATCCATAACCCCCAGACATACAGTCATATTCCCTACAAGGTCTCTGTATAGATGTTCTACTCAAATGTGTTTATCTGAGTATACTCCTACTTATCAGGAATACAGACAACTATCCTTAAATGGATGCCCTCATATCAAAAAGTAAGGTCTAATGAGACATTTATTACAAATGTATTACAAATTAACCCCTCCTCAGACAATACCTTCAGTAAAAGGCACTATACCATCTCAGTCCACACTTGAATATTATTATGTGTTCATCTCTACGTAACCTCAAGGATGTTTTATCTGTTTACTAACTAAAGCTGGGTACACATCTATACAATCCCTGTTTTCTTCCGACCGTTCGACTGACCAAAGACGCAACGGACCGTCCACAAACAACAGCCGATACACGCGTACACACCTGTACAATTTTACTTGCGACGTCCGATGTACTCCCGTCCAAACAGTCGCAAGAAAAAGATTGTACAGTACCACCATACACACTTCCGATTTGGGCTTTTGACACAATATATATAAACATAATTATCATAATGGGCTGGGTTAAGGGCATACCAAAACAAAGAGGCGTGATTACAGAACCTAAACAAAATATATAGGTGGACCACTATAAAGACGGGGTACATGTCAGCCGGCAGGGTGACTAGGGACAGATACGGCAAAGTGACTAGGTAGTCACTTTCCGCATCTTTATAGCAGCTGGCAGTGTGACTATGGACAGATACCGCAAAGTGACTAGGTAGTCGCTTTCTGCATCTTTATAGCAGCTGGCAGTGTGACTATGGACAGATACCGCAAAGTGGTATGGAATTGGATATACACCGCACTTACCCTAATGTCAAGGTGATAACCAAGGGTGCTGCTTTTAGTTGAAGGGTATCCATGCCCCTTCTTTGATCAATTGCAGGTGAAAGTGGTACTAAGCGCTCCCTTGATTAGAATGTAGCCCTTATGTCACAACTAATATATACTGTATGCAGTGATGTGAGCAGTTACTTTGAATACTTTTAATATTATAATGTATCAATAGTACACACAACAAACAATGTGATTGTTAAAATGATGAGCCAATTGCTTATATTATTATAGTCCGTATGCCAAAAAGTCCAAACCTTAATGGTCCTGTTATCAATATATCTGAACTTGGGGTCTGGCATCCCAGTTGTCCCAGCTGAATGTTTTGAGATACCTTAAGTTTTTTGGTTGTCCAATAGATGGTGTATCTGGTCCCTCGGTGTAGGTTCGGTCCCACATCGTTCACAGGTGCAGCAGAGACGTTCCTAGCATCGGTCCAGATTGTGGTGATCTGTATGCCCCCCGTGGGTTCACCACTTGACACTGGTTCCCGATTTTGGTACTGGGCGTCTGGGTAAGGACCTTGCAAGTGGGTGCGAACTTCCACCGGTTCAGCCTATTTTTTCATACTTACCTGGTCTCCTGATGGCATCCCGATGGTCCCCCGACGTCCACGTGTCCCCCAGCGCCCATCACCAGCACGCCCATGCACTCGCGCAATGCACCCCTGGGATCGGAGATGCTGCTGAAGAGGATCCCAGAGGCACCATGGACAAAGGGGGGTGAGGTAAATATAAAAAAGGGTCAGGGGGGTAAAACAAACAAACAAACAAAAACCCCCCAAAATATTCAGAAAAACCACGGTTTTCGGAATATTTCCTTTTTTGGAATACACGGATAAGGGAGACCTGACCTGTATTAATTTTTTTTTATAAAAGTTATACACTCCTATGTGTGCCATGCTATTCTACTGTAAAATTGTAAAATGGACATAATATTTTTATGTAATTATATGCAGCTGAAATATATCATAATTTCAAAACTCTGGACACAATTAACTACATTGCCCAGAGAGAAGACATTATTAAACTCTTCTACGTGTGCCATATTCTTTTATAGTTTCATTCAAATGTTGTTGCAAATTAACCCTTCTTTTTTTACCAGTGAGAAGCCTCAATAAAATAAAATAACTCTTTAATGTGCAACTCAATGAAAGAAGATGAAAGAACACTTTGTAAGTGTACAATATACAGTTAACGTGTAGGGCTGCTCAAAGTGGTTTAATTTTAGTTCTTAAATAGATTTACAAGCAAATTCTAAAATGTCAACATTTTCTGTAATTTCTTACATTTTAGAATTGATTATTATACAGGTTTGAATATATTTGACCATGATGAAGCTTGTTCTTCAGTGCTCAAGTCAGTTTTCACTAGTGTGAGCTGGTTTACATATCTGATTTGCCCATGTGTGACCTCACACCCAAATTGTGAATATTAAATAGCACAGTTCAAATAAAAGAAAAAGCATACAGTAGTTTCAGACCAAAGTTTAGGGCATCTCTAGAAAAATTTATGGCACATTCCGTAAATCAAAAAGAATGTTTTAACGTTCAAAATTTAAATATAGTTATAACTGGCCAAATGGTACCAAACTTGCAAATGCACATTCATAATTTGTATCATGTTATGACTAGACCATGTAGGGTGTCAAATAATTTTTTGTAGGCATTCCTTTGTCATACATGCACCTCATAATAGCACTATCAGAGATAGCAATACCTGTTTCGGATGGGGCACTGTTAACACTGGCCCCATAAGAGGTTAATGCATTGGAGGAGGGACCACAGGAGGAAATTCAGAAGGCTCCTTTAGATGACTGTTTAGCAAGTGAAGTGTAGATTTCTTTTATTTTGTAATGTTTTATTCATGTTAAGTTCTGTTATGAATAATAGTGTAGTGACTGAAATAAATCCTTGTTTTCCAAGGCCAGTCACGCTGAGAGTGTTTCTTAATTCAATGTGTATGTGTTTTCTTAGGTGTCCTTCATTTGGAAATGTAATTACTGTACACTGCAGTATGCATTTGTTTATCACTTGCATATGAAGGCAGAGACAGTGTGATTTCAAGATTTTTCATACAAAATAAACTGTGCTGCACCATAACGGAGACCTACTGTATTTTCCTGTTATAAAGAAACAACAGGGTTTTGTTTTTGTTGTGGTCTTTTATAATGATTAAATTGAAATATACTGTATAATATACATATATTTTCAAGTGTGTATTTGTTTACAGGAAAGAAGGGTACAAACTCATTGAGGGTGGACACATGGACACCAACAACCTCCCCAATATATAGGATAAGCGGTACTTATGTAGTATCTGGGCGCCCGATTTTTTGATTGTATGCCTTAACTTAAGGCATACAATCAGATGCGATGCGATAATCGCATCGCATGCAACCAAATCACATGCGATGCGATGCGATCGACCCGATGCGATGCGATCGACCCGATTTTCCATAGGATTAATTGTAAAAATGGTCTTGTTCATTTCCCTACTATCCAAGTGGGCATGGAGTTGGATATAAACCTGTGGCGAGCGCAGCGAGCCACCAAGCCCGAAGCATGGCGAGCGCAGCGAGCCCCGCGAGGGGACGCAGATAATTTAAAATGTATTCCATGTCACCAAAATAATCCACGGCCCCGCGCGGGGCTCGCTGTGCTCGCCACGCTTCGGGCTCGGTGGCTCGCTTTGCTCGCCACAGGTTTATATCCAACTCCATGCCCACTTGGATAGTAGGGAAATGAACAAGACCATTTTTACAATGAATCCTATGGAAAATCGGGTCGATCGCATCGCATCGAATGGTCGGATGCGATGCGATGCGATCGACCCGATTTCAAAATCGGGCGCCCTGATACTACATAAGTACCGGATAGGCATGTCACAAAAAAATATTTTATTTTTGCTGGTGTCTTTTTTGCAACTATGTGTTTTGTATTGGCAGTGTATATTATTGGACTTGGTGGGGGTGGACATGTGGCCTCCAACTGTACCCAAATATAAATAGTGTAAAAAATATATTTTTGCTCGTGTTACAAAACATTTGAAGTCTTTTTATATATGTTTTGTTATTAAATTGTATCAAACAATAAATACAATATATGTAAAACTGTGCATATACTTTTTAATATACCACATAAGGGTAGATCAGTGGGTCCAAAGACAATTCCATTGTGCAGTCTTTGCCAAGCTTATGTTTCACTTGCAGTATATAATGATGTTCTTTTGTATCTTGCAAGACCATCAGCTTCTCATCCAGATGTATAGCCCGATTTTGCACCTTCTCCAAAGATACAGATTAGTAGTATCTTCGTCTTTATCATTCTTTCTTGCTTGAGTTTGACGACAGGCAGGATATTTTACTTAAATAGGGCATTGATGATCTTCAGGATCTCACAAGATCATCCATCACCAGCTCCTCATCCATGAATATGGGTACCATAGTCTGCTCCTTCTCCACAGACACTCCTTATGTTTATGTATTGTGTGTGTTTGACAAACAGGCAGCAGATAATATATTACTGTACTGTAAGGGAATGTTGACATCATTCTATATTTTGTAAGATCATCCATCACCAGCTTGTCATCAAGGCATATAGGTACCATTTCCAACATCTTCTCTACAGATAAAGTAGTATCATCCTGCCTATTATCCTTTACTGTGTATTTGACAGATAGACAGCATATAATATATTACTGTACTTAAGTGGGACAGTGACAGTCTTCTGTATTTTGCAACACTATCCATCACCAGCTACTCTTTCAGGCATATATTTACCATTTCTGGCACCTTCTCCATGACTTTGGCTATGCCTCTGATTTAATACTTTGATTAATGTAAATAGTCTATAAGATTATAAAGCTCACTGCAGTCCTTGGCCACTATATGTAAAAATCAACTATTAGGTGGCCAAAATTGGCTTGGAATGTATGAAATTTAATGTTATTGATGTTAGTAATACTGTAGGAACAAAAATGGTCTTTAGAAATTATTTTAGAAATCCAAAGTCAATCAAAACATTTGAGGATAGTTTTGTCAAAAGCAAACCACAATGAAGATATAGAACCAAAACTCAGGGGTCTACACACATCTCTTCTTTGCAAATGGACACACCATCCTGATTTGCCTGCAGAGATAATACTAGCTTCTTTTACATGCAGTCCAGAAAAGCAGGAACTACTATACTTTACCACTGCATATCTGCCCTACTTGCAGTGCAGCATGGTTTCGATAAGGTGTACAGTAACAATGTTTTTGCTGAGTGTAAATACAGGGAGTAATAGGCAGTAAAAGAGATTGCCACCTGTAGGAGCCCTAATGAATTCCTCTTTTCAGGGTTCACCAAAATACATACTGTATATGACCTAAGCTCCATAGCAACAGCCCATCCTGCACATACTTTAGCTTAGCTTGTCCGCACAAGTGGTATTTACCCTTCTATAGATGCTAACAGTGGGCATCTCAGTTTTAGGGGCTATGCAATCTCTGCCACTATTTTTGACTGGGAAAATAGCAGCGGGCGCCTATTAAATGCTGTCTTTCCCCACAGCATTAAAGAGGCAGATTGAAAGAACAGGCTTGACTTTAAAAGCTGTCAGGCCTGTTTTGCCAATAACGGCCGTGTATTGTTGCAATCATGGACGAATCTCGACAATCCACGGCTGTTTATGCAGACATGCCCCCTTTTTGCCGATTAGCAGGTGGGACATTGAATCCCGCCTGGTGATATGCTGTTGAGCAAAACAAAAATGGGTCAGGGTCACAGCTGTTGGGACGGATCGACAGTTGGGACCTGGAATTGAATACTCTCCTTAGCACATTACGATACATAGCTGTACACCAGGGAAGGACTTGTAGTGGAATATGCACAAAGTCATAGACGTTTTACCGGAAATAGATGCAGACACTGACGCTCTTGGTTGTGAGTTAGAATCATCCCCATATACCATACATAAATATAATTGTATTAATCTTACGATTGTGAAAATGTTATTAAAAACATTTCAATTGTAAGGTAACATTGTTTCTGTACAACTAGTTATTATAGTTTGGTATTTAAGCCTTTACAACGGTGTTTTCATACTGTACAATTCAAAAGGTACTTTAGAATAGGATCAGTTACCTGGTAGTGCAGGAACATGGATGAACATGGGTGTTTGGTTTATTTTTATGAAACTACAGTACACTAAGATCATTCCAAGGCTCCGTGGTGCCTGATGACACTTCTTAAGTATGGGCCCCAACTTCTGCATTTCCTCGGCTGTCCCTTTATGTCCAAGTATGTCACTTTGAACTCCTCATTTAATACATTTTAAATAGCATCTCCATGGTTTAATGGAAGCTGATTTTATCAGCCAGGAAAAAGTTGCATAAAGTCGGACTTTATAATGTCCAACTGTTTTCCTTAATTTGACCAAAGTACTGTTTTTAACACTCCAAATGCAAATCAGATCTGACTTCTCACTGAATTTCTAGACCAGGAAGAATCTGACTTTTTTAGACCCACCGGAATGTGTTGTATAGTATAAAAGTTGCAGGTCGGGATGTAATGGGAGCTGAGTTAGAAAGTCTTGCACAAAAAAGCTCTATAAAGTCGGACATAATTAGAGATGTTTTTTTTAATGGATGTGCTTTATTGGGCAATGTTGTAAATCAATAACAAGAATATGATTACAGCACATTTGCAACAAATAAACATTTTTACAATGACTTCTAACCTTAAAAATAAAAAAAATATACATTACTGTACTTGTTATTTTTATATATTTCCTGTAAAATGCATTTGCACCACTATGTTCTTGATAAAAATTATGGTACTCTTTACCTAGCACGGCGCCCACGATGTCCATCGCGGTCATCGGGTGTAAAAAATGCCTCAATGCCCGCGATTTTGCCATAGGAAACAATGTTAAATGGGCCATAGAGCCCAAATAGGCACCCTTAGCAGTGAAATGTCCCCCACAATTGTTAACGACACCCCACGATCCACGCGAACCCGAAGCGTGGCGAGCACGCGAGGGGCGGCGGTACGCGTCCTCCGACCTTTTCATACCCCCACTATCCACGTCGGCATGGAGTTGAGAATAGAATAGTGTGGCGAGCGCAGCGAGCCACCGAGCCCGAAGCGTGGCGAGGGGACGCGGATACCTTCACAGGTAAACGCGGCCCTACGCGGGCTTCACAGGTATCCGCGTCCCCTCGCCACGCTTCGGGCTCGGTGGCTCGCTGCGCTCGCCACACTATTCTATTCTCAACTCCACGTCGACGTGGATAGTGGGGGTATGAAAAGGTCGGAGGACGCGTACCGCCGCCCCTCGCGGGCTCGCTGCGCTCGCCACGCTTCGGGTTCGCGTGGATCGTGGGGTGTCGTTAACAATTGTGTGGGACATTTCACTGCTAAGGGTGCCTATTTGGGCTCTGTGGCCCATTTAACATTGTTTCCTATGGCAAAATCGCGGGCATTGAGGCATTGAACTGAAAAATCGGGTCCATTGAAAAATTTAACATTGATCCCTATGGGAAATCGCGGGCATCGCGTCGGTCGCGTCGCACCCGTTACTTTAGTGCATGCGATGGACGCGATGCCCGCGATGGGCGCCGTCCTAGGTAAAGAGTACCAAAATATATGCAGCGTGCCTATATTCTGTGTGTAATTGCAACTCTATCTACAGTATAGTACATACAAAATGTTACCCTACAGTCAGGGCTATTTTTGTGCAGGCTCCAGCAGGAACTGTGGCCCTTATTCTAGCTCACTCTTTCTGACAAAATATTTCTTAGATGGACAAAACTATGTGCACTGCAGGTGAGGCAGGTGTTACTTGTGCAGAGATAATTAGATTTGGGTGGGGTTTTACATCTTCCTCACATGCAGTGCACATGGTTTTGTCCATCTAAGAAATATTTTGTCAGAAAGAGTGAGCTAGAATAAGGGCCACAGTTCCTGCTAGAGCCTGCACAAAAATAGCCCTGCCTACAGTGTTGTCCTATCAAACACTGTAACAAAATTTGGTATGCAGATACAGACATGCATGCTTATATTCTGCTTTGTAACTGTGGCAGTATCTGCATACCAAATTCTGTAGAAACAGTACATGCAGATGTCATAAAAAATTCACATGTACAGTACATTTATTTAGTTATTTACAGTTTCCTAGATCGCGCAGCTGATTTAGTTGCGCTTTACAATTGTAGACACTGATAAAACAATTTACAGACAGACTTGGCGGAAAGAGGGCCCTGCTGCAAGCTTACAATCTATAGGGACCTAGTTTAACAGATGAAAGTATATTTAGCATTTTTAAGGTTAGAAATATTTTTAATTTTTTTTCCAAATTTGTTGTAATTGTGTACTTTTACTGTAAGTGAATTTGAACATTGCCGACTACAACTCATGCCCAAAAAATAAAACAGCTCTAATTACAGAACGGTTTTGTGTTCAACTTTTCTAGAACTCGGACACTGGCCTTTATTCAGATCTGATCGCAATACAAATTTTTTGGGAAATGGGCAAAACCATGTGCACTGCAGGTGGGGCAGATGTAATATGTGCAGAGAGAATTAGATTTATGTGAGTTATTTTGTTTCTGTGCAGGGTAAATACTGGCTGCATTATTTTTACACTGCAATTTAGATTTCAGTTTCAACACACCCCACCCAAATGTAACTCTATCTGCACATGTTACATCTGCCCCACCTGCAGTGCACGTGGTTTTGCCCATTTTCCAAACAAATTTGTACTGAGCTCAGATCTGAATAAGGGCCACTATTACAATAGCTGACTTTGCAAAATGTGCCACTTTTTCAAAATGGGATCAAAATCCGCTCACATAAAATTGCGGCCTATGCATTGAATAATAAGCCTTATTAAACATGGTGCCCATTTGTGTACAGTTTGAGCTGAGGTATAAACATATGATGTGTTAATAGCCAATGATGTTTTCTGTCTGTGTCAATAATCTCCATACAGTATTTATATTTATGCAGCTGATGTAAATTTGGTTAAATTGTTGCCAGGCAGAGATTTGAAACTCTGCAATGCATTCCTGTCTGCGTTTATGTACACAACATTTGCATTCGTTTTAAAAGCAATTTACACCTGTGTTTATGTCCAACTCTTCATAAGCCCCAAAGTTAGAGATGGTTCAGTTATCTATTTTATTTATTTTTAATTTTGTTATTATTATAATTTTTTTAAATGATTATTATCAGCGGCGGCTCCTACCTCTGCGGAAGGGGGGCTGCCATGATGCGGGCCCGCACCATCTGTTGCTGCCGCCATGCTCCTGGTTCCTGCCGCTGTCACTCCGGACCGCCTGGCAGCCCACAGAGGCATATTCATGGTCCGGGGTCCGGCGCATGCTCAGTATTGTTCTCATACTGCACATACACAGATACACAGAACCCGGTTTTAATGGGCTGCCGCTCAGAAGCCCATATAGAGGCATCCTGGAGGGAGGGAACACCTCCCAATGGGACTGCCTTGGGTGACTGGCAGGTCGGACTTCCAATTGGAAGACACTGCCAGTCACAGCGAAGCCAAAGCAGTCTCACAGACTGCATCTGGCTTCACTTATAGTGTGTACACACGGCACAATTTGCCTTCCGATATAGTCAACATCGGATCGGCATCGGATGCCGATCGCAACTGTTTTAACCCTTGCAATCCCGATCCGATCCCGATGCGCGTTCACGTATCGCAAGCCAGAAAGTCTTGGCTGCCTTGACTATATAGTGCAGATCTGCACTATATAGTCAAGATTGTATGCAAATCGGATGTGCCTTGCGATCCGATCCGATCTGATCATATCGGGGATCGCATCTCAAGGTACATCTCACCGTGTGTACACACCATTAGAGAACAGTGGCAGATTTTACCTGGAGGGGCTGCAACCCTACAATCTATAGGTAAAAACCGCCACATATTATTATTATTATTATTATTATTATTATTATTATTATTTTTATTATTATGCAGATGTGATCAAGATCAAGGACATTAGTTGAGTAGTAGGTTTTGTTAACTTAAGCCTTTTTAAAAAATATTTGAGGGATAACTAAAAAAAAAAATCAGTTAAAAAAATATTATTATTATTATTATTATTATTATTATTATTATTATTATTATTATGTAACCAATGAAGCCATTTGTCTGTGCACTTTTTAAAATCATAGCTTTATTGGCACAGAGTATGCTGTACAATAGCAACATGAAACGAAGATCTCTAGAGGACATAAATTAGCATTGCCAATAACCAAGTGGACAGATTTACTGACTGCTGTACAAATAGATCAACCCTGCAACACCTTGATACAGGATACCAGTAAATGTAAATGTCCTATTAAATTGATTTTTAATAAGTCTCCTTTAACATCGCTTTAAACGACAATGCCATTGTAGCGTTGTAAATATTAGCTTGCTTTTAGAGCAAGTAAGAATTTTGACATGACATTTTAGATGTTTCTTAAATTCTTATCTTGATTAGCTGTTTGTATGTTATATGTGTATATATTATTTTACATAGGTGTGTGGACTGAATGACAATCTCATAATCCAGTAAGTACAATACATATAGCAGATGGACACTACACTATAGACATGAAATAGTATACAGTATATAGAATCTACTAGTACAAGTCAAATAATATTTGCCATATTTATTATTTATTTATTTACAGTTTCTTATATAGCGCAGCAGATTCCGTTGCGCTTTACAATAGTAGACAGTGATAAGACAAACTGGGTAACAACAGACAGACTTGGAGGTAGGAGAGCCCTGCTGCAAGCTTACAATCTATAGGGATATAGGGGGGAAACATAAGGACAGACACCAGTAATAGCATAGCAGTTACAAGTCCAGAAGGGAAGCTATATAATACATAAGTGTCTCGGAGGGTTATGCATGTAGAACTTAAATATGATAGGCTTGCCTGAAGAGGTGAGTTTTCAGGGAACGCTTGAAAGTTTGGAGACTGGTGGAGCCATAGTAAACAGTTTAACATGGCAAAGGTATAAACAAGAAAACAAATTAAGATTTTGTGCTGATTGATCGCATGGCTGTGAATTTGCAGGCCGGGTGATAGACTGTGCCTGCGTACGGCATCCTGCCCGAGGTCATCCTGCTATAAAATTCTGCTACTTTTTTATGGCTGGCTGTACATAAGTTGATTGACAGGATGCCGGCGTTTGTGGGTTTGTGTAACTGGATGTTTTCTGGGAGTGTCAGGGAAAACACTGCCATGCCTATGTGTTTAAAGGGAAGTCATGTGATGTCAGCTGTGGCCCCAACCAGCCTGTTTGTAGTTCAGCCACCAAGTAGCCGAATAAGTCCTGGGTAAGCACAGACTGCACACACTAAGATGGTAAGTGATTGTGAATGGATTTGCAGCAGGGCTATAAAATTTTAGCAGGCTTATCACAGACTTACACAGGGCAGGATTTTTCTCGGGCTGGGTGATGTATACCTGATCACAGGACTCAAAGTAGCAGCCATGCGATCAGGTCTGAATAACCCCCTTAGTACCAAGTCTGCCTATCAAAAAATTGAGAATGTCTGTGAGGATCCTTGTTGTGCAGCAGGTGGTGGCTGTGGGACTTGTAAGACCTCAACCCCATACCTCCCCTTGAGGCATACTTTCCTACTTTGCTGCCCCCTCCTCCTTGTACTCTGTTGTGGATGGCAAAGGGAAGGATGTGGGGGGCCTCCAGGGAAAGCAGGGGACTTGCCCACATCCCCAGGGGGCTGGGAGGACCACAACATTTTTTAGCCTCTCTGCCATTCCGGAATGTTAGGCAGGTACGCCTTAAGGGGTTGGAAAGTTGGGTATTGTGTGTGTGTGTGTGTGTGAGTGGGCAGCAGTTGGTTGAAGTTTTGCCTAGGGTAGTGTGTGACAGGTAGATGGTACAGCAGGGGTGTGAGCGACATAGTGGATGAGAGGGCAGGCAGGGGTGACAGGACATGGATAAAAGGAAAATAGTCTTTGAATGGGGAGGCAAGGTTGACAGTGACATAGTGACAGGAAGATGTAGCCTGCAGTATGTGGCCCTGTCACAACTCACCTTACCCCACTGTCCAGGATCTCTCAGCAGGAAGTGTGGCAGGGGAGTGAACACATCTCAGGTGGCATCGGTCAGCTAGCAGTTGGGATTGAGAAGGCAGCGGTGACACATCCCACAGTGTGGCAGTCTAGGTGACTGTATACCCGGTGTACTGTTTGGGTCGGCCCTGGTGTCACACACATAATGATAAGCTCTACTTTTGCACTGCATATTTTGGGGGTGAACTAGGCAACAGCACCCTCAGAACTATCTGGTGCTGCAACACAAAATTTATTGTTCCCAGGTGCCGGTTTTGTCACCAATAATTGGATTTGTTTCTGTATTTGGCTCCATCTGTAGCATGTATCATAAATGCAGCAGCATCTGCTTTTGCTGCTGCCATTAGTATATCTGCTAAATATCAAATGTTTGCTATACCAAAAAATGAATATTATTTTCATTACTAATGCCTTTTCTTGCCTACTAGCTGGTGAATATTGATCGCAAAGACAATTGCATACACTTCTTGATGTATCAATTTTCTACCATGAGCTTTGAAGATGGTATGTGATCTGAGGTCAGACAGTATGCACAGTGTACTGCAATGTAGTCCTGTAATTTAGAACTGACAGCTCACGGCAGCATACAGTAGACAGAGGATACACAGAACAGCTGGACAGTAGCTCATTTTCATGCAGGTTATCTGTTAATTAAGGCTTTTTTCTCACTGACCAACTGCCAACAAATATGTTGAACACTGTGAGAACTGTGTTGTCCTTTTATTTTTAGCAATTACAGCAATTAATTTCCATACAAATGTGCATGTTATTGTAACGCTATGTGACTAAATCACTTCCCGAGACTGCTCTGATTCATTTAACATGTTAGACTTGTGCAACTGAATCTGTATATTAAAATCAATGGAAATTGGTATTACAAAAGTGTGACTGCTGCGTTGTAGCATTTCATATACAGATTAATGTTACAAAGCAGAGTTTGGAAGCGCTGCCCTGCCAGATACTCACCTGTCTGCGCAACGCACAGTGGGTCATGTCATATACTTCGGCTTCATGTGCCAGCCCTTGCTGGCTTTATAATGTACATGTATCCCAGCATGTTCTTGGCCGCCGCCGCCTCTACAGACATTACAGTCTCCATGTAGTTCTGTTATACAGGAGTTTCCTTCCAGGCTCAGTACTGGGCGTGGCCATGACAGCCTGGGTCAGCTGACCACTCTGGACCCAGTGACCTCATACACTCGGGTCAGCTAAGTGTCATTGCCAATCACCTTTCATCCAGGAGTATAGTCTGACCTCCATCCCTGGGGAGTTGCCAGTGCTTTGTTGTACATACCGGTATATGCAGTCTGCTATCCTGCCCCTGGTTGTCCAAAGAGCTATTGTATTTCTTCCTCCAATGCCTGGCTCCACAGCTATCCTAAGTAGCTGCACCGCTGCTCTCATCAGCTCTACACTGCTGTTGCTCATTGGTTAATCCCGGTCTCTGTATCTGCCTTGGTCTGCTCATCTAGTTCAATCCCAGTAACCTGCACTGCTGGCTGCACTTCAGTCAATCCTGGTCCCTGCACCTGCTGTGATCTGCTCATCCGGTTCAATCCTGGTAACCTGCACTGCTGGCTGCACTTTGGTTCAATCCCGGTACCTGCATGTGCGGTGTTCTGTTCATCTGGTACATTGTGGTTACCTGCACCTGCTGTGCTCTGCTCATCCAGTACATTGTGGTAACCTGCACAGCTGTCTGTACTTTGGTTTAATCCCAGTACCTGCACCTGCTGTTCTTTGCTCATAGGTACATCGTGGTAACCTTCAATGCTGTCTGCACTTCGGTTCAATCCCGGTAACTGCTTATGATGTGCTCTGCCCATCGGATCATTCTAACTACCTTTACCTGTCATTTCCTGCTCCATATGCTGGCCTGCATTCTTCCAGCTCACCACTAGACTCCGCTCAAGGTACTATGATACAGTGTGCTTGGCCTGCATTCTTCCAGCACTGGGTTACCACCCAGCTACTCTGCATTCTTCCAGCCTACCACCAGTTGCACGAGCACTAGTGTGACTGACCAGCATCCTCTCAGCACACTCTATGGTGCAGGACATAATTTTGAATTTCTTTGGTCTGTTTTTATTTTCATTGCCATATAAGGTTATCTTGTCATATGCATACTGAAATTGGTAATTCCATGTAACTATGGAAATTTGTGTGGATTTTTTTTTTTTCACAGCAACACTATTATTTTTTAAAATTATTACAACAATGTGAGTTTTCCCTCCAAAAAGTTTTTTTTAACTAGTAGCAACATTGTTTATATGGAAACCATCTTGCTTTAGGCTTGCTTCAGATAGAAAAAGAGACTTTGAAAACACCAGAATAAAAAAAAAAAATTCTAATTTTAATAATACTCAAAAAAACATACAGGTCACTTCATTTGTAGATCACAATCTGGAAATCATTTTTATTAAACAATACTATCCATATTCAAAATACTTTAAGAGTTCTGGAATTCCTAATGAGCATAACCACAACTGTGTGACGTGAGTTACCTAAAAGTTAATCTTTTCGTTTAATCTTGCCAGAGTGTTGGAAAAAAATTAGTGATTTCATATTTTCATAACATTAGACCATACTTAGTCCAAAACCACAAAACATTTATTCAATGCAGTAGCATTACCAAATAAATGAATAAAACATATGTGTAACATGAGTTACCATCATGGTAACTTACGTTACAGTGTGTTGATTAATGGTTTACAGTATGTTTTATATTCTCCGGACTCTGTAATTCTTAATGTTGTAATGTGAGTTTTCATCTGTCTATCTTTGTTTTGTAGCACCTTAACTTCCAAATTATAATATCAAGTGATCCTTTTCATAGTAGCAGCTTGGCATTCTGTAGAATTGCATTCATCTGTAATAGTATTATTTATTCATTAACAGTTTCTTATATAGTGCATACATATTCCGCAGCGCTTTACAGAGAATATTTGAACATTCACATCAGTCCCTGCCCCAGTTGAGCTTGCAATCTGTATTCCCTACCACATGTACACACACATACACATTCATTCCAGGGTTAATTTAGTTAGGAGCCAAGCAACCTACCAGTATATTTTTGGATTGTGGGAGGAAACCGCAGTACCCAGAGGAAACCCATGCAAGTTCGGGGAGAATATACAAACTCCGCACAGTTAGAGCCATGGTAGGAATGGAACCCATGACCTCAGCGCTGTGAGGCAGTAATGCTAACCATTACACCATCCGTCCAAGCTCTCAGTTTAAAAACAGATATACAGTATAGTGGAAGCTATGAAACATTTAGAAAAATACAATTATAGGTAAATAAAAAAATAGGAAGTACAATGTGCTTGATGGACCCTCAAATGTCAAAGTTAATGAACCAAGATGAGATAGCTGACATCAACAACCAACTTGATTTTGAATCCATTACTACAAATGCCAAACTAGTGTTCATTCTAGCACTCTGCTCCTTGTAAAATTCTTCCAGTTCCACCTTCCGGCCTGAGGTGTCGCTGTCTGCTGTGGTTCTTCACGAACAGTCTGGTTTGTATCTCAATGCTGAGATACAAACCAGACTGTTGTAGAAACACCACAGCAGAGAGTGACACCCCAGGCAGGAAGAAGGAACTGCAATCACTTTACAAGGAGCAGGGTGCTAGAATGTACACTACCAACCCATTAGAGGGAATAAAGCAACTACACTACCTAAAAGTGGAAGACAATGAAATGACTGGCTTTCTAACAACTGAAAAAGCTGAAAGTTCCCTTCAGTTCCTATGCCCTGATGAATTTGCACCAAGGATACTTATTCAGATCTGTTCGTACAGACCCCTTTGTTCACAAGGGGTCTGATGTTTAGTGTCTGCACATGTGCACGGTAATTTCTGCACATGTAAAGATGCAGGTTGCGTGCGCCCACGGCGAACAAATTGTTCGCTAGATGAATGCACCCATCCTTGAGGGCGGGGGTGGGTCGGCGATGTGGCCTATTAGCATATGGTAATGACCAGCATTTCATGGGCGCCACGCTGGGCGTTCTCATGCTAATGGATCGATGGTGCCGGGGGCAGGAAGCTGACATCACCGGATGTCAGCTGCCCTCCCACTTCCCTCAGAGTGCACACGCACATCTAAGGTTGCTCTGAGCAACCTTAGGTGTGTGTGAGCCTTCCCCATCATTCGATGGTCGGCGACCATCGAAATGATGTGGGTGTTCCCCCGCAGGCTGCAAATGGATGTTTATGTAAAACATCCATTCGCATGCTGGGCGAACTTACGTGTTGTGCGAATGGTGGGCGGGATCTGGTTGACTTGCAAGAATGCGAATGCGCATCTGAGCTAATCAACCAGAATAACCCCCCAAAGCTAGATGACTGGGTGGAAGTATTATATGATGGGAATTTATTTCCAGGAATTGTTACGAATATAGGAAAAGGGGAATATCCTGACAAGAGATGGGAAATACTGGACATGGCCATCAGTCAAAGATGAAATGTGTTACTAAAAAAAAAAAATGAGCTGAGAAAAATTTCAGCACCAACAATTGCTAATGCTGTGAAAAAGTAGTTATAACTTGATATGTTTAATAAACATATTTGTATCAATATAAGCAAAGTGTACCACGCGTTACCTTAATGTAACGTGAGTTACCATCATTGTTGTTTTGATGTAGATTTGTTTTTGTTTTGGTTATTTTTCATATTCCATGTCATATTTTTTTTTAATTTATTTGCAAAAAACACATGCTACATAGGAGAGCAGAGATTTCATAATTGCTACCGTAATTTACGTTAAAAACCATGGATAAAAAACGTAACGTGAGTTACCAGTAGAAAATCAGTAATTTCTTGAACTACTGGAAGGTATTAAAATATTTTGTACTACATTTGGAGTGTGCCTTAATGTTAATTATAATACAACATATAAATAAAATATTTTATTGTACTTTTTCTGTAACATCCAAATGAGCATACACTTCAGAGTCAATTTGTAACGCGAGTTACCATGGAATGACCTTGATGCATAACTAAATATTTTATCAAACCTGCTACGTTTATCGCCTTATCAAGTCAGGGCCCAGTACTCTAGTCTCGTCTGGGTCCAAAAACAACCTTACCCATGACAATTAAGACTTAGTATTACATAGATATATGGCATACCTCTCAACTTTGAACCACTCTGGCCCATCGATCACCAAATGAGCTCTCTCCCCTATGGAAATAAAGTCAGTCTAGAGTGACTTTTATTTCCTTGGGTGTCCGGTCAAGAGGGGATGGGTTCTGATGTCATGTGAAGACAGCTGCCTGCCCCATGCAGGCATTGGCATGCCCGTGTTTATAGGAAAGCCAATAAAACGCTGGGCATTCCCCTGATCCAGGCTGATGTCCACCCCAGCCTGCCCCACTCCCCGAACACCTCTGTTAGTGTGAAATTCACAGAATGCGGGGCTGCACATTCTTAGAATTGCACATGTGCAAAGGGGGGCTGCACATTCTTAGAATTCAAAACAGAGGAACAGAGCCAAATTTGGCCCCTTCCCAGTGTTGCTGAATCACCACCTATGTGCTCTTTGGGACCTAGTTTATAAAACTGCCATCTTGTCTGCCACTGCATTGGCACTCCTAGATGGGCCACGTGTTTGTCTGCCTATACTTACTGGCTGGATCAGGATTCCGCTGCAGTTATTCTGATGAGATATTGGCAAGTGTCTGTGCACATGTGATGCTGTGCCCTGCCGCACCAATATCGGAATCAGTGTCGGTGGGGAACATGTAGTGTCCAAAGGGGTTCCGACATCAGATAGAGAACTTTTTTTGCAGTATGTAAATGGGCAAATTTTGTCAAGGAAATATTTGCAATTCTACACCCAGTGGCATCACAAGGGGGGGTGCTGACTCCTGCTCAGTGACAGGAGCCAGCTGCTGCTCTGTAATAATATGTGCAGTACCCAGTTCCTGTCACAGTATAAATGCCGGGTACTGCATACTGACTTGTCTGTGGGGGCAACGCGCATTTCCAAGACCTCTTCACCGATGAAAACGATGGTCTGGGCCAAGAAGCCATGCACCTACCTTTGAGGCCACACCCCTTATTTGTCCACTATTCATACCCGCACTGACATTCTTAACCCCTTCACGACATATGACGTATATATACCTCATATGTCGGTTGCGGGGGAATCAAGCCAGCTCACGGAGTGAGCTGGCTTGAAAGAGAGCAGGTAATGGCTGTATATTACAGCCAGGTCCCTGCTCTCACGGCCACGAGCGGCGAGTTCGCCGATCGTGGCCGTTTAACCCTTTAAGCACCGCGGGCAAAGCGCCCGCAGTGCTTAAATAGCTGATCGGAGGGGGGGCGCCCCCCTCCGGCGCCGATCGGGGCCCCCCGCAGCGAGATCGGAGGGTGCCGATCGGTTGCCATGGTAGCCAGGGGTCTAATGTAGACCCCTGTGCTGGCCGTGTATGCATACCTATTACATCCTGCCTCAGGCAGGATGTAATAGGAAGTGCATAAAATCACTACGTTCAGCCATAGAGCTCTATGGCTGAACCTAGTACAGGCGATCGCGCCCCCTAGTGGTCAAGTACACTAGGGGGCCTTGTAGTAAAAGTAAAAAAAAAAAAAAAATAAAGTTAAAAAAAAAAAAAAAAAATATTAAAAGTTCAAATCACCCCCCTTTCCCCATTTCCCAAATAAAAATAAATAAAAAATAAAAAAAATAAACATATTTGGTATCGCCGCGTTCCTAAAAGTCCGATCTATTAAAATATAACATTAGTTATCCTGCACGGTTAAAGGCGTAAACGGAAAATAATCCCCAACGCCAAAACTACGTTTTTTGGTCGCATCGCCTACCCAAAAAAAAATAGCTAAAAGAGATCAGAAAGTCGCCCATATCCCATAATGGTATTAATTAAAAAGTACACTTCAGCCCGCAAAAAATGAGCCCTCACCCAGGTCCGTAGGTGGAAAAATAAAAAAGTTATAAGCCGCAGAACATGGCGACGCGTCGCAAATTCGAAAAACCGTAACATATTCTATTTTTTTTTTTAGTCGTAAAACGTAACGAAAACTATATAAGTTTGGTATCACCGGAATCGTAACGACCCATAGAATAAAGATAACCCATCATTTTAAACGAACTATGAACTCCAAAAAAACCGTAACCAGCGCAAAATTGTGGAATTGCGTTTTTTTTTCTTTTTACCCCACATTGAATTATTTCCTGATTCCCCAGAATATTATACGGTATAGGAAATGGTACCATTAAAAAGTACAACTTGTCCCGCAAAAAAAAAGCCCTCATGTGTCTATATAGCCGGAAAATTAAAAAAGTTACGCTTATTTGAACGCAAGGAGGAAAAAAAAAAAAAAAATTACCTTAAAAGGCAATGTCGTGAAGGGGTTAAAGTCTCTAATCTTTTGTAGAACAGTTTAGACAATTTTGCTCATCATTACTGTCAATGCTTTTTTTGTGGAACTTATGTGAAACATCAAAATGTTTTGCTAAACAAACGTTTACGGTATGCAAACATGAACAGTTTGTTAAATAGCAAGTACATCAATATAACTAATATTCAAGAACCATCTGTATGCAGTTTCGGCACACTGCTAGCTGTAATGAATACCCAAGGGCGCCGTGTATGCTGTTTTTAGATGATTTCTCTACACATCTGAAAGTTAAGTCACTTGCAATTGTCTAGACTAACCAGAGCTTATTTTTTCTGGAACACACAAAGGACCTTATTTATATTCACGGGTAGAATCTCAAAATGCAGTTGAAGGTCTGATGGATGCAGTACACAAGAACTAAAAGCTGTCTTTGGATGCAGCTGCTGTGTGTAAATATGAAAATGCTGCAGGAGGCGTCTTGTATTAATAGATGCCCCTACAAGTTTCTGTGATTCACCTGATGACTCCACGCCCTGTCCACGCCCCATGCCCAAATGTCTGCAATATGTCAGCAATGCTTTGATTTGGGGGGACCATGAATAACAAAGTAAGACTTGCTGTGCACGTGTGTGTAGAACGGTCCTGCTTATGCATAGACCACCTAACTTCCAGTCCCTGAATCTTGCATCAGTGCGACGTCAGTCACAGTTTCAAACATCATGCTGCTATTCCCTTCCATGGCTTGCGCAGTCTGGAGAAGGGGGTGTGGCCATTCAAAAGTGTGTGTGTTATTGGGTGTAATGTACCACACCATATACCCCTTATACCCATAATGCCCCACTAGATTCGCTTACACATGTAATGCCTCCTGCAATGCTTTTAGGCAGAAAAAATGCCACGCTTCCCCACATGCACAACACATATAATGCCCTCTGTCCACTTACATATTTTGTTAATCACCCCCATAAACACATACACTGCACACACACTGTATACCTTATGACTACTACCCCCACCCCCTCTTGTATATTGCATAGCATAGCCACCCTCTTCCCTTCTTATTATAATACTAGCAGAGCCACCTGGCGTTGCCCGGGAAAACCTTGTTTTTTTTTTATTTCCAAAATTGCTGAAAAATGTCATCTTACAGTATGCTGTGCCAAAGACCTAAGATTGTAATTTGTTAAAGATTCCACCATAATGTTAGAATGTGTTTGCATTGATACTCAATGATGGCAATGAAATCAGGTGTGGTGTTGTTGTTTGAAACACAATGCTCCTGAGTGGATAACGTGTATGTGTTCATGAATTCCACAACTCCTGAGATTTAGCACCTATGACATACCCTCCAACATCTGAGGGTCAGAAATCGGTACAAAATCAGAAAGGGAGGTGGCCACACCTCCATTTCTATACTTTCTATGGTACAGTTTCTAGGGTGTGTAATTACAGGCACTGAGCGCGTGGAGACCGGGGTGGGCGTTACTTACCGTGCCATAATTAATTAAAAATTCACCGCTCCCTGCCACTGCCGCTCCCCTCACCGATCCTGCCTGCAGCAGTCTCTGGGCGGTATTCAATGAGGCAGATTCGCCAAGTTTTATGGCGAATCTGTGTTTTTTTCGTGTGTGCCGGCGATTTTTGGAGCTGAAAAAGCGAATCACCCTATTCAACGACCTCTATTCGCCGATGACGACCGGCGAATTAAGCACCATTCGCCATATGTTATTCGCTGCAAATCGCCGGTTTTTGTCAATAGGAATTTTCATGGGGATTCGCCGGGAGTCGACGGGATTCGCCATGATTCGCCAAAAGTGTATTCAATGAGAAGTTGGCGATTCTTATTTCTTGTTTCATATCGCCGTTCCTCACCGAGTCTCCCTCGTCATCTTTTTATGGTGAACTTTTATATGAACCTGTGAAATAATTGGTTTTAAGTGTTCAATTTAACTCTGCAAGTGTAATCTAATATTATTTGCTGCCCTTGTGTGATTTGATGGTTGTAGAAGTGCTATATAAATATATATTTAATTTTTTCTGGTATTTTTTTTTTCTCCCACAATGCACTGTTATTACCCATGATTCACCTCAATTACCCATGATTCTCCTCCCCACCTCACTCCTTCGTTTGGCCTTTGAGGAGATTACACAGCTTTTGCAGTCTGCTGTATTGGAATCGTTTTTGTAGGGTAATTTGCATTTTTTTGCATTTCACTGCAATTTCTTTAACACTGACTACAGTAATGGAGCTGTTCAGGGATACTATTGTTGTTTTCATGCTGAATGCCAGTGTGGAGGAGGAGGCAGATATGATGGAACATGACACTAGTATTCCGGCGATAGCTCCATTAGGTGAGTCGGTGCGGGTTTCAGTCCCACGTCCACGCCACTTTCGTACTAGGCGTGAACTGGGTGATCTCACCGAGGCGGAGGTGATTTCTAATTATCGCCTTTCGTCTGCGGCAATCCATATGCTGTACGATCTCATGGAGCCAGACCTGGTAGCACGGAAACGGGGCAATCACGCACTCACCGGTTTCCAGAAACTGTTGGGTGCGTTGCATTTTTTTGCGTCGGGCACATTCCAGCCCACTTTAAGCCAAACATGCGGTTATTCACAGCCAACCCTCTCCCGCTGTATAGCACAGGTCATAAAGGCATTCCGCAAATTAACGACCCAGTTTATTAAATTTCCTGATCAAGACAGCGAATGGAATGAGATCAAATTTGTTTTTTTCTCAAAATGGAAGTTCCCCAATGTCTTGGGCGCGATTGACTGCACCCATGTGGCGTTCAAACCACCGCGTGCATCAGAGGAATGTTTTCGGAACCGAAAAAACTTCCACTCGATGAACGTTCAGGTGGTTTGCGACCACCAAATGAAGATTACCAACCTCCTTGTGGGTTTTCCTGGGTCGGCCCACGACTCGTTCATTTTAAGCCAGTCCGCCCTGTATGCCGATTTCGAGCACGGCCGAATGCCGGACGGCTGGCTGTTAGGTAAGTAGTTTTTTTTTTGGGGGGGGGGGGGGGGGGTATTGATTTGTCTTCAAATCCAAACATTGTTTGTAATGTAATTTTTTTTTTTTTGTTTTCCATAGGTGATGCGGGTTACCCCAATAAGGACTGGCTCCTGACCCCATTATCTGATCCTGTGGACGAAGCTGCTGAAAGGTACCAAAAGGCTCACACGACAGCGAGGGCTGTAATTGAGCGAACCTTCGGTGTCCTTAAAAGCCGGTTCAGATGTTTAGACATGACCGGTGGAGCCCTTTTATACTCACCGGCAAAGGTTTGCGGCATAATGAATGCATGTTGTATTCTACACAACATTTGCATTGCAAACCGTTTGCCGGTGACCGTGGATGCTGCGGTTTTCCGGCATGGGGACCTTTCAACAGCTTTGCTCGCGGACATGAATGAACGAGATGATGCGAGAGCTCGACTCATCCGGTCGTATTTTGCCCAATGTGAGTATTTGTAGTCCCAAGTGTGTTGCTTGTTTGATTAGTTGTATGATATGTAACGCTTTTCATTATTTTATGTTTTCCCGAGTTCCGTTTGGGCGTGTTTGTTTGTTGGCCTGTTGCCGTTTTTTCTTCGGTTCTTTTCCAGTGTTGTGGATGTTTGCCGGTGTTGGTGCGTGGCTCCTATCCAAGGGCTACTGTAAAGTTATCCCGTGAGTATCGCTCCTCCCGGGGAAAGGTGGGGAGGGTTTGTGCCCTGTTAGGTGTCACTAACCCCTTCTTTCTTCTCCGCAGCCTATTCCTGCTTAATACTTTCAGCAGGTCCCTAAATTCTGCTGGATCCTGTGTGCAGCGGATGAACCCCTGAAGTGTGACGGCTGCTGGCAGGATGTGGGTGCGTGGCTTCTTTCCCAGGGCTACTGTGCAGTTACCTGGTGAGTATCGCTCCTCCCGGGGAAAGGTGGGGAGGGTTTGGGCCCTGTTAGGTGTCACTAACCCCTTCTTTCTTCTTTGCAGCCTATTCCTGCTTCATACTTTCAGCAGGACCCTAAAATCTGCTGGATCCTGTGTGCAGCGGAAGAACCCCTGAAGTGTGACGGCTGCTGGCAGGATGTGGGTGCGTGGCTCCTTACCCAGGGCTACTGTGCAGTTACCCGGTGAGTATCGCTCCTCCCGGGGAAAGGTGGGGAGGGTTTGGGCCCTGTTAGGTGTCACTAACCCCTTCTTTCTTCTTTGCAGCCTATTTCTGCTTAATACTTTCAGCAGGACCCTAAAATCTGCTGGATCCTGTGTGCAGCGGAAGAACCCCTGAAGTGTGACGGCTGCTGGCAGGATGTGGGTGCGTGGCTCCTTACCCAGGACTACTGTGCAGTTACGGTGAGTATCGCTCCTCCCGGGGAAAGGTGGGGAGGGTTTGGGCCCTGTTAGGTGTCACTAACCCCTTCTTTCTTCTTTGCAGCCTATTCCTGCTTAATACTTTCAGCAGGACCCTAAAATCTGCTGGATCCTGTGTGCAGCGGAAGAACCCCTGAAGTGTGACGGCTGCTGGCAGGATGTGGGTGCGTGGCTCCTTACCCAGGGCTACTGTGCAGTTACCCGGTGAGTATCGCTCCTCCCGGGGAAAGGTGGGGAGGGTTTGGGCCCTGTTAGGTGTCACTAACCCCTTCTTTCTTCTTTGCAGCCTATTCCTGCTTAATACTTTCAGCAGGACCCTAAAATCTGCTGGATCCTGTGTGCAGCGGAAGAACCCCTGAAGTGTGACGGCTGCTGGCAGGATGTGGGTGCGTGGCTCCTTACCCAGGGCTACTGTGCAGTTACCCGGTGAGTATCGCTCCTCCCGGGGAAAGGTGGGGAGGGTTTGGGCCCTGTTAGGTGTCACTAACCCCTTCTTTCTTCTTTGCAGCCTATTCCTGCTTAATACTTTCAGCAGGACCCTAAAATCTGCTGGATCCTGTGTGCAGCAGAAGAACCCCTGAAGTGTGACGGCTGCTGGCAGGATGTGGGTGCGTGGCTCCTTACCCAGGGCTACTGTGCAGTTACCCGGTGAGTATCGCTCCTCCCGGGGAAAGGTGGGGAGGGTTTGGGCCCTGTTAGGTGTCACTAACCCCTTCTTTCTTCTTTGCAGCCTATTCCTGCTTAATACTTTCAGCAGGACCCTAAAATCTGCTGGATCCTGTGTGCAGCGGAAGAACCCCTGAAGTGTGACGGCTGCTGGCAGGATGTGGGTGCGTGGCTCCTTACCCAGGGCTACTGTGCAGTTACCCGGTGAGTATCGCTCCTCCCGGGGAAAGGTGGGGAGGGTTTGGGCCCTGTTAGGTGTCACTAACCCCTTCTTTCTTCTTTGCAGCCTATTCCTGCTTAATACTTTCAGCAGGACCCTAAAATCTGCTGGATCCTGTGTGCAGCGGAAGAACCCCTGAAGTGTGACGGCTGCTGGCAGGATGTGGGTGCGTGGCTCCTTACCCAGGGCTACTGTGCAGTTACCTGGTGAGTATCGCTCCTCCCGGGGAAAGGTGGGGAGGGTTTGGGCCCTGTTAGGTGTCACTAACCCCTTCTTTCTTCTTTGCAGCCTATTCCTGCTTAATACTTTCAGCAGGACCCTAAAATCTGCTGGATCCTGTGTGCAGCGGAAGAACCCCTGAAGTGTGACGGCTGCTGGCAGGATGTGGGTGCGTGGCTCCTTACCCAGGGCTACTGTGCAGTTACCCGGTGAGTATCGCTCCTCCCGGGGAAAGGTGGGGAGGGTTTGGGCCCTGTTAGGTGTCACTAACCCCTTCTTTCTTCTTTGCAGCCTATTCCTGCTTAATACTTTCAGCAGGACCCTAAAATCTGCTGGATCCTGTGTGCAGCGGAAGAACCCCTGAAGTGTGACGGCTGCTGGCAGGATGTGGGTGCGTGGCTCCTTACCCAGGGCTACTGTGCAGTTACCCGGTGAGTATCGCTCCTCCCGGGGAAAGGTGGGGAGGGTTTGGGCCCTGTTAGGTGTCACTAACCCCTTCTTTCTTCTCCGCAGCCTATTCCTGCTTAATACTTTCAGCAGGTCCCTAAAATCTGCTGGATCCTGTGTGCAGCGGATGAACCCCTGAAGTGTGACGGCTGCTGGCAGGATGTGGGTGCGTGGCTTCTTTCCCAGGGCTACTGTGCAGTTACCCGGTGAGTATCGCTCCTCCCGGGGAAAGGTGGGGAGGGTTTGGGCCCTGTTAGGTGTCACTAACCCCTTCTTTCTTCTTTGCAGCCTATTCCTGCTTCATACTTTCAGCAGGACCCTAAAATCTGCTGGATCCTGTGTGCAGCGGAAGAACCCCTGAAGTGTGATGGCTGCTGGCAGGATGTGGGTGCGTGGCTCCTTACCCAGGGCTACTGTGCAGTTACCCGGTGAGTATCGCTCCTCCCGGGGAAAGGTGGGGAGGGTTTGGGCCCTGTTAGGTGTCACTAACCCCTTCTTTCTTCTTTGCAGCCTATTCCTGCTTAATACTTTCAGCAGGACCCTAAAATCTGCTGGATCCTGTGTGCAGCGGAAGAACCCCTGAAGTGTGACGGCTGCTGGCAGGATGTGGGTGCGTGGCTCCTTACCCAGGGCTACTGTGCAGTTACCCGGTGAGTATCGCTCCTCCCGGGGAAAGGTGGGGAGGGTTTGGGCCCTGTTAGGTGTTACTAACCACTTCTTTCTTCTTTGCAGCCTATTCCTGCTTAATACTTTCAGCAGGACCCTAAAATCTGCTGGATCCTGTGTGCAGCGGAAGAACCCCTGAAGTGTGACGGCTGCTGGCAGGATGTGGGTGCGTGGCTCCTTACCCAGGGCTTCTGTGCAGTTACCCGGTGAGTATCGCTCCTCCCGGGGAAAGGTGGGGAGGGTTTGGGCCCTGTTAGGTGTCACTAACCCCTTCTTTCTTCTTTGCAGCCTATTCCTGCTTAATACTTTCAGCAGGACCCTAAAATCTGCTGGATCCTGTGTGCAGCGGAAGAACCCCTGAAGTGTGACGGCTGCTGGCAGGATGTGGGTGCGTGGCTCCTTACCCAGGGCTACTGTGCAGTTACCCGGTGAGTATAGCTCCTCCCGGGGAAAGGTGGGGAGGGTTTGGGCCCTGTTAGGTGTCACTAACCCCTTCTTTCTTCTTTGCAGCCTATTCCTGCTTAATACTTTCAGCAGGACCCTAAAATCTGCTGGATCCTCTGTGCAGCGGAAGAACCCCTGAAGTGTGACGGCTGCTGGCAGGATGTGGGTGCATGGCTCCTTACCCAGGGCTACTGTGCAGTTACCCGGTGAGTATCGCTCCTCCCGGGGAAAGGTGGGGAGGGTTTGGGCCCTGTTAGGTGTCACTAACCCCTTCTTTCTTCTTTGCAGCCTATTCCTGCTTAATACTTTCAGCAGGACCCTAAAATCTGCTGGATCCTGTGTGCAGCGGAAGAACCCCTGAAGTGTGACGGCTGCTGGCAGGATGTGGGTGCGTGGCTCCTTACCCAGGGCTACTGTGCAGTTACCCGGTGAGTATCGCTCCTCCCGGGGAAAGGTGGGGAGGGTTTGGGCCCTGTTAGGTGTCACTAACCCCTTCTTTCTTCTTTGCAGTTTCTTTTGCTGGTCTCTTGCCGGGGAATTCTGCTGCGACTGGTCTGCTGTGGGTGAACCCCTAAAGTGTCCAAGACCTGCTGTACCAAAGGGTGTACCTGTCATGTGCGAACGCATTCATTAAAACCAAATCTGGGGTGAGTATGGCTCTACGTGGGTGATGGGTGGGGGACAGGTGGTGGGAGGCTATAGGATACAGTCACCAAACATTAACCCCTTCTTTCTTCTGTGCAGTTTCTTTTGCTGGTCTCTGGCCGGGGAAGTCTGCTGCGACTGGTCTGCTGCGCGTGAACCCCTAAAGTGTACAAGACCTGCTGGACCAATGGGTGTACCTGTCATGTGCGAACGCATTCATTAAAACCAAATCTGGGGTGAGTATGGCTCTACGTGGGTGATGGGTGGGGGACAGGTGGTGGGAGGCTATAGGATACAGTCACCAAACATTAACCCCTTCTTTCTTCTTTGCAGTTTCTTTTGCTGGTCTCTGGCCGGGGAAGTCTGCTGCGACTGGTCTGCTGCGCGTGAACCCCTAAAGTGTACAAGACCTGCTGGACCAAAGGGTGTACCTGTCATGTGCGAACGCATTCATTAAAACCAAATCTGGGGTGAGTATGGCTCTACGTGGGTGATGGGTGGGGGACAGGTGGTGGGAGGCTATAGGATACAGTCACCAAACATTAACCCCTTCTTTCTTCTTTGCAGTTTCTTTTGCTGGTCTCTGGCCGGGGAAGTCTGCTGCGACTGGTCTGCTGCGGGTAAACCCCTAAAGTGTACAAGACCTGCTGGACCAAAGGGTGTACCTGTCATGTGCGAACGCATTCATTAAAACCAAATCTGGGGTGAGTATGGCTCCACTTGTCTATCCTGTATAAGTATGATGACTGGTGTTGGGGTTAAGTAATGGTGATTGTCATCAATAAATTATCCATGTTCATTTACCTCTCATCCATGAAACCAGTTCATGTCAAATGTAATATGGCTAGGTTGAGTATTTGTCGGATTTTGGGAGAGTTTTCACATTTGAAAATAGCGATCACTTAAAGTGCAAAAACAAGTTGATTTGACCATATAATTGATTGCTTATTCTTAGCTATGGAAACACTCTCCCAAAATCACTCGCTTTCTGAAACTATCACCCTATTATAATTGGCCCAGCAATTGGCTTTTTTGCTCAATTGACACTGTCATGAGACAGCGGTGATTGCTCCAAATATTTCACTGACACACCTTCAGAAATCTTTTTTGGTGTATTTTGCAACAAAGACAAATTTTTAGGAAAAGCTTAGAAGCAGGAGTGTCAGTGAAATATTAACCAAAAAAGCAGTGACTGTAAACCAGCACCAATCTGGAAACTCCTAGCTTGACTGCATTTCTTAAAAATACAAATACTTATTAATTCTCTAACACTGAACCTTTATCATTTTTTTCAGGCGTTTCAAAAGAAAAGATTCACAACTGAAAAATGGAATTACACTCATCTTAAACCTTTTTAATAAAATTAATAAGGAATAAACCAGTCCATTTTTTTGAAAAACTTTATTTATTGCACATGTTAAATTCCAAAATAAAATAATACCATTGTAAAGATTTTCCCGGTGTCAATTATTCATCTTTACTGTCGGTATGACCTGCAAAAAAGGAGAGCAAAACTTTAATATTTGTCTACAAAACCTGCTTGGGACAAGTTGTCACTTGCGAAGTTATGGGCACCGGTGCAGAGTAACCGTTGTGGTAACGCACAAGCCAGCCACACTTCAAATGCATCTGGGCCGTGCGTTAGCACAAGGGACATGATTTGGGGACAAGTTGTCACTTGCGAAGTTGTGGGCACCGGTGCAGAGTAACCGTTGTGGTAACGCACAAGCCAACCACACTTCAAATGCATCTGGGCCGTGCGTTAGCACAAGGGACATGATTTGGGGACAAGTTGTCACTTGCGAAGTTGTGGGCACCGGTGCAGAGTAACCGTTGTGGTAACGCACAAGCCAGACACACTTCAAATGCGTCTGGACCGTGCGTTAGCACAAGGGACATGATTTGGGGACAAGAAACAATTAGATTTCAGAGGGTGTGCTTGCATATTACTCACCAATAGGCATGTAGATTTGGCATTCTCCCGGTATGTTATTTCAGGCTGTGACAATCAATTTCCAATGCACCGCCACTGAAAAATACAAAAAATAAAAAATGGTGTATGCACTGGGTTTAATTTTGATGAATGTGAGCAAATGGTTTAAAGATTGCATTGCAAGGGTAAAAATGTGGGATCAGATTGCTCTTTTTATGGCCCATTATTACATCCACCAAATGTAAGGAGCTTTCATCATTTCCCAACAATTCGCAAAGCATACACGCGCATGCATTGCATAACTGTTACGCCCAACTCCTTGGTGAACACAGCTGTAAAATTAATGTGCAAGGGTTAAATAAACATAAGAAAAGACAAACTGAAAGTAGGAGAAAAGAAAGGTTTCTATATTAACATTAAAACAAACAACATTTAAAATAAATGGAAATATACGACCGTGTTCACTGTGCAGGGTCCTCCTCCGCCGGTCCCGGCCTTTGGGCGGTTGAAGCTCGTGCAGGAGATGTGCGATGTGGTGGCATCATTGGTCTTTGGCTGGAGTGCGGAGGAGGTGGATACATTCCAGCGTACCCTTGGTATGCCTGAGAAGATCCGGGCCACGATGTTTGGAGATGCGCAGGTTCCTCATGTCGACTTGTTGAAGATGGTGGATTCCACGATGAAGGGGTGGCTCTTGCTGGTTGTCCCACGTAGTCCGGATTGTATCTGCGCTGCAGGGAACTGGCGATCATCATGCAGCTTGCTGAAATTTGCGTCTGGCAGGTGGAGATTTGCCTTAGGGTCTCCTGTTGACACGATGCATTCTCAACCAACTTGTAGATCCCGGTCATCATCACCTGGTTATCCTCTCGACGTCGGCGTTCTGATTCCACCCAGTCTTCATGGCGTCTTCGCTCTATTTCGGCCCAATCCTCCTGGCGTCTTCGCTCGATGTCGGACATCGTTGTGGCCAGTGTTTCCAGATGCTTCTCCATGGCTGTCATCCTCTGCTCCATCATGATCCGGTACTGGTTCTGATGGTCTTCTATTTCAGATGCCAATTGCCGGACTCTATGGACGCACGTTGGAGCCTGTTCTCTCTGGATGTCCTCCACGAGCTGCATTCCGGCAAAAAAAAAAAAAAAAAAAGAAAAAAAAATTGATCAATTCCACACAATTTAATAAAAAAAAAAAAAAAGAAAAAAACCCAAGGTTACAAACAAATGGCAAAAGCTTACAATCCATCAGTGGTGCTCTGGTGGGATCCACCTCCTCCTCTTCAGACGCTTCCTCAATGTCCTGGATGGAATGATGATAACTTGGAAGCTGATGGGCCAATCCTCCACTTGCTGTAGATCCTTCTTCGACCAGTGGGGTTTGCAAACTGCTGTCTTCTAATCCTGGATAGGTGTCTTCTGTTTGAATGGAAGATTCAAACTGACTGACAGAGTACAGATCCAGGGTGATGGTCTCATCCTGTGTTGAGGTTTCTTCAGCCGGTTGGCTTAAATGGGTGTCTTCTGTCCGTTCTTCAGCAAGGACAACTGTTGTAATGAGAATACACATTTTAGAAAGTTGCAAAATAATTTATAGAAAGCAAAGTAGTACATTTAATTACCCTGCTGTGGAGTTTGCAAAGGCGCTGTTCCTGCTGGTGTTGTCTTCCGTCTTCTTCGTTGTGCTTGCGGAATTTGCGCTTCCTGAGCATTTAACACTTCTGCTCTGCGGACATTGGACTCCACAGAGCCTGGGACACCTTCCACCATGATTGGATTCATGTGTTCCTGGATGGCTAGTTCCCACGGCTGCCATGTGACTTGTAATGGAGGACCGCCTCCAGTCTCGATTGCATGTTGCCTGACTTGTCCCATTTTCTTTTTGGTTTGCCGACGACAATCATTGTATCGTTTGAGGCATTTGTCGATCGGCCTTACGTTGCCACTCACTGCTGTAATCTATGATTAAGATGCAAGACATCAAAATATAAACAATCAAATAATGCTCTTTTTTTAACCCCTTCACGACATTTGACGTACATTTACGTCATGGTCGGGATGTACTTCCCGACACATGGCATAAATGTACGTCATGACTTGTAACTGTCACCGCGTCTATAGACGCGGTGACAGAGGGACGATGTCTGCTGTCCCTGACAGCAGACATCTTCCCTCATTGCCCAGGGGGGGCACCGATGCCCCCCCCCCTCAGCGATCGCTGCGATTGGCTGTTCAAACGTGAACAGCCAAAAGCAGCGTTTACTGTGTTATGTGCATAATTTTGACTCTGCTGCCCCCTAGTGTCCAAAAAAAATAAAAGCAGGTTGAAATAATGATGTCATAATAAAGTATACATATGGTCTATGTTAGTTATTAACTATTTTGAGTGGTATAATTATTTGTCTCACAAGCAGAAAATTTAACATTTTGCAAATTGCAAAATGTTCAATTTTTTTACGACATTTTGGTATTTTTCACAAAAAAAACCAGACTGTATCGACCAAATTTACCACTAACTTAAAGTACAATGTGTCACGAGAAAACAATCTCAAAATCACTGGGATAAGTAAAAGCAAAAAAAAGTTATCCCCACTTAAGTGATACATGTCAGATTTGAAAAAAAGGCCTCTGTCAGGAAGGCAAAAACAGGCTGCGTCGGTAAGGGGTTAAATTTATTTAAAAAAATAATGAAATGAACCTTCTCTGCAATCGAAGTCCAAATTCTTTTTCGCTCTCTACTGCTTGTTTCTTGTCTTCTTGGTCCACACAATTTGTCATAGAACTTGTGGACCATTTCAACCAACACGTTGCTTTCTGCTGTATTGAACGGGTTGCTCTCTTCTTCTCCCTCGGCAAGTTGGTCTAGGGGAACCTTTTTTTTCCATCCAGGTTTCTTTCTCGCTACGGGTGGTTGGACCCCAGAACCACTGGGTTGTTCATCCAGTGTTCTGTCTGTAGCCTTTATAAAACAAACAGTGTCAGCAAAATGACACATGGATTTGGCATATAGTAAACATTAACATCATGATGTATGCATCATGTTTTAAACAAGTTACCTGGGTCCTTTTCCTTTTATTAGTTTTTCTTCCTTGAGGTGCTTCTCCTCGTCCTCCATGTTCCGTTTCGTCCTGCACCGGCCGGCCAGGATTACTTGTGGATATCCTATCACCATCTTCCTCCCTTGTAGTCATCTCCACTGGGCTCGTCTCACCTGAAATAGAAAAAAGAGGGGAAAGGGGTTCCTCGCTCCTGGTCCGATGTGACATTCCTGCGGTATATAAACACAGATAAAGCAATGTTAATTAACATTTTTGTACCTTTACTGTGAATTTAGCCCACTTTAATGCAATTTGTCAAAATGGCATTTAGGGGAGAACAAACCCAAGTGGGGTGCGCAGTGCAGGCATGCCTTTCAGGGATGCTGGGGTGTCGTGGGGGGGATCCTGACATGCTATGGGCGTGACCCAGGGCCCCCATTTCAAAATGGCTGCAGGGTTTTTTTTTATCTTTTTTTTTTGCAGCAGTCATTTTAAAATGGGGACACACGACCACGCCCAAAGCATGAAGGGCACCCACCACAACACTCCAGCACCCCAAAAAAGCATGCAGCTTGCCTTGCACATTGCACCCACTTGGAAGAACACTTGCTATACAAATAAAATACCCCCAACAGGCAATTTGCCAAAATGGCATTTAGGGGAGAACAAACCCAAGTGGGGTGCGCAGTGCAGGCATGCCTTTCAGGGATGCTGGGGTGTCGTGGGCGGGATCCCGACATGCTATGGGCGTGACCCAGGGCCCCCATTTCAAAATGGCTGCAGGGGTTTTTTTTTTTAATCTTTTTTTTTGCAACAGTCATTTTAAAATGGGGACACACGACCACGCCCAAAGCATGAAGGGCACCCACCACAACACTCCAGCACCCCAAAAAAGCATGCAGCCTGCCTTGCACATTGCACCCACTTGGAAGAACACTTGCTATACAAATAAAATACCCCCAACAGGCAATTTGCCAAAATGGCATTTAGGGGAGAACAAACCCAAGTGGGGTGCGCAGTGCAGGCATGCCTTTCAGGGATGCTGGGGTGTCGTGGGGGGGGATCCTGATATGCTATGGGCGTGACCCAGGGCCCCCATTTCAAAATGGCTGCAGGGTTTTTTTTTATCTTTTTTTTTTGCAGCAGTCATTTTAAAATGGGGACACACGACCACGCCCAAAGCATGAAGGGCACCCACCACAACACTCCAGCACCCCAAAAAAGCATGCAGCTTGCCTTGCACATTGCACCCACTTGGAAGAACACTTGCTATACAAATAAAATACCCCCAACAGGCAATTTGCCAAAATGGCATTTAGGGGAGAACAAACCCAAGTGGGGTGCGCAGTGCAGGCATGCCTTTCAGGGATGCTGGGGTGTCGTGGGGGGGATCCCGACATGCTATGGGTGTGACCCAGGGCCCCCATTTAAAAATGGCTGCAGGGTTTTTTTTTTTTTATCTTTTTTTTTTGCAGCAGTCATTTTAAAATGGGGACACACGACCACGCCCAAAGCATGAAGGGCACCCACCACAACACTCCAGCACCCCAAAAAAGCATGCAGCTTGCCTTGCACATTGCACCCACTTGGAAGAACACTTGCTATACAAATAAAATACCCCCAACAGGCAATTTGCCAAAATGGCATTTAGGGGAGAACAAACCCAAGTGGGGTGCGCAGTGCAGGCATGCCTTTCAGGGATGCTGGGGTGTCGTGGGCGGGATCCCGACATGCTATGGGCGTGACCCAGGGCCCCCATTTCAAAATGGCTGCAGGTTTTTTTTTTTTTTTATCTTTTTGTTTGCAACAGTCATTTTAAAATGGGGACACACGACCACGCCCAAAGCATGAAGGGCACCCACCACAACACTCCAGCACCCCAAAAAAGCATGCAGCTTGCCTTGCACATTGCACCCACTTGGAAGAACACTTGCTATACAAATAAAATACCCCCAACAGGCAATTTGCCAAACTGGCATTTAGGGGAGAACAAACCCAAGTGGGGTGCGCAGTGCAGGCATGCCTTTCAGGGATGCTGGGGTGTCGTGGGGGGGGATCCCGACATGCTATGGGCGTGACCCAGGGCCCCCATTTCAAAATGGCTGCAGGGTTTTTTTTTATCTTTTTTTTTGCAGCAGTCATTTTAAAATGGGGACACACGACCACGCCCAAAGCATGAAGGGCACCAGGGGCGGATTGGCCCACCGGGAAACCGGGTATTTTCCCGGTGGGCCGGCTGATTTAAGTTCAAATGTGGCCGCTCATTCTCCCTGCTGGGCCGCGGACCGCCATCTATGCGGTTAGCGGCCGCGGCCGCAGCTCTATTCCATCACTAGACATGGCCGCCCGCAGCCAGCCCTGGCTGCCCAAACTTGAAATGGCCGCGGGAGGGCTGGTGCGCATGCACACAGCCTCTCCCGCGGTACTCGGAAGTGGCCGAGAACTGAAGACGCCGGCTGGTGACGTGATCCCCAGCAGGCAGCATGCAGCGCACAGGACTGGGGATCCGTCTGATGGGCGGCTGTGGGCGGCGCTGGGCAGCGCTGAAGAACAGAATACTGCGCAGCATCTGAGCACACAGTAATGTATTAAAATCATAAATGATAATAGTCTGCTGTGGCGTTTCTATATGTAAATGTATATTTATTTATATATGTGTGTGTGTGTGTGTGTGTGTAAGTATATAAATATATATATGTGTGTGTGTATATATATGTGTGTGCATATATATATATATATATATATATATATATATGTGCACATATATATACACAGGGGAGGGGGTGGGGGGGGGGGGGCACAAGGACGCACTGCTGTCTGTTATGGCAATAATCGTCCACCTTCACACATTAACCTATTCCTTTCCAATCCAATATTAATTCACCCTACCAGCACTCATTAACACAGCATCTTTTCACCTGGGAAACCTATTAACCCCCCTCACCTGCACACACAAACATTCAGTACTGATTGACCAGTTAATTAATTGTATACTAGGCATCATGTGCGTGTGGCATATGTTTAATGGGCATCATGTGTGTGACATGTTTAATGAGCATCAAGGTGTGTGGCATATGTATAATGGAGCATCACGGTGTGTGTGTCATATGTATAATAGGCATCACGGTGTGCGTCATATGTATAATGGGCATCACGGTGTGCGGAATATGTACAATGGAGCATCAAGTTGTGGGGAATTTGTATAATGGAGCATCACATTGTGCAGCATATGTATAATGGGCATCAGGGTGTGCGGCATATGTATAATGGGCATCATGGTGTGTGGCATATGTATAATGGTGCATCACGGAGTGGGGCATATGTATAATGGAGCATCACGGTGTGGGGCATATGTATAATGGGCATCAGGGTGTGCGGCATATGTATAATGGGCATCACGGCGTGTGGCATATGTATAATGGTGCATCACGGAGTGGGGCATATGTATAATGGAGCATCACGGTGTGGGGCATATGTATAATGGAGCATCACGGTGTGGCATATGTATAATGGAGCATCACGGTGTGTGGCATATGTATAATGGAGCATCACGGTGTGTGGCATATGTATAATGGAGCATCACGGTGTGGCATATGTATAATGGTGCATCACGGTGTGGGGCATATGTATAATGGAGCATCACGGTGGGGCATATGTATAATGAGCATCACGGTGTGCGGCATATGTATAATGGAGCATCACGGTGTGGCATATGTATAATGGAGCATCACGGTGTGTGGCATATGTATAATGGAGCATCACGGTGTGTGGCATATGTATAATGGAGCATCACGGTGTGGCATATGTATAATGGTGCATCACGGTGTGGGGCATATGTATAATGGAGCATCACGGTGGGGCATATGTATAATGAGCATCACGGTGTGCGGCATATGTATAATGGAGCATCACGGTGTGTGGCATATGTATAATGGAGCATCACAGTGGGGCATAGGTATAATGGAGCATCACGGAGTGGGGCATATGTATAATGGCATCACGGTGTGGCATATGTATAATGGAGCATCACGGAGTGGGGCATATGTATAATGGTGCATCACGGAGTGGGGCATATGTAAAATGGTGCATCACGGTGTGGGGCATATGTATAATGGAGCATCACGGTGTGGGGCATATGTATAATGGAGCATCACGGTGTGGCATATGTATAATGGAGCATCACGGTGTGGGGCATATGTATAATGGAGCATCACGGTGTGGGGCATATGTATAATGGTGCATCACGGAGTGGGGCATATGTAAAATGGTGCATCACGGTGTGGGGCATATGTATAATGGAGCATCACGGTGTGTGGCATATGTATAATGGAGCATCACGGTGTGGGGCATATGTATAATGGAGCATCACGGTGTGGGGCATATGTAAAATGGTGCATCACGGTGTGGGGCATATGTATAATGGAGCATCACGGTGTGTGGCATATGTATAATGGAGCATCACGGTGTGGGGCATATGTATAATGGAGCATCACGGTGTGGGGCATATGTATAATGGAGCATCACGGAGTGGGGCATATGTATAATGGTGCATCACGGAGTGGGGCATATGTAAAATGGTGCATCACGGTGTGGGGCATATGTATAATGGAGCATCACGGTGTGTGGCATATGTATAATGGAGCATCACGGTGTGGCATATGTATAATGGAGCATCACGGTGTGGGGCATATGTATAATGGAGCATCACGGTGTGGGGCATATGTATAATGGAGCATCACGGTGTGGGGCATATGTATAATGGTGCATCACGGAGTGGGGCATATGTAAAATGGTGCATCACGGTGTGGGGCATATGTATAATGGAGCATCACGGAGTGGGGCATATGTATAATGGAGCATCACGGTGTGGGGCATATGTATAATGGAGCATCACGGTGTGTGGCATATGTATAATGGAGCATCACGGTGTGGGGCATATGTATAATGGAGCATCACGGTGTGGGGCATATGTATAATGGTGCATCACGGAGTGGGGCATATGTAAAATGGTGCATCACGGTGTGGGGCATATGTATAATGGAGCATCACGGTGTGTGGCATATGTATAATGGAGCATCACGGTGTGGGGCATATGTATAATGGGCATCACGGAGTGGGGCATATGTATAATGGAGCATCACGGTGTGGGGCATATGTATAATGGAGCATCACGGTGTGTGGCATATGTATAATGGAGCATCACGGTGTGGGGCATATGTATAATGGAGCATCACGGTGTGGGGCATATGTATAATGGTGCATCACGGAGTGGGGCATATGTAAAATGGTGCATCACGGTGTGTGGCATATGTATAATGGAGCATCACGGTGTGTGGCATATGTATAATGGAGCATCACGGTGTGGGGCATATGTATAATGGAGCATCACGGAGTGGGGCATATGTATAATGGTGCATCACGGAGTGGGGCATATGTAAAATGGTGCATCACGGTGTGGGGCATATGTATAATGGAGCATCACGTTGTGGGGCATATGTATAATGAGCATCAGGGAGTGGGGCATATGTATAATGGGCATCACTGTGTGTGGCATATGTATAATGGAGCATCACGGTGTGGCATATGTATAATGGAGCATCACGGTGTGGGGCATATGTATAATGGAGCATCACGGTGTGGGGCATATGTATAATGGAGCATCACGGTGTGGCATATGTATAATGGAGCATCACGGTGTGGGGCATATGTATAATGGGCATCACGGTGTGTGGCATATGTATAATGGGCATCACGGTGTGTGGCATATGTATAATGGAGCATCACGGTGTGTGGCATATGTATAATGGAGCATCACGGTGTGGCATATGTATAATGGGCATCACGGTGTGTGGCATATGTATAATGGAGCATCACGGTGTGTGGCATATGTATAATGGAGCATCACGGTGTGTGGCATATGTATAATGGAGCATCACGGTGTGGCATATGTATAATGGGCATCACGGAGTGGGGCATATGTATAATGGAGCATCACGGTGTGGGGCATATGTATAATGGAGCATCACGTTGTGGGGCATATGTATAATGGAGCATCACGGAGTGGGGCATATGTATAATGGAGCATCACGGTGTGGGGCATATGTATAATGGAGCATCACGTTGTGGGGCATATGTATAATGGAGCATCACGTTGTGGGGCATATGTATAATGGAGCATCACGTTGTGGGGCATATGTATAATGAGCATCACGGAGTGGGGCATATGTATAATGGGCATCACTGTGTGTGGCATATGTATAATGGAGCATCACGGTGTGGCATATGTATTATGGAGCATCACGGTGTGGGGCATATGTATAATGGAGCATCACGGTGTGGGGCATATGTATAATGGAGCATCACGGTGTGTGGCATATGTATAATGGAGCATCACGGTGTGGGGCATATGTATAATGGAGCATCACGGTGTGGGGCATATGTATAATGGAGCATCACGGTGTGGGGCATATGTATAATGGAGCATCACTTTGTGGGGCATATGTATAATGGAGCATCACGGTGTGTGGCATATGTATAATGGAGCATCACGGTGTGGGGCATATGTATAATGGAGCATCACGGTGTGGGGCATATGTATAATGGTGCATCACGGTGTGGGGCATATGTATAATGGAGCATCACGGTGTGGGGCATATGTATAATGGAGCATCACGGTGTGGGGCATATGTATAATGGAGCATCACGGTGTGGCATATGTATAATGGAGCATCACGGTGTGGCATATGTATAATGGGCATCACGGCGTGTGGCATATGTATAATGGAGCATCACGGTGTGTGGCATATGTATAATGGGCATCAGGGTGTGCGGCATATGTATAATGGGCATCACGGCGTGTGGCATATGTATAATGGAGCATCACAGTGTGCGGCATATGTATAATGGGCATCACGGCGTGTGGCATATGTATAATGGAGTATCACGGTGTGTGGCATATGTATAATGGACATCACGGTGTGAGGCATATGTATAATGGGCATCACGTGTGTGTGGCATATGTATAATGGGCATCACGGTGTGCGGCTTAAGTATAATGGGCATCAGGGTGTGCGGCATATGTATAATGGCATCAGGGTGTGCGGCATATGTATAATGGGCATCACGGTGTGCGGCATATGTATAATGGGCATCACGGTGTGCGACATATGTATAATGGCATCAGGGTGTGCGACATATGTATAATGGCATCAGGGTGTGCGGCATATGTATAATGGGCATCAGGGTGTGCGACATATGTATAATGGCATCAGGGTGTGCGGCATATGTATAATGGCATCAGGGTGTGCGGCACAAGTATAATGGGCATCACGGTGTGCGGCATATGTATAATGGCATCAGGGTGTGCGGCATATGTATAATGGGCATCACGGTGTGAGGCATATGTGTAATGGGCATCACGGTGTGTGGCATATGTGTAATGGGCATCACGGTGTGTGGCATATGTATAATGGGCATCACGGTGTGAGGCATATGTATAATGGACATCACGGTGTGAGGCATATGTATAATGGCATCACGGTGTGCGGCATATGTATAATGGGCATCACGGTGTGCGGCATATGTATAATGGCATCAGGGTGTGCGGCATATGTATAATGGGCATCACGGTGTGAGGCATATGTATAATGGGCATCACGGTGTGAGGCATATGTATAATGGGCATCACGGTGTGCGGCATATGTATAATGGGCATCACGGTGTGAGGCATATGTATAATGGGCATCACGGTGTGCGGCATATGTAGAATGGGCATCACGGTGTGCGGCATATGTAGAATGGGCATCACGGTGTGCGGCATATGTAGAATGGGCATCACGGTGTGCGGCATATGTAGAATGGGCATCAGGGTGTGCGGCATATGTATAATGGCATCAGGGTGTGCGGCATATGTATAATGGGCATCAGGGTGTGCGGCATATGTATAATGGGCATCAGGGTGTGCGGCATATCTATAATGGGCATCAGGGTGTGCGGCATTTGTATAATGGGCATCACGGTGTGCGGCATATGTATAATGGCATCAGGATGTGTGGCATATGTATAATGGGCATCACGGTGTATGGCATATCTATAATGGGCATCACTGTCTCCTCCACCACTTTGTGACTCCCCTCCCTGCATCCCCTGCCACTCTGCATCCTGTGCCACCCTGTGTAAGTCCTCATTCCCTTCGTTCTCAGCCACTCTGCATCTCCCCTCCCAGCATTCTACGGCTCCCTCCCTGCATCCTCTTCCACCCTGCCACTCTACTGTGTTGGGAGACCCCCTGTCACCCCCCCCCCCCCTCCCCCATCTCTATCTCCCCAGCCCCACAGGCTGTAGAATAAACACTGTACGCATGCGCCTATTCTGCAGCCTGAGGGGCTGGGGACATAGCCAGCAGCTAAGAGAGCCACTAGCCATGCCCTCACAGCGGCAAAAATTGGGCGTGGCCTTGTTGGAATAGGCCACACCCCCATATTGATAGGCCACACCCCCTAAAAATTCGGGCGCGCCTCCGGCGCGCAAAACCGCTCCACCCCCCCCCCCCCCCCCCTCTTAGGGCTGCTTCAAGATTTTTCCCGGGCTGGTTTTAATTCCCAATCCGCCCCTGAAGGGCACCCACCACAACACTCCAGCACCCCAAAAAAGCATGCAGCTTGCCTTGCACATTGCACCCACTTGGAAGAACACTTGCTATACAAATAAAATACCCCCAACAGGCAATTTGCCAAACTGGCATTTAGGGGAGAACAAACCCAAGTGGGGTGCGCAGTGCAGGCATGCCTTTCAGGGATGCTGGGGTGTCGTGGGGGGGATCCCGAAATGCTCTGGGCGTGACCCAGGGCCCCCATTTCAAAATGGCTGCAGGGTTTTGTTTTTTTTTATCTTTTTTTTTGCAGCAGTCATTTTAAAATGGGGACACACGACCACGCCCAAAGCATGAAGGGCACCCACCACAACACTCCAGCACCCCAAAAAAGCATGCAGCTTGCCTTGCACATTGCACCCACTTGGAAGAACACTTGCTATACAAATAAAATACCCCCAACAGGCAATTTGCCAAAATGGCATTTAGGGGAGAACAAACCCAAGTGGGGTGCGCAGTGCAGGCATGCCTTTCAGGGATGCTGGGGTGTCGTGGGGGGGATCCCGACATGCTATGGGCGTGACCCAGGGCCCCCATTTCAAAATGGCTGCAGGGGTTTTTTTTTATCTTTTTTTTTGCAGCAGTCATTTTAAAATGAGGACACACGACCATGCCCAAAGCATGAAGGGCACCCACCACAACACTCCAGCACCCCAAAAAAGCATGCAGCTTGCCTTGCACATTGCACCCACTTGGAAGAACACTTGCTATACAAATAAAATACCCCCAACAGGCAATTTGCCAAAATGGCATTTAGGGGAGAACAAACCCAAGTGGGGTGCGCAGTGCAGGCATGCCTTTCAGGGATGCTGGGGTGTCGTGGGGGGGATCCCGACATGCTATGGGCGTGACCCAGGGCCCCCATTTCAAAATGGCTGCAGGGGTTTTTTTTTATCTTTTTTTTGCAGCAGTCATTTTAAAATGGGGACACACGACCACGCCCAAAGCATGAAGGGCACCCACCACAACACTCCAGCACCCCAAAAAAGCATGCAGCTTGCCTTGCACATTGCACCCACTTGGAAGAACACTTGCTATACAAATAAAATACCCCCAACAGGCAATTTGCCAAAATGGCATTTAGGGGAGAAACAAACCCAAGTGGGGTGCGCAGTGCAGGCATGCCTTTCAGGGATGCTGGGGTGTCGTGGGGGGGATCCCGAAATGCTATGGGCGTGACCCAGGGCCCCCATTTCAAAATGGCTGCAGGTTTGTTTGTTTTTTATCTTTTTTTTTGCAGCAGTCATTTTAAAATGGGGACACACGACCACGCCCAAAGCATGAAGGGCACCCACCACAACACTCCAGCACCCCAAAAAAGCATGCAGCTTGCCTTGCACATTGCACCCACTTGGAAGAACACTTGCTATACAAATAAAATACCCCCAACAGACAATTTGCCAAAATGGCATTTAGGGGAGAACAAACCCAAGTGGGGTGCGCAGTGCAGGCATGCCTTTCAGGGATGCTGGGGTGTCGTTGGGGGGATCCCGACATGCTATGGGCGTGACCCAGGGCCCCCATTTCAAAATGGCTGCAGGGTTTTTTTTTTTTATCTTTTTTTTGCAGCAGTCATTTTAAAATGGAGACACACGACCACGCCCAAAGCATGAAGGGCACCCACCACAACACTCCAGCACCCCAAAAAAGCATGCAGCTTGCCTTGCACATTGCACCCACTTGGAAGAACACTTGCTATACAAATAAAATACCCCCAACAGGCAATTTGCCAAAATGGCATTTAGGGGAGAACAAACCCAAGTGGGGTGCGCAGTGCAGGCATGCCTTTCAGGGATGCTGGGGTGTCGTGGGGGGGATCCCAACATGCTATGGGCGTGACCCAGGGCCCCCATTTCAAAATGGCCGCAGGGGTTTTTTTTTATCTTTTTTTTTGCAGCAGTCATTTTAAAATGGGGACACACGACCACGCCCAAAGCATGAAGGGCACCCACCACAACACTCCAGCACCCCAAAAAAGCATGCAGCTTGCCTTGCACATTGCACCAAGCACAGTTAAAAAAAAATGAAACACTCAAACAAGCACAAAACAGTTTAAATCCCCCCCAAAAAACGGGGGGCACACACCACCACCCACACAAGCTAAGTTACCCACTACATGCACCATACAAGAAAAAATAAAAATAAAAACCAAAAATAACAAACACGCAGCATACTGCAAACAAACAAACTCTCACCCACCCCATACAACAAACCCCCATAGGAATGCAATACAAATACATCTCAATACTCACCTGCAAAAGAAAATATGCACTCCACACTCCGCTCTCTGCTCACTGCTCACTGCTCACTGCTCTCTGCTCTCTGCTCTCTGCTCTCTCCACGTGTCCTGGGTCCTAGGAGAACTATTAGCTGCAGCAACTTACTCCACCCCTGCTGAAAGCTAATAGCAGAGCTACGCAGCAGGGAAGTCACTTATATAAACGAGGAAGAGCGGGAATATATGCTCCCGCCCTCCACCCAGTCACCAGATACGCCGGATTGGCTGAGAATCGCCGTTGGGGGCGGCGATTCTCAGCCACGTTGAATAGGGTGACACAGCGAGTCCCGGCGACTCACGACGAATCCCTACGCGTGGCGAATCGCCGTCAAAAAGCCGGCGAATGGCTGGCGAATCTGAAAACAGAATCGCCGTGACCAACGAATTACTTCATTGAATACCGCCCTCTGAGTTCTGGAGATCTGTAAAGCACATGCACCGGGCATCTCTACCAAACAGTGGGGCAGCCCCTGAGTGTGGGAGCAGGTCCACGGGCCGGGCCACATGACATCATGACGCGACAAATGCTCCAACCGCACCTCTGGGAACGGGTACAATGGGCCAAATTCTTCCCTACACCCGCCAGGCCAATCCACCGATCAGGCTATCACAATTATAAATGGGTGCATTGATGAGGTTTGGAGTGTAAGAAGTTGAAGAATAAAACTGAGATAAAGATTTGCCTTGTTAAAGTTTACTCAATAAATCGTGAAAAAAAATATAAGTGTACATAGAAGTACAATCCAGAAATGAAAGTAGTATTAAAAAAAATAAGTTCTGATTCAAACTGATAATTGTTTGGATGGGGGTGGGTTGCGAAACAAAATCTATAGGTGGGGGGTATGGATATTGTGGGCATAATTGGTGTTTGGTACACCTACAGGGGGTCCTCAATTGATGGGATTTTCACTACAGTGTCACAGTCACAGTGTCACCATAGCGGGATTCCCAATTGGGGTCCAGGTGGTCTTTTAGGGACCCTTTACAATCCCGTAGGTCTCTTCTCCTTGAGCATACAGTCTCCCTTAATGATAGTCAATCACTGAGGGAGACCGTAGGCTCCAGGAGAAGAGACCAACGGGATTGTAAAGGGGTCCCTAAAAGACCCCTACGGTGACACTGTAGTGAAAATCTCTCATCGACTGGGGACCCCCTGTAGGTGTACCAAACACCAATTATGCCCACAATATACATACCCCCCTCCACCTATAAATTTGTTTCGCAACCCACCCCCATCCAAACAATTATCAGTTTGAATCAGAATTTATTTTTTAATTCTTCTTTCATTTGTTGATTGTACTTCCATGTACACATATTTATTTAATGATTTATTGAGTAAATTGTACACTATAACATGACAAATCTTCATCTCAGTCTTATTCTTCAACTTCTTACACTCATAACATTCAAACAAATACATGCAGCGCTCATGCCCATCGACCAAACATTATCTATGAACCAAAAGAGTCTGGGTAACCCTAAAGGCAGAGCAGTGCCTAACATCCAACTGACAGGTTGAGTGCAGTGTACCCACTTTGTATTGATCAACGGGTGCATTGGCCAGGACAAAGATTTCTCAGTGCAACTGGCCGGGGAGTGCAGAGACGGATGTGAGAAAAAAGAAAAAACGGTACATTAGGTACAGTTTTTATTTGCTGGTACAGACTGTTAAATAATCGGCAAATTCTTTTTTTATGTGTTTGTGTGTGTTGTACTGTGTTTGTGTTGTAGTGTATGTAGTTGTGTGTGTTGTGTTGTATGTATCTGTCCAATGCATAAGTGTGTGAGGTGTGCTATGTATATACAGTATGTGTATGTGTGTTGTGCCTTTGTATATCTGTGCAGTGTTTAAGTGTGTGTTGTGCTGTTTTTTTGGGTGTGTGTGGTGAATGTGGGTGTGTGTTGTGCTGTTAGAGGTATGTTATGTGTGTGTGTGTGTTGTGTGTATCTGCCCAATGTGTAAGTGCGTAAGGTGTGCTATGTATAAATGTGTGTGTGTAGTGTGCTGTGTGTATCTGTGCAATGTTTGTGTGTGTGTTCTGTGTACTGTATTGTTTTTGGGTGCGTGTTGTACCGTGAGTGGTGTGTTATATGTATGTGTTGTGTTATGTGTATCTGCCGAATGTGAGGTGTGCTACATATATATGTGTTAGTAGTGTGCTGTGCGTATCCTGGCAATGCTTAAGTGTGTGTTCTATGTGTTTCTGTAGCTGCACAATGTTTAAGTGTGTGTGTTCTGTGTGTTTGTTGTACTGTTTTTGGGTGTGTGTTGTAGTGTATATGGGTTTGTGTTGTTCTGCATGTGGTGTGTTATGTGTGTTCTGTTGTGTGTATCTGTCCAACGTGTAAGTGTGTGAGGTGCGCTACGTATATATGTGTGTGTGTGTTGTGTGCTATGTGTGCATATGTGGTGTACTGTGTGTGTGATGTGTGGTCTATGTATATCCTCAATGATTCCTAATTGTTTAAAGCCTTCGCCATAATGTTAGAATGTGTCATTCATACTCAATGACAGCAATGAAATCAGGTGTGGAGTTGTTTCTTCATCAACGGTTTCCCAGATCGTCAATCTTTTCCCCAGATCATCAATGAAGGCAAATTAAAACTTGGTATTTTTTAAATTTCTAAGTGAAATTTCCCAAAAACGGCTTCGAGGTGCACACCACCGGGTCCTGAGGTATCTTGATGTTGAATTTGGTGGCTCTGAGTGCCACGGTGTGTCTGCAATGTGACAGACACGCACACACGCACGCACGCACACACTCACACACGCACGCACGCACTCTTCAACTTATTATATAGATTTTAGAAAATGATGCGGAAGCACTCAGAGATCATTGGCGGGCCAAACACACTGGGTGGCTTTTGAGCTGACAGCATCTCAAATGGTAAAAGTGAGTTGCAATTAGCTCAAAAGAAACCCAGTGTGTATGGGCCTTTAGGCTGCCCTAGCACATTGGACAAAATAATGATTTTATTTGTTTACTTGTAATCTAAGGAGGATATGGACACATTACACGTATTGATTGGACATGGGGGGGGGGTGTTTGATTATTCATCATTACGGTGATTTAGCTGTGTCAAAATATTGTTGTGTGTTTCTTTCCTCTCTCGAGGTGCCATGTGGACCTTACACTTCATTAGAAGGTTGTAGAATCCGCTAGTGTGTGGACACTTATGAGGAAGACTAGGGATCTGAGAACAAGTTGCTTGGGTTGATTCTCCACTGTTCCATGAGAAGTTCATTCAGGGCCAGATGTATCAAGCTTCAAAAAGAGAAAGTGGAGAGTCATAACCACCAACCAATCAGCTTCAACCAGTCATGTAACAGGCTGGGTTTGAAAAAGGACAGGTAGGAGCTGATTGGCTGGCTGTTCATCACTCTCCACTTTATCACTTTTAGAAGCTTAATGCATCTGGCCCTCACAGAGAGGGATGGAAATAACCATACTGTACTTCCTAAACGATCCCTTGTGGACCGGGCCAGATAAATGGCCTCATGGGCCTGGAACTGAAAATGCTCAAGGGCCTATTGTGAGAAGAGGAGGTGAGGTCAGTGCCATGTAGACATGTAGAACTCGTACACTATAATCCCCATTGTCTCCCATCTTACAAAAATTGGAAAATTTTATTTGGAAATAGAAATTACATTTTAATACTTATGACTTATGGCCAACCATGTGGCCAGCTGGTGATCATCATACTGTCATGAAAATGGGCTTATCTTTGTGAGGGTCCTGTTGATAATCTAGCCCTGCTTGTAGAGGATGTCTTGAAGGATGTCTTGAAGGAGTTCTGAGGTACCAGTCTCCTTACAGTATCCCTACATAGCCTGCCTTATAAACTGATTTCTTTCTTAAACTTTTTTAACTGTCTAGCAGATTTCTTGATATCCCTAGTTATCTTGTATCCCTAGTACCTACTGTACTTTGCAGCAAACTATTAACATTCAAGGCTGTATATGTATATTCTTAGCAAAACCTCTACTTTAATAAAGTCACAGTTGCATCTATTGTATTTACTTATGCAGCAATGCATGTGTTACCTATACGCTACTTGAATAAAGTCTGTCTGTTGGGACTTTTATGCAGAACGCATCGTCACCTGTTACCTATACTGAATATTGTCAGCAGAGCTACTACTTTAATAACGTTTCTTGTTTGCCTGTATTATGCACCACCTCACTTGTTGCATATACTGTATCCTACATATACCTTGCGATGCCTGAGTGTATCCAGCTGAGTACTTTACTGGGCTAATGACTCTGAGTCACCAGGGACATGTATATTGTTGTCTACAAAGTGACTATTTAGTTATATACATTGTTCAAATTACATTGCAGTGTTATGGTGACTGTCCAGCAGGCTGTTACATGGAGCACTACAACTGTATCTCAATCATGAATCAAAGGTTCTAAGGATCAAAGGCTCAGTCTCATGGCTTTCAGCTCCTTTGACACTAACTGATAGCATGTTAGATTCTCCACACTCTATGTGCTGACCTTTTTCCTATTATATCACTGTCACTCATTATCAGGTTGCAGCAGCAGTATAATCATTGCACCTTTATTGGTGAGTGAGTGACACTGACAGAACCGATTTCAAACCATGTGATACTGTAGGTTCACAAGGCTATTTGCACTTCTATGGCCTGGTTCCAATATTCCCCCCAATCTCCAAGCACTGTAAGTAAGGTTTGTCAATATCAGCTTGACTTTAGCCTGCTGGAAAAGGGTCTAACACAGAGGTAGTAGTAGAGGTAGTAGTAGAAAAAACAAAACGTACTTGGTCTGTCTATACGAGTGATGGCTAACCTGGACACTCCAGCTGTTGTTGAACTACACATCCCAGCATGCCAAACTACAGTTTTGCTATTTGCCCAGCCAAAACAGATGCATGATTGGATGTGTAGTTCAACAACAGCTGGAGTGTCAAGGTTAGCCATCCCTGGTCTATGCAAATTAATACACTACCTAGTATCTCAGCCACTCACTATTCATTTGCGAAATATCATTGCCACCATGGACTATTGACACCCAGGGCCGGTGCTAGGGGGTTTGGCGCCCTCCTGCAAGCTATACTTTTGCGCCCACCTAAACTTTACAAAGGGAGGGGCGTACTCCCACTCCAAATTACACCACACAGTAGCTTTATTCACTTAACACAGCACCAGTGCCGTAACTAGCCATTTTGGTGCCATGTGTTAAGAACAGGGAGAGTGCGTGCCTAAGGCTTCATGGGGAATTGGCGTGGTCACATAAAAGTACCAATAACACCATAATCCCCATAACACATTATGCTTCACACCTCAAAGCCCATTACACATTATATCACACACAGTACTGCACATTATTCATTATGCCACACATCATGATGCCCCTTACACAATATGCAGCACACCATAATGCCCATTATTCATTATGCCACACCATAAGTCCCCTTACACAATATACCATGCACTAAAATGTCCATATAACATTGACACACATTATGCTACACATAATGCCCCGAGTACTCCTGCATATGCCCACATTTGTAGCATTGCTTACTCATAACGCCCACACCAGTTTCGAAAAGTAGTTGCTCTGCTTATACGTAGTGCCCACACCTGTTGCCGACAGTAGTAGCGCCAGTGCGCTATGTATAGGCAGCATTACTACTGTCAGCAACTGGTGTGAGCACGTGCATAGGCAGTGCTACTAATGTCTGCAACTGGTGTGGGCACGTGTATAGGCAGTGTGGACATATGGTTTAGCAGTGCTACTGTCGTCAAACTGGTGTGGGTGTTATGTATAAGCAGAGGTACTACTTTCAGATCCGTTGTGACAAAAAAAAAAAACAGGTCTAAAACGGGTAGAACCCTGCTTTTTTACCGTTTTCCAAAAAACGTTTTTCAAAACGGTTAAAAATCAGCAAAATACCGTTTTTTTAGTGCAGTCTGAAAGGGGCATAAGTCTAAACAAATACATAGTGCATCTCTTGTAGGTGATTAACTAGCATATGTGACAAAAACATTTCTGGGGAGGTCTCAGTTCTGACCTTAAATACGTCTCAAATATAAGTGTGCAGCAGTTAAAGAAGTAAAAGAAGAATCTGATGCCATTTGTATTTTTATTTCCTTACTTGTATACACTTCTCATTTAACGTAGCGCACCTGAATAATACTGATTTAAAATGATTTATGGATGAGTCAAAGTGATGAGAGGAGATGCAGCATTGCTAATATATTATTAGAGTCCTTGAGGAGATCCCTCAAATTTGTAATCCCTGGACTTGTGTGGTCCCAATTTTCCTCTATATACTGTAGGCATGCAATGGCTGATGAGCTGGCGTTCCCCCCACCTGTAGAACTACCATTGCAGTGTAGAGGTGAAGGCAAAGTCAGCTCTCACGCAGAGGTAGCAATAGGTGGCTTGGTTAGGGTACCACAGGCCAGTAGATGGAGTCCAGGACTGGGTCAGACTGAAGTGCTAGAGTTTGTAGTTAGGTCCAAAGTTGGATGAAGACATCTAATGCGTTTTACTGCATAGGTCACGCCTAGCAATAGAATATGACAGGATAAAACCTTAAAATACACATACAGTAAGCATATAAAAATCTATCATATTGCGTCACATGCAAGAATAGCAACAGCTTCTGCACACTGTTACAGGACTCAGGAGGACTATATGTGTGTTTCTCCAGTTCTAAATGCTCTCATCAGATAACAGGTTACATTTGGACAGAGGGGGTCCCTAGACTGCACACCCTGTAATGAGAGGTTCTACCTTGCTGAGATTTTTAGCTATATGCAAGACAGAGAGGGTTTGCAGGTGCACTATGCAATCATTGCTGCTAACACGTATTTCTTTTATAATTCATTTATGAGGATGTTAGCATACATTTGGCCAAATATATCTACCTGCTCACCACGTTAAGGTCTCCTCATTAGAGCAGGGTGGAGATAAGCTGGGATCACAGGTTACATTTGGCCTTCTGTGTGTAGGGGGAGATAAGCTGGGATCCCTGGGTCACTTACATCTCTCTTCCCCTTCTCTATCCCTCCTCTAGATCTCCCTTCTGCTGCTACAAAAGTGGAGGATGGTGATGACAGAGTGTTCCTGCTGGGGGACGTTGACAGAGGAGAGACCGTAGTACAGTTTACACACTCTTAATCAAGCTCTGGGTGTCCAATTTGTGCTCAGGGCAGTGTGAGGGAGTTAGGGCACAATATGCCACACCAGCAAACATTTTTTTTATAGCTCTGGACGATTATGTCTAGAGATCATAAATGATCATAAAAAAAAATAACAAGAAAAGATGCTAAGGGGCAAATAATTTGAAATAATGGACTTGTATCTTTCATATATGAGTCACCAAATATTTACAGGTGTACTTATGGATGTGACAGGGTGTGTATAGAATGTTTGTGGACTACCCTCTTTGAAATATACTTTTCCATAGAGTTGATGGTGTCAATATGGGCATGAGAGAGAACATAGATCCCTCCCCTAATATTTGGAAAACAAACATATTTGTTGTACAGGAAAACATTGTCCGGTGACCTGTAGTCACCAGACATAACTAATCCCCTCTTTCAAATGTGAGTGTCACTCTTTTTTTGGATGACAGGTTGGCGGGGAGACCTTTCCTCAACCCTAAACATAATTTTCATCAATTTAGTCATTTTGATGGGTGATCACACTGGTCACTTGGACTCTCCATTAAGGGTCAGCCATCTTTGTAGGTGTCAGGGTGAAGGAAATAGAGGGACATAAATTCAAAACTAACATGCACGCAAGGGTGGAGGAGACAGAGGCACATACTGTAAAGTCAAATTTATCGTGCATGCCAGTATCAGTGCCCAGAACACAGCTTGCAGGCAGTCATCTGGTGGAGTAGGTACTTTTTTTTGTGGCATCCACAATTTATACGTATATTGTGTATTTGGAGAGTCTTAGTTGTCTTCTGCAGCAAAAGGGTAAAACGCGTTGCATTTATAAAAAGCATTAAAACATCCAGGTACAGATGGAAGGTAAAAAGTTGAAATGGGACGCCAACTGCACCAAATGAGGGTGGTAGGTAAAACCGGAGCTAGAAACAGGATGTATGGTTAGAAAGATAATATAGTCATGGGGGGGGGGGGTACAGGACCAAATGCCGGATTGAAAAAATATTTGGAGGAAAAGGTGTAAGAGAGAGTATTAATATAAGCTTTATAACTGAATTTAATATTGTTTATTATAGATATTTTTTTCTATACCTAATCATAACTTTAATGGTTGTTGTACATAACAAGATAGTGATGGAGATGTAGCAGTACACCATAAATTCACAGTGCTCATTTACCAAAGGTCAATATGTATTCATGATGAGCTACGAGTAATGGTTATTCATTAATGTGTCTGAGACTGTTTAGTATGTGCATTTTTGGACTGGGATGCATTGGGGCAGATGTATTAATCCTTAACAAGAGATAAATGCAAGGGTGATAAAGAGAGATAAACTTCCAGCCAATCAGCTCCTTACTGACTTTTTTCAAACACAGCCTGTAACATGGCAGTTAGCAGGTGATTGGCTGGACGTTTATCTCTCTTTATCACCCTTGCATTTATCTCTTGTCAAGGCTTAATACATCTGCCCCATTATCTGTAATTAAAGCTACAGTACTGTAAACAAGACACCTGCTTTGAAAGCAGAGGCATATTCATCATTTGAGACCTGCAAATGGACAAAGGTACTCCATCTTTACATATGATTTTTTTTGTTTTGCTAAACTGACATAAATCTGGCGTACATGTGTCTGGTGCAGCCTGAGATGTGATTTTTCCGAAATTACCAGGTTGGTGTTTTATTGTAATGAAGTGCATTAAATTAAAGTGCAATAAATTAAAGATCTGCTTCCTAAAATAATTTCTAATAAATTATATAAAATATATTCAAATGCAATAATGAGAGTTATGTTGCTAGACTTTTTTGTTCTCTTTTTCTACTTTTTATTTGTAAAACATGGCCTTTTGAGTATTCAGATATTTATACTATAAAAATGTGATAACTTTGGGTGAAATTTAAAAGGATGAGAGATTCGGAAAGTGAGAGATTTGGTAAGAGATCTCCGTTTTTTTTTCAATCATTTACACTTCAAAATCAAACTGGGTTTGCAGTGTAAATGATTGCCGCTTTTAACCCCTTCCTGACAGAGCCAGTTTTTGCGTTCCTGACAGAGCCCTTTTTTTCAAATCTGACAGGTATCACTTAAGTGGGGATAACTTTTTTTGCTTTTACTTATCCCAGTGATTTTGAGATTGTTTTTTCGTGACACATTGTACTTCAAATTAGTGGTAAATTTTCGTCGATACAGTCTGTGTTTTTTTGTGAAAAATACCAAAATGTCGGAAAAAAATGGAAAATTTAGCAATTTACTTCCGGTAATGGGATAAACAACCTCTGATGATTTTAAACATAGAAGGGCAAAATAAACAGGTTTTAATATGGCCAACAGGAACTATACACACAGCCATTGTTTAAGGACTATAAGAAGTTAATAGGAGCCTCCAAACATCGAATTGGCGAAACCAGAAGTTGCAGGGAACAAACTTCCAGTTACGGCTGCAGCATTTTCACTCGTGGCACTTCCAGTCACCTGACTGGGACTCTCTTCATAAGGGGATCACTTGCCAGCATCAAGCATCCTTGAGAAAGAGCCCGAAACGTGTTGAACATCATCCATGCTGTAGACATGTGAGCTTTGAAGATTTCCATCTACCAAGTCCGTGAGTGTCAATTAAAAAGGGAGCAGTCCAGAACTCCCTGTGTACCTTTTCCATTCTTCTGGACACTCACCACCAAATGAGGGTATGCTTTATGCCCTAATATACAGCCTTTAACTTTTTTATGGTCACTATTTCTGTGTTATTCCAAAAAATGTTTTAACCCCTTCATGACAGAGCCAGTTTGTGCCTTAATGACAGAGCCCTTTTTTTCAAATCTGACATGTCTCACTTAAGTGGGGATAACTTTTTTTTGCTTTTACTTATCCCAGTGATTTTGAGATTGTTTTCTCGTGACACATTGTACTTCAAGTTAGTGGTAAATTTTGGTCGATACAGTCTGTGTTTTTTTGTGAAAAATACCAAAATATCGTGAAAAAATGGAAAATTTAGCAATATGCAAAATGTCACATTTTCTGCTTGTGAGACAAATAATCATACCACTCAAAATAGTTAATAACTAACAAAGACCATATGTCTACTTTATGTTGCAATCATTATTTCAACCCCCTTTTCATTTTTTTGGACACTAGGAGGCTTCAAATATGACTAGCAAATTCTAAAATTTTCAAGAAAATTTCAAACTCTGATTTTTTTAGGGACCAGGTCAGTTTTGATGTGACTTTGAGGGACTTGTATGTGAGACACCCCCATAAATGATGCCATTTCAAAAACTGCACCCCTCACAGTATTCAAAACAGCATTTTGGAAGTTTGTTAACCCTTTAGGTGTTTCACAGGAATTAAAACAAAGTGTAGGTGAAATTTCAAAATTTCATTTTTTTTGCAGATTTGCAATTTTAATACATTTTTCTAAGGAACACAGTACATTTTACTAGAGAAATGTGACTAAAAATTGATTCCCCCAATTCTTTTGTTTTCATAAATATCCTATATGTGGCCCTAGTGTGCACGTTGACCAAACCACAGGCTTCATAATAGAAGGAGCACCTACTTGATTTTGGAGCCTCCTTTTTATGAGATTATTTTTTAGGCACCATGTAGGTTTCTAGGCACCATAAGATGCTAAAATTTAGGAACCCCCCCACAAGTGACCCCATTTTGCAAACTACACCCCTCAGGGAATTCATCTAGGGGTATAGTGTACATTTCAAACCCCCAGGGGTTTCACCAATTGTGGTACAACTGGGCAGTGAAAATGAAAAATTAAATTTTTTACACAAAAATGCAGTTCTGGCTCAAAATTTTTCATTTTCAGAAGGTATGAAGGAGAAAAAGCACCCCAAAATCTGTGCCACAATTTCTCCCGAGTACGGCAATGCCTCACATGTGACCAAAAAATACCATTTGGGTGCATGGCAGGACTCAGAAAGGAAGGAGTGATTTTTGGATTTTGCAGCTCAGATTCTGGTGGAATGTTGGTGGGTGCTATGTTGCATTAGCAAGACCCCCCAAGCACCAATACAGTGGAACCCCCCCACAAGTGACCCCATTTTGCAAACTACACCCCTCAGGGAATTCATCTAGGGGTATAGTGTACATTTCAAACCCCCAGGGGTTTCACCAATTTTGATACAACTGGGCAGTGAAAATGAAAAATTACATTTTTTACACAAAAATGCAGTTCTGGCTCAAAATTTTTCATTTTCAGAAGGTATGAAGGAGAAAAAGCACCCCAAAATCTGTGCTCCAATTTCTCCCGAGTACGGCAATGCCTCATGTGTGACCAAAAAGTGGCAGGACTCAGAAGGGAAGGAGTGATATTTGGATTTTGCAGCACAAATTCTGGTGGAATGTTGGTGGGTGCTATGTCGCATTAGCAAGACCCCCAAAGCACCAATACAGTGGAACCCCCCCACAAGTGACCCCATTTTGCAAACTACACCCCTCATGGAATTCATCTAGGGGTATAGTGTACATTTCAAACCCCCAGGGGTTTCACCAATTTTGATACAACTGGGCAGTGAAAATGAAAAATTACATTTTTTTACACAAAAATGCAGTTCTGGCTCAAAATTTTTCATTTTCATAAGGTATGAAGGAGAAAAAGCACCCCAAAATCTGTGCCCCAATTTCTCCCGAGTATGGCAATGCCTCATATGTGACCAAAAAATACCATTTGGGTGCATGGCAGGACTCAGAAAGGAAGGAGTGATTTTTGGTGGTGGAATGTTGGTGGGTGCTATGTAGCATTAGCAAGACCCCCAAAGCACCAATACAGTGGAACCCCCCCACAAGTGACCCCATTTTGCAAACTACACCCCTCAGGGAATTCATCTAGGGGTAGAGTGTACATTTCAAACCCCCAGGGGTTTCACCAATTTTGATACAACTGGGCAGTGAAAATGAAAAATTAAATTTTTTTACACAAAAATGCAGTTCTGGCTCAAAATTTTTCATTTTCAGAAGGTATGAAGGAGAAAATGCACCCCAAAATCTGTGCCCCAATTTCTCCCGAGTACGGCAATGCCTCACATGTGACCAAAAAATACCATTTGGGTGCATGGCAGGAATCAGAAAGGAAGGAGTGATTTTTGGATTTTGCAGCTCAGATTCTGGTGGAATGTTGGTGGGTGCTATGTCGCATTAGCAAGACCCCCAAAGCACCAATACAGTGGAACCCCCCCACAAGTGACCCCATTTTGCAAACTACACCCCTCAGGGAATTCATCTAGGGGTATAGTGTACATTTCAAACCCCCAGGGGTTTCACCAATTTTGATACAACTGGGCAGTGAAAATGAAAAATTACATTTTTTTACACAAAAATGCAGTTCTGGCTCAAAATTTTTCATTTTCATAAGGTATGAAGGAGAAAAAGCACCCCAAAATCTGTGCCCCAATTTCTCCCGAGTACGGCAATGCCTCACATGTGACCAAAAAATACCATTTGGGTGCATGGCAGGACTCAGAAGGGAAGGAGTGATTTTTGGATTTTGCAGCTCAGATTCTGGTGGAATTTTGGTGGGTGCTATGTCGCATTAGCAAGACCCCCCAAGCACCAATACAGTGGAACCCCCCCACAAGTGACCCCATTTTGCAAACTACACCCCTCAGGGAATTCATCTAGGGGTATAGTGTACATTTCAAACCCCCAGGGGTTTCACCAATTTTGATACAACTGGGCTGTGCAAATGCAAAATTACATTTTTTACACAAAAATGCAGTTCTGGCTCAAAATTTTTCATTTTCACAAGGAATGAAGGAGACAAAGCACCCCAAAATCGGTGCCACAATTTCTCCCGAGTACGGCAATGCCTCACATGTGACCAAAAAATACCATTTGGGTGCATGGCAGGACTCAGAAAGGAAGGAGTGATTTTTGGATTTTGCAGCTCAGATTCTGGTGGAATGTTGGTGGGTGCTATGTTGCATTAGCAAGACCCCCCAAGCACCAATACAGTGGAACCCCCCCACAAGTGACCCCATTTTGCAAACTACACCCCTCAGGGAATTCATCTAGGGGTATAGTGTACATTTCAAACCCCCAGGGGTTTCACCAATTTTGATACAACTGGGCAGTAAAAATGAAAAATTACATTTGTTTACACAAAAATGCAGTTCTGGCTCAAAATTTTTCATTTTCAGAAGGTATTAAGGAGAAAAAGCACCCCAAAATCTGTGCCCCAATTTCTCCCGAGTATGGCAATGCCTCATATGTGACCAAAAAATACCAGTTGGGTGCATGGCAGGACTCAGAAGGGAAGGAGTGATTTTTGGTGGTGGAATGTTGGTGGGTGCTATGTCGCATTAGCAAGACCCCCAAAGCACCAATACAGTGGAACCCCCCCACAAGTGACCCCATTTTGCAAACTACACCCCTCAGGGAATTCATCTAGGGGTATAGTGTACATTTCAAACCCCCAGGGGTTTCACCAATTTTGATACAACTGGGCAGTGAAAATGAAAAATTACATTTTTTACACAAAAATGCAGTTCTGGCTCAAAATTTTTCATTTTCAGAAGGTATGAAGGAGAAAAAGCACCCCAAAATCTGTGCTCCAATTTCTCCCGAGTACGGCAATGCCTCATGTGTGACCAAAAAGTGGCAGGACTCAGAAGGGAAGGAGTGATATTTGGATTTTGCAGCACAAATTCTGGTGGAATGTTGGTGGGTGCTATGTCGCATTAGCAAGACCCCCAAAGCACCAATACAGTGGAACCCCCCCACAAGTGACCCCATTTTGCAAACTACACCCCTCATGGAATTCATCTAGGGGTATAGTGTACATTTCAAACCCCCAGGGGTTTCACCAATTTTGATACAACTGGGCAGTGAAAATGAAAAATTACATTTTTTTACACAAAAATGCAGTTCTGGCTCAAAATTTTTCATTTTCAGAAGGTATGAAGTTGAAAAAGCACCCCAAAATCTGTGCCCCAATTTCTCCCGAGTACGGCAATGCCTCACATGTGACCGAAAAATACCAGTTGGGTGCATGGCAGGACTCAGAAGGGAAGGAGTGATTTTTGGATTTTGCGGCTCAGATTCTGGTGGAATGAATGGTGGGTGCTATGTGGCATTAGCAAGACCCCCGAAGCACGGTGAAATTATGAACCTAATAATCCATAGATGTGTAGTATATTTTAAAACACTCCTTTATACATAGGCCGGGTTTGTCGGGGCAAGTGTCACCAGGGGCTGGCTGGCAACTTTTAGCCTAGGGGGCAAGTCCAGAGCACTGGCCCATAATCAGCCAAGTCACCGTCGGAAGGAACGCTTTTGCGCGCCGTAGGCGCGCCGAAAAATTAGGGGCGTGGCCTATCATAAGGGGCGTTGCCTGTACCATGATTGTATTGTGTACCTGCAGATTGCACATTTTAGCGAACCTTGTAATACCCATTACACATAAAGCCACATGCCGTAATGCCAATTACACATTATGCTGAACACCATGATGCCAGTTACACATTACGCCCAACACTGCGATGCTAATTACTCAATACACCGCACACTGTGATGCTAATTACACATTATGCTGCACACCTTGATGCCCATTACACCCCATACTGTGATGGCAATTACCCAATGCTCCCCACACCGTAATGTCCATTACGCCCCATACCATGATGCCCATTACACCGCACAATGTGATGTCCACAGTGCCAGATATGCCCCCACAGTGCAAGATATTCCGCCACAGTACCAAATACACATATGCCCCCACAGTGCCAGACACAAATGCCGCCACAGTGCCAGATATTCTACCACAGTGCCAAATACGCATATTCCTCCACAGTGCCAGATATGCCCCCAGAGTGCCAGAGACACATATGCCCCCACAGTGCCAGAGACACATATGCCCCCACAGTGCCAGAGACACATATTCCCCCACAGTGCCAAAGACACATATGCCCCCACAGTGCCAGATATGCCCCCACAGTGCCAGAGACACATATGCCCCCACAGTGCCAGAGACACATATGCCCCCACAGTGCCAAAGACACATATGCCCCCACAGTGCCAGATATGCCCCCACAGTGCCAGAGACACATATGCCCCCACAGTGCCAGAGACACATATGCCCCCACAGTGCCAGAGACACATATGCCCCCACAGTGCCAAATACACATATGCCCCCACAGTGCCAGACACATATGCCCCCACAGTGCCAGATACACATATGTCCCCACAGTGCCAGATACACATATGCCCCCACAGTGCCAGATACACATATGCCCCCACAGTGCCAGATATGCCCCCACAGTGCCAAATACACATATGCCCCACAGTGCCAGATACACATATGCCCCCACAGTGCCAAATACACATATGCCCCCACAGTGCCAGATACACATATGCCCCCACAGTGCCAAATACACATATGCCCCACTGTGCCAGATACACATATGCCCCCACAGTGCCAAATACATATATGCCCCCACAGTACCAGATATGCCCCCCACAGTGCCAGATACACATATGCCCCCACACAGTGCCAGATATGCCCCCACACAGTGCCAGATATGCCCCCACACAGTGCCAGATATGCCCCCACACAGTGCCAGATATGCCCCCCACAGTGACAGAAACACATATGCTGGGGTGAGGGAGGGGGGGGGGGAGAGCGCTTACCCACTCGCTAGCTGCGGGCCGTGCTGCGGCTGGATCAGCTTCTCCAGCCCTCCTGCGCTGGCCGCGGCTTCCAGAACACGGCCGCGGCTACAGGAAAATGGCCGCCGGCCTCCTGCACTGAGAACATGTCCTCAGTGCAGGGGGCCGGCGGCCATTTTCCTGTAGCCGCGGCCGTGTTCTGTAAGCCGCGGCCAGTGCAGGAGGGCTGGAGAAGCTGATCCAGCCGCAGCACGGCCCGCAGCCAGTGGGTGGGTAAGCGGCCCGGGGGGCATATGGCACTCTGCCCCCCGGCCCAGCCCGCCCCTGAGTGTCACACTGGAAAATAGTTTGCTTTCTTATTCCCTTTTTATAGCAAACTTTGCACCTTTTTTGTGTCCTGCCCTTTTTTCCAGTGGAGGGGATTTCATCAGGAAAATGCTGCCCTGGTACAATACGGGGGCCAGTACTAGAAGTACTGGGGCCCTCTGCCTGCTGGTTCCCAAATACTAGGCCCTTTATGACTTCCTCTTGAAAGTGCATAAATGTCCCCCTCTGGCCGGTAGAACGGAATAGCACGTAAGCGTTATACAGTGCCATCTGGATGATATACACGGCCAGCTTCTTGTACCAGATTTTTGTTTTCCGCAGGGCACTGTACGGCTTCAGTACCTGATCTGAAAGATCCACTCCGCCCATGTACTTATTGTAATCCAGGATACAATTAGGTTTGGAGGTGTGGGTACTGGTACCTCGTACAGGGACGGAGGTGGTACTGTCTCCGTGAATTGTTGTCAGTATAAGGACATCCCTCTTGTCCTTATATTTGACCAACAACATATTTTCGGTGCATATTCCCCTGCTTTCACCCCTTCTCATTACTTGGGCAATGTGCGTTTTTGGGAGGCCTCTTTGGTTCTTGCGCACAGTACCGCAAGCTGCTGTACCTCTTGAACCAAGGGCCTTAAACAGGGGGATGCTGGTGTAAAAGTTATCCACATAGAGGTGATAACCTTTATCCAGGAAGGGGTGCACTAAATCCCAGACAATTTTTCCACTAACACCTACGAGGGAGGGGGGGCATTCTGGCGGTTCAATTCTTGAATCCTTCCCTTCATATACCCTAAACCTGTGGGTGTACCCTGAGGTGCTTTCACACAGCTTATACATTTTTATGCCATACCTTGCCCTCTTACTGGGAAGGTACTGGCGGAATTTAACCCTTCCTTTAAAATGTATAAGGGACTCGTCAATACAAATACATTTTTCAGGGATGTACATCTCTGCAAATTTGGCACTGAAATGATCAATGACCGGCCTGACTTTGAATAGCCGGTCAAAGGTGGGATCATCTCTGGGTGGGCACTGTGCATTATCGTTGTAATGCAAAAATTTAAGGATTAACTCAAAACGAGTCCGGGTCATGGCCATACGGTAAAGTGGGGTGCTGTACAGAACATCTGTACTCCAATATTGCCTAATTTCTGGCTTTTTTACTATGCCCATATGAAACACCAGACCCCAAAACGTCATCATCTCTACTGCATCTACAGGGGTCCACCTAGCAAATGATGACGTGGGGTTTTGAGCAATAAACTGCTGGGCATATAAATTAGTTTGGTCCACCATTAAATTTATAAAATCATCAGAGAAAAATAATTTGAAAAAGTCAATTTCTCTGAGACCTGTGGAATCAAATTGGATTCCTGGCATGGCCAAAAACTCAGGAACCTGGGGCTCAAAATTGTCTGGTGGTGGGGTCCATACGAGATCAATTATTGGGGGGGTCTCAGCTGCTCTACGGGGGCGTCTTTGAGGGGGTCCCTCATCACCAGAGGAGGAAGAGGAGCTTAAGACAAATCCTTCAAATTCCCCGCTTGCATCACTGGCTGTGTCAGAGTCAGAGGCAATCATGGCATATGCCTCCTCCGCTGAATACATTCTTCTGGATGACTGGGATGACATTTGGGATGACATTTGGGATGCCATTTTTATTTTTGTGTTACTGGTAGTGAAATGTTTCAACACGTGTATAGTGTAGGGGGGGGGGGGGTACAAACTTTATTTCAACCCGGGGGGTATGTAGTGTGTAGTGTGTATGTAGTGCAGAAAAAAAAAATACTTTATACAGGAATTTGATCCCAATAAAAAAAAAAAAAATTGAAGGGGTTAAAAAAAAAAAAAAAAAAGGTCCTGCGCCAAAAATTGAGCACAGATGTTGGTCAGTAACATCCGTCACTGAACAGCGCTCAAAGGCAACAGGAATTTGATCAAAAAAAAAAAAAATAGATCAACCCTGTGCCGAAAAAGCTGATCAGTGATGTACGTCACTGATCAGCGCACAGTGGCCACAGGACACCCACAAAATCACAGTGTGTGTAAAAAAAAAATTAAAAAAAGACCCCACAGCACTCTCAAAAAAAAAAAGGTGATCAGTGATGCGACACTGATTACCAGTGAGGGGCAGCAGGTGCACAACCTTTGGTGCAACTGACAGTGCAACTGGCAGCAACTGACAGGTATATATATAAAAAAAAAAAACCCTGCGCCCCCAAAAAGTTGCTGATCAGCACAGATATACTGATCAGCACAAAAGGGGGGGGTAGCAGACACAAAATATACACTCTCTATCACTCTCTGTCACTATCTCTCTCTATCTCTCACTATCTATCACTATCTATCACTATCTATCACTCTAGGACACTGCAGCAGCAGCACTGACAGTTATATGTATAAAAAAAAACCTGCACCCCCAAAAAGGGGGGTTAGCAGACACAAAATATACACTCTCTATCACTCTCTGTCACTATCTCTCTCTATCTCTCTATCTCTCACTATCTATCACTATCTATCACTCTATGACACTGCAGCAGCACCACTGACAGTTATATATATATAAAAAAAAACTGCACCCCCAAAAAGGGGGGGTAGCAGACACAAATCTCTCTATCTCTCACTATCTATCACTATCTATCACTATCTATCACTATCTATCACTCTATGACACTGCAGCAGCAGCACTGACAGTTATTTATATATAAAAAAAACCTGCACCCCCAAAAAGGGGGGGGTAGCAGACACAAAATATAGCTCTCTCTGCCACTATCTCTCTATCTCTCTCTATCTCTCTCTCTATCTCTCTATCTCTCTATCACACTGCAGCAGCAGCAGGAAGTCCCAAGAAGTCAGATCCAGGAAGCGTCCAGCACGCTACAAGCAGTGATCAGGTGATCAGGTAAGGTATTTGCAAGGATCAGGTAAGTATTAGCAAGGATCAGGTCAGTATCACGGCAGATAGGCACGGTGACCGCTCTGCACGCTATTCCAGACCGGAATGGCGTCTGCAGCGCAGTCACCGGTAGTTTAAATGTCGCGCCTTGGCTGTGATTGGTCCGTGGGTCCCACGGACCAATCACAGCCTTGGGGGCAGGTGGGGTGAGGGTGGGGTGAGGTGTCATCGTCACCGATGACCCCCTCATGCCCCCTGACGCCCGGCGGTGATTGACACCTGTGTTACCGAGCGTCTGATTCGCTGGTAACACAGGAAAACGCTGTGAATGGCTGTTCACACTGAACAGCCAATCATAGCGATCGCCGACGGGGGGGGGGCGGCATCGCAGCCCCCCCTGGGCATGCAGGGACATGTCTGCTGTCAGGGACAGCAGACATCGTCCCTCTGTCACTGCGTCTCTAGACGCAGTGACAGTTTAAAGTCATGACGTACATTTATGCCATGTGTCGGGAAGTACATCCCGGCCATGACGTAAATGTACGTCAAATGTCGGGAAGGGGTTAAAAAACTGGAGATTTCTTATCAAATCTCTCACTTTCTGAATCTCTCATCCTATTAAATGTCCCGCTATATGTCTGTGCACAGTGACATTAGTACAGTAAATGGCAATATATTTAACAATTTTACGATAATGTATGTTGCTTCCACACTGACTATTAAGCAGAAATAGGTGCACCCTGTCTCATACTGTATGTTATGACATATATGACAAGAGGAAGGAAAGCATATGACCTATCGGTGCACTCTAAACCAGTTTATTCCTTTGCTCTGCATATATATATGTTCCTAAATAAATTTGCTTTAAAATAATTTTGAAAATAAATGTAGGGACATATCTCTCTCTCTCTCTCTCTCTCTCTCTCTCTCTCTATCTATCTATCTATCTATCTATCTATAGATAGATAGATAGATATGCAGAGCCATGGAACAAACTGGTCTTGAGTGCACTGATAGGTCTCATTTATTCCTTCTTCTTGTCATATATGTGGATATTTACGTGTGGTCAGTCGACTTGCCAACCTATTGTACCAATTATGAAGATGCAAGAGATGTCGACAATGATATCACAATGTGGTGGGAGAACCTACATGCTCGCCCAGTGTTGATGTCTGGCAATACATTTCAAACAGCCAAGTGGTTAGTGTGTGTGGTGTACCAAATTGGTGGCTCAGATGGCAGGTCCATTGGTTGGCTTCAACCTTTACTCTTGTCAAAAAATCCTCTTGTGCTTAGCTGTGTTTCATACCTTAGCTCCCTAGACTATTGATTGGATTACTGATTCATTGGATTGCTGACCACTAGCCATACTGAAGGGTACAAAGCCCTTGTTGGGATACCTGATAAATATCAGGTATTCCTTTACACTTGTTCCTACAGTAGGTTCTGCCAGCAATAACCTTTGTCAGCCATGGGGATGCCACAATCCCCAATGTGCTATTCTCTGTGGATACTGTGCTGTCATATTCAGAATGAGTGTGGATTGCTATGTCGACAGTGTCTAGGTCAACAGTCAATAGCTTGACCACTATTGGTCGACAGGCAGAAGGTCAACACATGAAAGTCCCCGACATGCATTAGGTCGACACAATCAAAATGTTGACACACTGTAGGAAAAGTTGACATGGAAAAAGGTTGACGTGTTTTTCATGTTTTGTTGGTGCAAACTGTATAAGTGCACTGAGTCCCCTCACACCATGCTTCCTGTGCTCGGCACACTATTATATTCTCACTCTAGGCCCATTTGGACAGTAAAATATGAACAAGTTGGTTTAATAAGAAAATCATAAAAAACTAATGTCATCCTTTTCCCATGTCAACCTTTTCCATGTTGACATTTAGCTTGTGACGATTGTGTGACCATGGCAGCTCTTAATGCATGTTGATCTTTTTCATGTGTCGACCGTCTGCCTGACAACCAATAGTGGAAGACCTATTAATTATCGACCTTGACTTTGTTGAACTAATGTGCCCATACCATCAGAATGCGTGTACAAGTGGTTGGTGGAACTCCTTTCCCCTAACACCGATCCCCCCCCCCCCTTCAGTAGGCAGAGCCTAGACCAGTGCCAGGGAATTTGTGCCATACCTCCCATAAAGGGAGGTACTATGAACTTGCATAGCCTGCATTTGCTTCAACATGCCCTTGATCTGAAACGCCTAAACTTTACCCAGGGCTGCAAGTAGGGTTTTCGTCACCCGGGGCAATGCAGTAATATGTCCTGGCTCTGTCTCCCCCTTCCCATTGCATGTACAGGTATCACATCAAGCACCCGAGGCATGCGTCTCCCTTGCCCCCTCCAATTGCGGCCCTGCTTTGCCTACATGTGATCACCCCTTGCCACCCCTTGTTGCTGGCACCTCAGCTACAAGTGGAGATATGACTAAGCTGAGTACAAATCAGCAATGCCCGTGCTAAGAAAACCACAAATTTGTGGCTCCATTTTTTTTCATATTGCTGTTATAAATTCACGCTAATAAATACATTAGCAACAAGTTACATGCAAAAGATATTTTGGGTGAGATTTAATAGGATGAGAGATTCAGAAAGTGAGAGATTTGGTGAGAAATCTCTAGTTTTTTTAAAGCAGCAATCATTTACACTGCAAGAACCAGTTTGATTTTGAAGTGTAAATGATTGCCGCTTTAAAAAAACTAGAGATTTCTCACTAAATCTCTCACTTTCTGAAACTCTCATCCTATTAAATCTCACCCTTTATCTCTACATCCTGCACAGTTATTATTATTGCAAATTATCTTAGATTTTCCTGCAATACCATTGGAGATTTACTAATAAGGCAAAGATACTGTACAACACTAACAGCTTGCGGGTGCTTTATTGTATTATATCGATGTGAGAGCTGCTTTCATTTAGCCAAACTGTCAGGTAGGGGAGAGATAATACAGTGCAGTGAAGTCTTTATGTATGCACTGCATGTCTTACTGCAGAACCAATTGTAAGCTTCTGCTCCCACCATTAAGTAAAGGTTTACCACAAACTGGGAAAATGGATGCTTCAGCTTTCGAATGAAAAGGGTAAATCAAACATGGTAATTACCTCATTGCATGCAGATTGTGACCCGTTCCAGTCTATAAGAAATAATTTGTAATAGCATGTATAATATGGGATGCCAACTGTCTGCAATGTGGCTCATTATCATCAACACTGTGCATGCTGCTGTGATGAAACACCAATTAAGGCGATTTGCATAGAAGAAGACAAATTATGGGCACCATTTCCATTTATGTGTATATATGTTCAATGCAAAAAAAAAAAATGTTTCGCAACAGAAGGATACACTGGCAAAGGTGAACATTGCTTACAGGTGGAGAGGAGAGGATGACAGCTGCAACATCCTTTGCCAAATGTAAGTACGGTACTCGTTATTTTGTTACCTACAATAATTGCTTTATTCCTGTGGAGATTTGTGATGCTTTTACATATGCACATGTCATTATAGCTATATTTGCACTGTATGTTGTTTCACACTTATTTTCTTGTCATCCCATTGAAACAACTAGAACATCTATCTAAGTACAGCAAGTGACTACAGATTTAGGTTATGGTATTCAGGTTGCTTATTCAGGCGGCTCTTGAATCATAAAAAAACATACTGTAGCTCATTAATAGGATCTGTGTAGACTACAGTATACTTAATAGGGGGATTCCAGCCTTCTGTGCAATAGACTGTAAGGAATGTACTATTTCTCTGATGTTTAGGAAAGGGAGGTGATAGAATAACCGATGGATTGCCTGTGTGCATACTGAACAGAGATCATGGTTTAAGGCTTTTTTTATTGTTGTTCCCAAATATAATATAACCAATAAAAGACTTCTAAAATGTAAAGTAATAAAAGGTAGAAGCTGTTCTTTAAGGTGGATTGTGTAAAGAGATTGCATGGAGCCCCACCTGTGCCCAGACTACTTCTGTCATCCCTGTTGCTGTGAAGAAATAGCCGTGTAGCTGCTGTAGGTAGGAAACCAGAGGGATTTGCTTTAACCCCTGAAGAACTGGTTCTCCGAATGGTGTAAAAGGTCAATGCATGACACGGCATGTTAAATCAATGCATTTACCGGCATCCCCAGCAGTGAAATGGTAGAGAAAAGGGGTTGAACTTGGGATCTCCCTATTCCAACGTCAGCATTGAGACTGTTGTGGGAAACAAATGCTATACATAGCATACCATAAATATTATCTGACAGTTAATGTATCTGCACTATAGCTAAGGTGCTCTAGCCATTTACATATTGTACAGCAGGGTGTACAGTGTCTTCTTCAACATACATTAGGCAGAATATTAGATTTGCTAAGATTCCTTTGGCTATGGATCAAATGTCAGCTTGCTGTCTACTCTTAGTAAACCTATCCAGTTGAGTCAAGGCTCAATACCCAGGCAGCTCATTTGTTATGCAGAATACACTTGAATACACATTTCATTTGTCTTTTCTATGAGCTGCGTGACCTGGGCAAAAGACAAAAAGCCTATTTTATTGCTCTTATGGGTGGGGATCAGAATCAGAAGCAGCATCCTCAGAGAACAGTGGCCAATTACATATAAACCGTGTCTCTGTATTAAGGTATGACCTGATACCTGCAACAGTATTTTCTCCTGTAATATTGGAGAGTTGCACCCACAACTGCTCATTGCTAAATGTAAAATGCCAATGTCTTCTTATGATTGGCTGATGACAATAAGTGACACTATTGCCTGCTTTGGTATACTGTTTACACTTGTAGAGCACTTTGCACTCTGGGCATGTAAAAGTTAAAAGATTAATAATGAAAACTCCATACTGCAGAGCTGCAGCCTGCTTCCAAGGTTACATTGTAGTCATAGAGAATGGAACTTAAAGGGGGCATTAGTGGGACGCATCAATCAAGGGGTCAATTTATTTTTGTGGAACATTTTCTGGGTCAAAAATACAAGCAACATGTTTGTAGCAATACACACATTTTCTTTAGCATGCAGATGTTTACAAACACACATGCACACATACACACATATGTACATGTCTTATGTATATGTGTCTGCAATCAGAGCTGTTTCATGCTATGTGAATTCCTATGTTGTATCTATTCAGCTCTCCCTGTAATGTGGGATGTGCTGTGAATGCTGCCTCTTGTTTTGTTGCAGTGCAGAATAGCGAAGCATCATAACGCAGGCTGACAAGGGGGAAGGCTGTGTGACTACTGCATCTGGAAACTGGGTCTCTGCAGATGTTTCATGATGTACCAGATTTACCTAGCTCTTATTTTTTAGTCCTCTCCACCAGGCAACGTCACACCTCCTGAGGACTCCAGATCTTTTTTTTTGTGCTGAGCTTAGCATCTCCCATCCATTACATTATATGCTTTAAACAGAGGCTTTCAAGTAAGAGAACCTGCCAGACTAATCCTGTCCTTTCACTTCAAGAACAATGAGCTGCTCTTATCAAGAAATCCCCCGATTTAGCGTCAGCTGACTAAATATTTTGGAACTAATAAGAACAAACAAATTTATAGGATGCCAGAAAACCTGTTATTCCTCGTTGTATTCCCCGGAGAACTGATTCTACCTAGACTGGTTACTAAGAAACCTGGAGGATTGTTCCTTAAGGTAATGTCTTGTATCATTTTCACACAGGTTGGCACTGTTTCTCATTTAACAGACATGCTGTATATTGTTAGTCCCAGACATTTAATCACTGTGTTGCATGTTTAACTCTTTAAAGACCTTCTGCACACGTTTCACTTGTTGGTTTACTTTCATATATATATATATATATATATATATATATATATATATATATATATATATATATATATATATATATATATATATATATATATATATCAAGATTGGATTATCTTTAGTTTGTATTATGTTACCATTATGTGTCAATAATCTTTAGGTGTAAACATTAGCTGAACCCTACCATTAAATGTTATAGAGTGTGGTTTTGTCTTTCATATAGATGTTCCTAATTTGAATTAATAATGTATACCTGTACACTTTTCTCTATTATTTTAGCACGTGTACATCATGACGAAAGGATATTAGATGCTGTTATGCCCCTGACAACATAGACACGTCTAATTATATACAGTGCTCCATACAAGAAGCATATTTGGTATCACTTTTGTGCTACCTGTATTAATGTATGGGGAATTTCAGCCCCTTAATCTTCTCAGTGCCTCCTGTCTTCTCTGAGCGTTTCTGTAAAGAGCATCTCTAGCAGCCTCTAAGGTGTGGTAGTATAGAAAGAAATGACTCTTACTGTAACTATTTTCTCTTCTTTTCTAGGTGAGAGGTTATACACCTCTCCTTTCCAAAAACCCATTCCTATCCTGAGCACCAACATACCCCTATTGCTTCACTGTGGTTACTTCCCAACAGCCAGAAAAAAGAACCAGGCTGTACACTTATTTGGTCCATAACTATGACAGTTGCCACTGGAGATCCCACAGATGAAGCATCAGCTTTGCCAGGACACCCACAGGACAGTTATGATCCTGACCCTGATCATGAATGTTGTGAGAGAGTCGTTATTAACATTTCTGGACTTCGATTTGAGACTCAGCTGAAAACCTTATCTCAGTTTCCAGAAACGTTGCTGGGGGATCCTAAAAAGAGGATGAGATACTTTGATCCACTGAGGAATGAATATTTTTTTGACAGGAATAGACCGAGTTTTGATGCCATCCTGTACTTTTATCAGTCTGGTGGGAGGTTAAGGAGACCTGTGAATGTGCCCCTGGATATCTTCTCAGAGGAAATCCGGTTCTATGAACTCGGTGAAGAAGCCATGGAGATCTTTAGGGAGGATGAAGGATTTATAAAGGAAGAGGAACGCCCTTTGCCAGATAATGAGTACCAGAAACAAGTGTGGCTTCTCTTTGAATATCCAGAAAGCTCCGGCCCAGCCAGGATTATAGCAATTATATCAGTTATGGTGATATTGATTTCAATTGTGAGTTTTTGCCTTGAAACATTGCCTGTTTTTAGAGATGAAAGCGAGGACATGCATGGGAGTGCTGTCCATTATTACCCATACTCCAACAGTACAGTCCGATACCAACCATCTAATACATTCACAGACCCATTCTTTATTGTTGAGACACTTTGCATTATATGGTTCTCTTTTGAATTCTTGGTTCGTTTCTTTGCCTGCCCAAGTAAAGCTGCATTTTTTACCAATATTATGAACATTATTGATATAGTGGCTATTATTCCTTACTTTATAACCCTAGGTACAGAGCTGGCAGAAAAAACAGAAGATGGGCAACAAGGTCAGCAAGCAATGTCTTTAGCAATTCTTAGGGTTATAAGACTGGTTAGAGTATTTAGAATCTTCAAACTTTCCAGACATTCAAAGGGCCTGCAGATTTTAGGTCAGACACTCAAAGCGAGCATGAGGGAATTAGGCCTTTTGATATTTTTCCTCTTCATTGGTGTCATTCTTTTCTCCAGTGCTGTGTATTTTGCAGAAGCTGATGAGAGAGAATCTCAGTTTCCCAGCATCCCAGATGCCTTCTGGTGGGCTGTGGTTTCCATGACAACAGTAGGATATGGAGACATGGTCCCTACAACAATAGGTGGCAAAATAGTAGGCTCCCTCTGTGCAATTGCAGGCGTGTTAACCATTGCCTTACCAGTCCCTGTTATAGTTTCCAACTTCAATTACTTCTATCACAGAGAGACAGAAGGTGAGGAACAAGCACAATATTTGCAAGTAACCAGCTGTCCAAAGATCCCATCTTCCCCTGACCTTCAAAAAAGTAGAAGTGCCTCCACGCTGAGTAGGTCAGATTACATGGAGATCCAAGAAGGAGTTAATCATAGCAATGAAGACTTTAGAGAGAAGAACTTAAAAACTGCAAATTGCACCTTAGGAAACACAAACTATGTAAATATAACCAAAATGCTCACTGACGTTTGACTGGCCTGCTCCTTGCAAAGGGAATGGTGCAGCTGCAGAATTTGTGTAATGCAATAATCTGCTAGGTAATACTTTTCTAGATGTGTCAATTTTGCATGGAAAGCAATAGTTGTGTAAGGGATGTTTTAATGCATCTGCAACTGAATGCTAACTCACGGAACATCTATTGATAACATTGGTAGGCCAAAGCAATCTATCTGGTAGCATATTTGACTAAAGGGTATTAAAATTTGAAATGACCTAGTACTGAGGCAATCACCAGACCTCACTTTGCATACACACACAGGCATCTCAGCCTGGATAGATGAAAGAAGTGAATATCGGTGTACAATCGATTTGGATGCATAGGTGTCTAATCAGTGTTTAGCTTGTGATTAAACAAACAGGCGTAACTTCATGAAGAACACTATCAATGTTTCACAAGAGGTTCTGCAGCAGCAACAGGCTGCAATGCACAGGACAGTAACCTTTTATAGTGATACAAATAATTGCTGAGGGGTGAAACTTGCCCCTGTTGATTTGACTGAAAATATGATGGTTTCCAAAGAAAAGTACTTCACAATTTACCCACAAATATTACCACAGCTATAAAATGTCTTCTATAGGATATGCGTGGCATATTCTGTGTTGATGTAAACGTAAATTGCACTTAAATAATCAATGCACATATGTAAAGCCCAACATTTCATGCTTTAATAATTAAATAGCTGTTTTTAAGAAAAGACCTTCCATATTTTATCGAGGAACATATATTTTTATGTTAAGGTTCTGTTATTTGTATATCAAAGTGCTGATATTTTATTTTTTAAAGAATTTAATAAGCTAGTTTGCTGCCACTGTAGTGTGTCTATGTTGGGATGTATGACACGACCAAACAGGAAGTCAGTATGTACTATGATCTGCAGACACAGTGTACACATGGTCATTACTGTCATCAATGAAACAGGGAATATACTACTGCTCCTTATCTATGGGACCACTTCATTATTGATCAAGGTACTGCAGATGTCCAGAATAAGGGTGCAGATTGACCAATGGTTGTATGAAAATGTGAAATAAGCATTCACACGTGTCAAGGCAACATGCTGCAAATGTTTCTAAGGTTAATATAATATTAATAATAATAATATTAATAATAATAATAATAATAATAATAATAATAATAATAATAATTAATAATAACAAGATCACATGGGACTGCAATGAGACCATGGTTGATTAGGGTTACCCACATATACCACCCATGTATGTAAAATAACTGCATGCCTATATTATTAATTGTTCATTAACTGTTCCTAGCAATCTGGTCTTTTAGCAGTTCTCTGTAATGTGGATAATGTCAGCCTTAAAACTTTTGTACTGAAGGCCTGTAGATATCCTACTGGCGGGAGCCCCTAACGTCATACTGTTTTGCTGTATCAGCCCACTGGAGAGATACAACTTGCGGGATACAGTGTGACAGGTCTCCTTTAGTGTCGGAGTTTTCAAGTGTTGTGTTAGAAATTCTAATATACTGTCACACTAATATAATCTTGCCTACATTCCATTCATGAATTAATAACTGTGAAATAGGAATAATGCATGGATAATTATTATTGCATGCAAACACTATCAACATATACATTATAGCCAAATACACAGAAATACACATACACAATTTCTTCTTAATAGAAAATAACCAATTATCTATGTAGCTGTATCAGTGTTAATAGTATTTATTCTACAATTGTATTCTTTTATTAATTTCCTTATAGGAATACAGAAGTTAAATCAGGAAAAGGGACATACTGATTGTATATTATAAAATAAGGTTCAAACTGTAGGTAAAATATACTTGCACCAAGGATTGTGTTTATGTTTCAGGGAAACTTTGTCACGCTTGAAAATATATGTACTGTATTCAAATAGTAAGTAATAACTAAGCATCCACAGGGAAGCTGGCAGATGGAAGGACACAGGAAATGGTGTGACGTTAGTCATAAATAAATAACGCCATCCATTGACATGTTTCAATTGTCTGTAGATGTAAGTGGCTATATAAGCACTATGGAATGTATAGAAATCCATGTATATATATATATATATATATATATATATATATATATTTATTTACATGTGTATATAGAATGTGCATACATATGTGTATATGAGTGCATGGGTAAATGAGAACACTGATCAAACATACATTAATATGCACTCTCAAACATAAAGGTCAATAATACAGTTGTACAGAAAAAAACATATGTTATTTATAAAAGCAGAAACAAATAGGTGATTTTTATAACACTTTCAAATCAGGATTGTATTACCTTTGCAATGAGATCGGTTCTACTGATGTACAGTAATTATATATGTATGAGCGATACATGAATATCTGTCTATTCAAAGAGTATCTATCCATGCATGTATGTATATTCAAGCACATTCAATACACAACCACATACACACCAATATTTATTGAACGGTGCAATAGAATATATGTAATCTGAGAAACAATATCAATTGCAAGAAGCTTTAGATATTATTGTCAATTTCAATGTCTGTATTATGCATATGTTAAGCACAGTGTGATATCAAATGTTCCATTACCTATACAGAAAGTTAATCAATGTCGCAAATAAACTGATAATAAGCTACATTTTTTACAACATCTAGAAGTAAAGGTCAGTAAAAAAAAAATTGGCACAATCATTTGGCAGCTGCAAGTCCCAAAAACTGCCAGTATTTTCCATTTTTAGTAACTCCTGAACCAAATATGCAATTGTTGCCATAGAAGTTGTGTGCAATTTTCATTTGTGCCTTTGTGTATTTACTTATATTTCAGCGTATATATGTTTCATGCTTATAGTTATGCATTGATATTATTGAAGAATCAACACCTTAAAGATGAAAATGGTATATTAATTCTAAATAGATTGCTCTCCAATAAACATACAGTATTGGTGTATTGCATAGGTTCTCAAATCTGGTCCTCAGGACCCCACACAGGGCATGTTTTCCAGGACTCACAGAATCAAGTGAAATAATTAGCTCCACCTGTGGATCTTTTAAAATGTCTCAGTCGGTAATTAGTGCACCTGTTAGGTGACCTGGAAAATATGAACTGTGTGGGGTCCTGATGACCGAGTTTGAGAACCACTGGTCTAATGGAAGGGTTCTAGGCATCCTCGGTGCCACTCACACTTAGGTACGCCTTACGGAGTGCTTCTTGAACCTCTCCTCTCTGTCTCTTACCTTGTGGGGAGCATATTGCGTGTCATGGAGAGAAGGTGGATGTAAGGTTAATTGATGCCTGTGATGCTGCCTGATGTTGCCACCCTGTATCAATGACAGGCTGGGATTATGGCTGTGATACCATAGTGCAGTGCCACACTTCCACACTATCAATGACACAGAGAAGCAATAGCCGACAGTATCACAATGCAAGGTAGGAAACACACAATATGTGCCAGCTGAATTAAATAGGTGAACACATTCCCCATAGTCAGGTCAACTCTCCAGTGTTTCACTTATATCCCCAGGGAGGCAGCGACTCAAAGTGGAAGCCATGCAAGTAAAAAAAAATACAGCTGTTTGGGTTCCATTTACCAATGAGAGTATCTGCCGGTGGCATACATATTGTGTTTAGTATTACTGTGATACTAACAAATATGCCTCTGGTATTTAACATCAATTACCTCACTGGCAGGGTCCCACTATGTCCCTTTCCTCTGGTGTGGTGCCAGAAGCCATCTGCTGTTGCTGATGAGTTACTGACTAATGTGCATGCAGGACGGCCATCTGTGTATGTGCATATTGCTCCAACCAGTCAGGGACTCATCAAGTCGGAAAGACTGTGCTGGGTCCCAATTGCCAGATATATATCTATAGAGAACATAACTGTCTTTTTAAACAGTGGTAAGTTAAACTAAATAAAACATTGTGGGTATTTAGCCCTTTAGAAACAGAAACTAATGCTAAAAGGGGGTTACAACTAGTGGCGGCTCCAGACTTGGGGCACAGTCCAATATTTAAATAGTTGAGCCACGCCAACTGCCAGTGATCCAGTTTGGAATGGCAGTTGGCGTGACTCTCAATATTTGCATTTTGGACAGCTCTGAAGCCATCCTATGGTGCCGCCACTAGGTACAATCCATTTTTAACTGGAGCCCTATATGACCCCGTATATGACCAATTTTACTGTACATGTAGTTACTAATAACTTAATGGCCAACTAACTTTTACTTGAATTTACTCTGCTTAAACTAAAAGTGCCGCTTCAGCAGCCACATCTGTATATTTGAACAATTTAGGAAATAAAGTGGAATGTAAGCATTTTTACACCCCATTTGGATGAATTTACATTTCCAAAGAGGTGGAATTTGTTTATGCAATAAGGAAGTTACAGTAGGAGCACATACTCATGTGCCACATAGTACCAGTATTGCCGAGGATTGCCTATCATGCCATAATCCATCTTGCCATTAAGTTGAAGCATCTATTGGTGCATAGGAAAACTGTTTTGTATGATGCACAAATTGCCTCGTGTGTAGTTTCAGCTGCATAAAGTTGTAGGTGTTTTGCAAATCAGGCATCAGGGTGTTTTTTGGTGTAATTGCTCAGTGGCCTCCGCTGGTCTGGCTGCTCGGTGAAGTGATAAACTGTCTGTTTTTTTATCACCGGCCAATCAGCTCTTACCTGTGAAGTTACAGACTCGATTTAAAATATGACAGGTAGGAGCTGATTGGCCAGTGATAAAAACCAGACAGTTTATCACTTCACCGAGCTTAATAAATCTACCCCCGAGATACTTTTTGATTGTCCTCATAATTTATGGTAAACGTAAACATGATAGAAAAAAAAGCATACTACTCTATGAGGTAAATTTACTATACTTTGAGTATGAGTTTTTAGAATTGGGAGATGTTGCTAATTGCAACCAATCAAATTCTAGCTATTATCGTCTAGAATGTGCTAGATAAATGACAAGTAGAATCTGATTGGTTGCTCTGAGCATCTATTACTTCTATCTGTCACTTCTAAAAACTCACACTGAAGTATTTTTATTGCAATAATTGAGCAAAATCTCATGGTTGTCTGTGGTCCCTGAAGTCTGCATTACACAGCTGCTGAATCATTTTCCTTTATATATGCCACCTGTTTTCATTTTCAAGGTGTTAAAATTCAAATGCTTTGATGTAACTTTCAACAGGGCAATAATTAGAGTTAGTAGGAAAAGACAAATGGGGCCAAATTTTATAGGGTGTGAAGAGTTTGGGAAGAGTTTTCCAATTAATTTTTTAAAGCGGCAATAATTTAAACCGAAAAAAAAAAAAAAAAAAAACAGGTTGATTTGCCATGTAATTGATTGCTGCTTTAAAACATTGGGAAAACTCTCCCACAATCTCCCACTTTCTGATTCTCACACCCTATTACATTTGACCCTTTGAAACTACACTATGGGGGTTATTTTGGTTCACTCTTTGTGACAAATTCCTTCTTAGATGGACAAATTTTACATCTGCCCCCCTGCAGTGCACATGGTTTTGTCCATCTAAAAAGGAATTTTTCAGAAAGAGTGAACGAGAATAACCCCCTATGTACCTATGTACTAGAAAACAGCACCAGCATAAAAATCAGAAAAATCCAGAACAATGCAGAAAAACATCACACTACTAAACCAGAATTATATGCACACCATTCAATAGATATTATTCTACTGTTCACTATACAAACTTTGTTATACAGTAGTTATCATTGCCATTACATGCCAACATCTAAATTCCAAAACTGGGCAATAAGGTGATATACAACTGCAGGTTTTTAAGCATCTCACTGGATTCTCTCCACATGTCACAATCAGTTCCCTCTGTATGTCACCATTTAGTAGTCTCTGGTTTTGTGATCCTGTGGTGTAATTGCTCTTTGACTTGTCTGTGTTACAGTATATCAAGCCCAGTTTCCATGCAGGAAAATCTGATTTTATGGGCCGACACAGGCAGCGATTACAAGCCATTTTCTAAGTTATTTAACTAGATCACTTAAAATATGCCCCTACATTGCTCCGTGGTGCTAGATTTTGTCTACAATCTCTACATATGCTCAACTCTGCACAGCCCACAATTCCTCCTACACTTCCAGCTACAATTGATTCTGAAGCTATCATAGATGCATATGCGTGTAGTGCAACATTTACAGGATCCATACAGAACAAAGTTGCATTAAACTCTGTATTGGAGGTTAATGAATACTGGTGATTGGCTACATGGGTACATACTGTAGGTATTTCCTAAAATTCTTTTAAAACAAATTATGTTCTGCAAGTGTTGACCAAGGTGTTATGTTCTATAATACGAGTTGATGCTGAAACCACATATTCAGGATCCTCTATCCAGTGCCTCCTCATTCAATATTGTGTTGAAGAAAATTGGTAACTGGTGAATACCAAGTAGAAAATAATTAAATAATAAATAAAAAAAAATGAAATGATACAGTAACCAATGTCTGTGCTGACCATGAAAAGTACTGCTATAGGTACATAATTAGGATGCTGTATGGTAAATAGTCTCAAAGTACAAACAAACAAGCGTTTTAATCAATTGCAAATCATATTTCAGCTTTTTGTTCAATACTGTATGTTGTCTCCTGTTTTGCAATGTTAAGTCATTCCCATTACAGACAATTGAGACAAATCTGTTCTTTTAATAAATGTACACATGTCAGTATTGTCTAGGCATATATATATATATATATATATATATATATATATATATATATGCACCCGTGCATACGTATTTGTAAACACAATGAAATGTTTTTATTCTTACATACCATATGTAAGATTTATTTATACCATATTGGTCCATTGTAGGTATAACTTATGTAATTAACATATGAAAATGTTAATGTATACTATTGATGCTTGTGTATAAAGATGCCCAGTTTGACAAATTATCTTCTGCTCTTTGTACTCTTTACTTGCACAAAGTGTTAGGCGCTAATGAAGGATTTTGGGGATGGAGAAGGAGTTTTTGTCACACAAGCGATGCCTTCCTACAGCGTGTGTGTACAGATTACTGTACTGTATGTCTGATTGAGTGAAACATGCTGAGCATATATACTGTACAAAATATAAAGCACTGGGTGGTCAGAATGTCAACACCAAAATGTCAATATGATCTAATGGTGACATGGATGGAAAGATGGCATGTCAAATGTCGACATTTGCAATGTTGACACTGACAGGACATTCTGTATGTCAACAGCATGAACCTATTGTATATCCTGTACAGGAAAGTCTGATTGTGCATTGTACTGAGACACCACTAAGGCAGATGCAGTGCCTCCATATGACCATAGCCCCATATGCATGCAGCTTTGCAAAGGGGTGTCACTAAACCTTTGTGGGCCCCATGACATAATTAAAAGGTCAACACAAACAATAGGTGGATATATGAAGAATTCTGAGGTGGATGGTTGACTTCAATTGGGAATGCACCTGGCACCTGGGACAAAGGCCGCGAACCATGCAAGGGGACATGGTACACTAATTGGCAGTCCTCATGAAAAACCCATATAAACCTTTTCATATATTGACCTTTTGCTTGTGTCGACCTATTGACTTTCCATCTATGAATGTCTGTGAGTTATACCACACCCTAAAATCAGACACTAGCAACTTGCTTGAATTAATGCCAGAAAGCCAGATGTGAACTGACTGAATATGGTTACAATTATTGAGTTACCACCCTCTTTGCAGTACTATGGGGGCGATACAGTCCATGACTATGAATTTGGCCCCGTCCCCAATGGTGGGGAGTGCACATAGTTGTTCATACTCATGTGCATACCCTGGGGCGAAATGCCTTTGGTGTATCATACACTCGCCAGGACGTTCACATAATGATGGGCAGGTGGGGGCGCGCCTATGGAAATGCTGTATGTCCATGCCTGCTTGGGATGGGCGGCTGACATTGCATGACGCCACCGCCCTATCCCAATTTGCCAATCTTCATGCAGGATAAAATTAAGGGCCTTATTCTGTTTCACTCTCAGAGGCAAATTCCTTCTCAAATGGACAAAACCATGTGCACTGCAGGGGGGGCAGATGTAACATGCGCAGAGAGAGTTAGATTTGGGTGACTTATTTTGTTTCTGTGCAGGGAAAATACTGACTGCTTTATTTTTACGCTGCAATATAGATCTCACTTTGAAGTAAAACCCCACCCAAATTTAACTCTCTCTGCACATGTTATATCTGCCCCACCTGCAGTGCACATGGTTTTGTCCATTTGAGAAGGAATTTGCTTCTGAGAGTGAACCAGAATAAGGCCCTAAGTCCTCCCACTGTTTTTGGAGCCGACAAGTGCTGACAGGTTGTATTTCATGCCCTACCACCCACTAGGGCGTGGTGGTAGAATAAAATAGTCAACCGAGCGTAGCGAAGCACTGTGCCCGAAGCATTGCACGCAAAGCGACTGATGCGAGGGGATGCGGTGCACTTCAAACTGTGTCCATGTTGACTGTGTCGACATTTGGGTAAAAAAACAGTGAAAAACCTAAAGCTCATGTCAACCTAATGCTTGTGTCAACCTAATGTCCTGTTAACCCAGACCCATGTCGACCTAGACCCATGTTGACTTTGCTGTATGTCAACCTGTTGGTGTCGACCCAATGCGTGTCGACCTAGTTGTTGTAGACCAAACGATCCACACCCTCTGCTGCTGGGACCCCGGTGCTGGCTGCCCAGACCGCTGCAGGGACCCCCTGCCCGTCTGTGCTGCCCAGGTACCAGCCTCCCCTGGGGGGGACTGTGGGGGCCCCAACAATTTTGTTGTCCAGGGCCCCCACAGACCCTAATCTGCCCCTGGCGGACTCGCATGAGGGTTGTGGAACTCCACAAGGTAAATAAGCCTGTGTAACTCGGGATCCTGGCTGTCAGGCTCCTGACAGTTGGGACCATCGGAATCCCAACTATCGGTGAGTTACAGTATACCATAAAGCAACATTTGTCAGATAAACAACCTTCTGAATCCCGACTGTCGGTGAGTCATCCAGCACGCAGCATGGGAACCCAGGTCCTACTTTATTGCTCAAAATAATTACCATAAACATAGTAATCACATTATTAGTACAAAATGTTCTCAAAATGGCTAAAACCATGTGCACTGCAGGTGGGGCAGATGCAACATGTATAGAGAGAGTTACACTAGATTTGTGTGAGTTATTTTGTTTATGCGCAGGGTAAATACTGGCTGCATTATATTTACACTGCAATATAGATGTCAGTTTCAACACAACCCACCCAAATGTAACTATCTCTACACATGTTACATCTGCCCCACCTGCAGTGCACATGGTTTTGCCCATTTTGAGAACAAATTTTTACTGCGATCAGATCTGAATAAGGGCCTACAGTATGTGTATGGCAATTATTTTGAGCAATAGAGTAGGACCTGCACAAAAGTGGGGTCCCATGCCAGGGGCTACAGGCTTAAATGGATTGATCAATTCATGAACTAAATCTCTACTGCTTATTATTGTGAGTTAACTTAGTGAGTGCAGAGACCCTGTGATTTATATATAGTTACAAGGAATCACATAGAATTGACAGCAGTAAAGTCTTGTTCTTTATTTGTAGCAGGTAGCACCCGCGCACACAGCACAGGTTTCCGAGTATTTAGAAACCCCCCTGCTGCTGCGGAAAACAGCAGTGTAGATGATGAATTTTATTTAGTAATTCTGCCGCCGTCGGGCTGTGTGGCTCCCAGCAGAGAGAGTAGAGAGAGACAGGCTGCCGACCTAACGCTGCTGTGCGGGCTTACAGCAGGGGGAGCTAGCTGCAGGGGCAGTGTGCAGCTGAGCTTTTCCCATGTTGTGCTCTATGTGACCGGGGTGATCACACAGGGATGTTCAGAAGCCTAGGAGATAGGTGGTATATGCCTCAGGCTTCAGTTATTATTTTTGCAGGATGAGGCACTTGCTTTATTGATGTTTGATAGAAAAGGGAGGGTGTGTGTTCATGCTATGTGTGTGTCAGTGTGTATGTGTGTGTCTGTAAGTATACATGCTATGTGTGTGTTTATGCTGTGGGTGTATGCTATGTGTGTGTCAGTGTTTATATAATGTGTGTGTCAGTGTGTATGCTGTGTTTATGTATGCTATGTGTGTATATGATGTGTATGTGTTTGTGTGTATATGCTATGTGTGTGTACAGTATGTATGCTTTGTGTATTTGTTTATCTGCAGTGTGTAAGTGTATGTTTTTGTAATATGCCGTGTAAGTACAGTATGTATACTGTTCGTCGAGGCATCAAAAGGCGCTGGAGCCATGCAGCCCGCTCCCCCGCTCCCTCCCCTGTCCGCTCCCTGCTCTCCCTGGCTGAGCTCAGCTGCCCTGTCTGCCACTATTAAGTCTCCCGCTGGACCACTAGCCAATAGGCACTTGCGGTCCACTCAGAAGCAGCATTGATGTCTGCTGGATCGCAAGCGTTTTTTGGCTAGTAGTCCAGCAGGAGCCTTAATTGAAAAGGAGGGGATCTTCCTTGGCAACAAGCAATTTTAGTCCCCCTTGGCAACGAGCAATTTTAGTCCCCCTTGGCAACGTGCAAATTTAGCCCCCCTTGGCAATGAGCAATTTTAGTCCCCCTTGGCAATGAGCAGTTTTAGTCCCCCTTGGCAATGAGCTATTTCAATCCACCTTGGCAAAGAGCTATTTCAGTCCCCCTTGGCAACAAGCTATTTCATTCCCCCTTGGCATCTAGCATGAAGCCCCTTGGCATTGAGCATGATGTTCCTAGCAATGAGCATGTAGGTAAGTGGCACTTATGTGTCAGATGTGTAGTGGGCATTACGGTTTGTTATATAGTATGTAATGGGCATTACAGTTTGTTATATAGTATGTAATGGGGTTGGGGGCGAGCAAAACATGCCCTTGCTCCGGGCATCGTGGCACCTAGCTACACCACTATGTATACGTACAAAATTGTGTGTGTGTATGTGTGTGAAAAAAATTCAGAAACCCCCTCTGCAAAATCCTGCGTTTGCCTCTGGGTAGACAGCATACAAGGTAGCAACATGACAATTCTTCCATTACAGCATAGCAGGATATCCACAGTAAGCATACACTCCAGATAACTAATCTATGGTAATCCCCACCCACCCCTCAGCTTCTTTTTGGCGTTAGGAGCAATGCCCCTGCTCTTACATATAAAGTAACAGGTGCTGTTAATCAGCAGAGAGTAATTCAGAATACATTTTAAAACACCCAGACTTCATCTCTCTAGTCCTGCTGCTGATGATCAAAATCCTGGACCAGATGTTCCACATTACCTTCATGTGGAAGTATGCTGTTTCTGCCACACTCCTATCGCCAGCCCCCGACAGCGGCCGGATCTCGCCAGGGGCTGCGCACACACAAGACGCTCACGCGCGCCCTGTGGCTACTGAGCTTTCTCCACTGTCCACCGCTGTCCCCACCGCCTTCCCCGGTGCCCCTCGCCGCCCTGCCATCCCCCTGCCCCATAAGTGAAGATGGGCAGGGACCCGCAGCGGCACGTCTGGAAATTAAGACGCGCGTGCGTGTGAGATGCATGCGCATTCCAGTCAGATGGAGCACCCCTGCGCCGGCGATCGCAAGCGCAGGCATGCTGGTGATCCCTGGGCAAGAACTAGAGGCACTCCATCTGTAGGTGGCTTTTCTTCATTTCTGGGTGGTGGCTACCTTCTTGAAGTCATCTGCAGCTTTGCACAATAGCGATCAGCTCTGAATCAGTCCCTTGAAGAGCTATGTTTACAGTATGTAAATATACATTCCTTCATTACCTCAACGTGAAGGTGGTTTGCAATGCTAACCTCTGTATTCTCAGTGTGGTTGTAGGTTACCAAGGTCCTTGTCCTGATTTGCCAGTCAGCACCTGTGGGAGAAGTTTGAGGAAGGAAACATGTCGGAGGGCTGACTACTTGGTATGTACCATTTCATGTTCCCTAATACATGTAATTTAATGTTCCAGGTTGTTAGTTACTGGTACATGATTCCATGTTGCAGTTACTGGTACATATTGGACCTCAAACAAGTGCCACCCCTATGTATGTGCCTCACATGCCTACTAGAACAAAGCCAAATTCTCCACGGATGGAACTGCTGTGGTTTAGGTGACTGTTATGCTCTCTTGTTGCTGGTTTCCATCACTACTAACATCTGGAACATTTGTCTTTGAAGGCTGAAGCATATCCTTAATTGGATACATGTTTTAAGAGTTGGTGGTGCTCCCCTGAGTCCGAGTATACAAACATAAACAAACAGAGAGAAAAGAGGACTCTTTTTGTGGGGCACTCTTGATATGTATAGTTTAGAAATTTAAAACGTAACTTTTATTAGGTTTCTTTTAAGATACTGTATATAGGACGTGTAAGTCTGTTGTATTTAAAAAGTGTGCCCTGTGACACTTTAATTGCAGTAAGCTTTTGAAAAAAATATGCTATGCACCATAGGGGTATGTAGGCTCTGTTTCCAGAGACAAGTGATTCCACAATGGAAATACTTAATAAAAGATGTGTGTCCAGTGGAGCAGGGGTCTAGGACCTGTTGGAGGCAAAATTAGATGGTAGGTTTGATATACAATTAGTAAGGGTGATATTCCCTGGACAACTTAATTGAATTTGTATTGAGCGAGGGGGATAGTCCCTCTAAGGTACAGACTGCTGAATTTATAGAGGTAAGCCTCTGTTTAGTTTTGAAGATAGAGAGATCTGCTAGTATTGGTGCTAATTGCATGGATAACCTATCAGCATTCCGTCCGGAATATGCTGATCTCTTGATATCTTAGCGGTTTACGTTTAGTGGCCCTAATTCAGATCTGATTGCAGTACAAATTTGTTCTCAAAATGGGCAAAACCATGTGCACTGCAGGTGGGGCAGATGTAACATGTGCAGAGAGAGTTAGATTTGGGTGGTGTGTGTTAAAACTGAAATCTAAATTGCAGTGTAAAAATAATGCAGTCAGTATTTACTCTGCACAGAAACAAAATAACATACACACATCTAACTCTCTCTGCACATGTTACATCTGCCCCACCTGCAGTGCACATGCTTTTGCCCATTTTGAGAACAAATTTGTAGTGAGATCAAATCTGAATAAGGTCCAGTGGGACGATTTCCCCACTAACCTGGTGTCCACAGTCATAGGACAGTCTAGACACCAGATTAGTGGGGAAATCGTCCCACTAAACGTAAACTGCTAAGATATCAAGAGATCAGCATATTCCGGACGGAATGCTGATAGGTTATCCACGCAATTAGCACCAATACTATTGGTTATCGGTTTATTTTTTTTGCCAAGACCCTGTGTAATACTTAGAACGAAAAGGACAAGATCTATGCTGGAGGACCCTTGTAAGTATAATTTGCTTCCACAGAACTACAAGTTCCAGCGGGCCCTTTAATACCCCTCATGCTGGGACTTGTGGTTCTCCAAGTCCCTGCATGCGGGGGAGGCTTGCTGGGACTCATAGTTCCACAGCAATATACAATAGTTTATTCTATTTTTTACACTTTAATCAGCCCGATACCCACGAATTCGGCAAAAAATATGAATCCATACACCATCGGAAAATACGAATCAGTCAAATACGACTGATTAGTAAATTTTCCACCGGAACACGAATTTGCATATGGCTTTAACAGCCGTATGCATTCATTTTCAGGTGTATTAAGAATAGAGATGTGCAGGTTCTGATTTACTCTGATTTACTCTCATTTCAAAGCAGGATCTTATTGGCTATCCCAAATCACATGACAGTTGTTGACAATTGATAGCCAATAAGATTGTGCTTTGAAATCAGAGTAAATCAGAGCCTGCACATCTCTAATTAAGAATATAAATACCAATTTTCGTATTCGTATTCTTAGTAAATTTCCCCCTACATCTTGTGGCTATGGACAAAATACAAAACTGTACTTTTGAAAAAAAAAATGGATTTAAGCTACAGATTGAGTACTATGTGAACATATGTAAATCAACACAGGAGTGAACATTTACATGTAAATTCCAATGCAAATGTTTTTTTTTTTTTATGTGTGTCAGGATATGTAGTTCCACAAGATGTGGAAGACCAAAAACATTGAAAAAGGTATACAGTATAGACACACATATGATACGCATGTAAAAGCAACTGTCAATGGTTGCTTACTCACCAGATAGTGAATGGGCTGGTGACCTACTGTAACTTTGTCCTCGATGTGGGCTCCTGGCACATGGAGATGTAGGGGGAAATATACTAAGATGGAAGTTCTATTTAGCATGGACAACCAATCAGATTTGATCTATTATCTTCTAGAAGGTGCTAAATAAATAAGAAGTAGATTCTGATTGGTTGCCAATAGCAACATCCCATGAGAAATAGAACTCCCATCTTAGCAAATTTCCTCCGTTGTGTATGGGTATATGACAGCCACCACCTGTCCTGTGGGCCGGCTTCACCTCTTCCGCCATTTTCTGCTTCAACACTCTATTCACGTCATTGAGTCTCTTTGATGTGGCTAACATAACGCCAACATGAGCTGACGGCATTAACTGCATTTGTAATGGCCACTTACATCTATTTTTTTTCCGATCCATCAAAGTGTGGTGCGCCGTTTCACCTAAGAGGAGATGGAACACTTGCACTATATTCGGCCTATAGCAAATTTCCATCAAATAATCATCTTCTCCCCAAACCACGGGGCTGAATTCCTGAAACCTGAAGTGGTGGGACCTTACTTCCGGTAATGGGATAAACCACCTCTGATGATTTTAAACATAGAAGGGCAAAAGAAACAGGTTTTAATATGGCCAACAGGAACTATACACACATCCACTGTTTAAGGACTATAAGAAGTTACTAGGAGCCTCCAAACATCGAATTGGCGAAGTTGCAGGGACCAAACTTCCAGTTACGGCTGCAGCATTTCCACCCGTGGCACTTCCAGTCACCTGACTGGGACTCTCTTCATAAGGGGATCACTTGCCAGCATGCCAGCATCCTTGAGAAAGAGCCCGGAACGTGTTAAACATCACCCATGCTGTAGACATGATAGCTTTGAAGATTTCCATCTACCAAGTCCGTGAGTGTCAATTAAAAAGGGAGCAGTCCAGAACTCCCTGTGTACCTTTTCCATCCTTCTGGACACTCACCACCAAATGAGGGTATGCTTTATGTCCTAATATACAGCCTTCAACTTTTTTATGGTCACTATTTCTGTGTTATTCCAAAAAATGTTTTAAATAAACACACCAGGGGTTTGTTTGCAATATAATGCTCTGACTGTTGTGTGCAGGCTCACATACCTCAGGCAGCAGTGAATTGGAGCACAACCATATACATCACAATCCCTTTTTTCTACTTGCACTATGGTATGCACTAATGCACAGTTTTCCTAGTACACTAAGTGCACATTGCATCCTGTATGCGTCTTACCAGGCCTAAGGCCAGGGGCCTCTTTTTCTTCTTTACCAACCAATCAGCTCCTACCTGTCATGTCACAGACTGTGTTTGAAAAATGTCAGGCAGGAGCTGATTGGTTGGTTGTTTATTACTCTCCATTTTATCACTTTTGAAGCTTAGAGAATCTGGCCCTGTCTCTCTCTCTCTCTCTCTCTCTCTCTCTCTCTCTCTCTCTCTCTCTCTCTCTCTCTCTCTCATAAATGCTTCAATAACTCAAAAACAAAATGGTGGCTCAGGGGTTTATATAGGGTTTTTGAGGTATCAGTCATGGGTGATTTGAGTGCCAATGGGTGATGATCATCCAAAAGAGTCAATCACAATGTAATACTAGCATTCTGCTTTGGTTCAAAACCTCACATGATTCTTGGTCTGTATTATAGCAAAATATTGCATGCAGGTACTGGATTTCTTTTACACCTTCTCAAAGTGGGGGAGATTCTCTAAGCTAAAAATGCGGTAAAAACCCCGTTATCGGGGTTTTTACCGCATTTTGGGATGCTGTAAGCATCCCCCGCCGGGTTACCGCGGCGGGGGGCATCGCCAGAAAAATCTGGCGATGCCCCATAGAAGCCAATGGGCTTCTATCGCAACCCTCCTCCGCCCCACGCCGACCCCCCGCCGCCCCGCATCGCCCCCTCACCTGTGTCCGGGCAGCACAGCGCAGTGCTGCCCGGACCTGTGACCTCCTCCCTGCACTGATCCTCTTCCAGGTGCAGGGAGGAGGAGAGCCCGGCACAGCAGCAGCAGCGCCGGGTGTGGGAGGGAGGGGAGAGCCGCCGGGACCTGCTGGGACCCGGCGACTCTCACCGCAAAGGACAGCTCTTAACGCAAGAGCTGTCCTTTGCCTTAATTATCGCATATGTTACAGCATATGCGATAATTCAATATGCGATGGGCGGCGAAGGGGGGCGGAGATTCTTAGAGAATCTCCCCCAGTGTAAGAAGGTGTGACTTGGTTTTTGACTTAAAACTCACACCTGGCCCTAATTTCAAAGTAATTTTTATTGGCCCCTATGCAAAAGTTTAGGAAATACTGTCTTTTTTTATGTCAAAGTGACTTATAAATTTAACTTATCATCAGAGCCGGCACTACCTGCTCAGCAGAGTATGCAAAGCAGGGAGGCACCAGCCTTTAAAGTCACTCTCTCCATTATTGCTGCTGCTACGCATGATGGATAGGCAGCGGCAGCCAGCAGCATGAACAGTGAAGTGCAGTGGTTGGCACTTCCAGAACCGAGCAGCAGTGGTGGCAGCAGATGCAGTGCCAGCAGGCCAGCTATAAACACATGCTCAGTGCTGTCAGCTGTGGACAGAGGAAGGTTCCTGCTGTAGATTGGAACAGTGAGTTTAATGGGTATGTACTAAGTGTTCAGACTCTCACATTGCTGAACTGATTAACGGGAATGCCACACACCATCATCACTCCATGCTGCAGCCTTGCTATATATGCACACCACTAAGTACATGCCTTCTGCCTGCTGGGCTCCTTTACTTGCTAAACAAATATACAGATATTCAGTATGTATTTACTGAACTGTATGTAGGGCTACAGGTCTGGCAGGCCGGATATGGGACTTCAGATCCCATCCTGCTTTCATTACTGACTATACTGCAGCTGATTTTATAAAACATATACACAGTGATACAACTTAGGGGGTAGGGAGGGGGCTTTGGTGGGTACAAAGTACCTAGTAAAAATGTTGCAGTGCTATTATATCAGGCTTAAGGCACTAGCTGATGTGTATCCACTATGCTATAACTGCTGATGGGGAACCCATCCACATGAAGAACATATGCTGGTGGTAATGGAGTGGCAGGGATGGCCATCCTGCATTCAGTAGCATGGCTTTCCTTAGCATTGTCTTCTATCAGCTCCACTGACATTGATAACAACTGTGCATATACAGTAGTGCATACAGATTGAACAATTTGAAGAATTCAAATCATTCTAAATGTTTTCTAGTGTGTACCGACATTAGATTACATTTTATTGTAATTTATTTAATTGGCCATAAGGGACAGGACAACATAACAGTAATTTCAGTGCTGGTGGCTGTGCACGCCTAAATTTCATAACACTTGAATTGCTCCATCGGGTGCCATCTAGTTGCTACCAGTGCAGAAAAAAACAAAGAAGCAGAGCAGTGTTACCCTTTTATTATATAGGATAAGGGACACTACTGTGTGATGTATCAGAAGACTATTTGGCATATGTGTATATGGAGAACTACTATTGTGTGGCAATACATGTATAAGGGGGAAATGTGTGCACTGTGTAGTGCAACGTGTATAAGGAGAAATAATGTGTGTTATAACATATATAAGGGAGGTTAGTGTGTGGCATAACATGTATAAGGGTACCACTGTGACCTAATGTATATAAAGAGGACTGCTTTGTGGCATAATGTCCAAAAGGGGGGGGGGGGGTTACTGCATGGCATAATGTGTATAAGTGGTACTACTGTGTGGTGTAATGTTTATAATGGGTACCTCTGTGTGGTATAATGTGAATTAGGGGTACTACTAAGTGGTGTAAAAGGCATCAGGTGCGCTGCATATGGTGTAATGTCAGTAAGATTGTGAAATGGGGGTACTATTGTATGGCCACTCCTCTTCCTTGTGAGAACTTTAGTGCACACTGTCCCTGTGTACAACATGAGACGGAAGGCACAAATTTATAGTTTGCAGGTGGGTGCAGAAAACCCTAGCAATGGGGGTACATAGGATTTGGATAACATCTGCAGTTATTTGTGTATTTTGCTCAGATCAAAAACTGATAGATTGTTAGTTCATACTAATAATATAAATACCAAATGCTCATACCACAAGGCTTATGTGAACTCTATAGCAAACTAACTAGATAATCAATTAGTGGACACAAACATTTTTCTTTAGGTATTGTTTTTAATGGCAATTCCAAAATGATACTTTTGATCCATTTTACAATTTAACATTTCATCCTTTTAAAACCACACAGTTATCAAAAATATTTGCATATTTAGGTCCCCAAACGTTAACCTACCTATACAAGACTATCCAAGGCTTCTTTTTGGAATCTGGAAATGTTTTAATTAAACGTCATTTTCAACGCAGGGAGGATGATGTTTCTGATTAACTCTCTTCACATTCACATTTATGATGATGTTCCTGATTAACCCTCTTACTGCTAAATCAAGTTACTTATTATCATCAATTTGGGAGGGTTGTAATCCTGCTAATTACTATTTCTAGTGTCCTTCATGTAAGTGTAATGTAATGACATCGATGAGAAAGTGCAATGTAATAAGGTTCTTGGCTAAATCTTGTTTCAATGCTTTTTTAAGATAAGATATTTGAGCAAAATGCTTCTATGAACGTATAAGTATTTGACCCATGGTTGAAATCAATTTGAGAAAAGAAATTTGAGTACCAAGCTCATCTCTAGATTTAAATCAGAATCATAGAAGTGTAGAAAATGTAGTCATGCAAATAATATAGGATGCGGGGCCATTTCTAATAGAGAGAAAGTCATGCAATTGCAAATAGTGTCTCGTCTGCTGTCTCAGCACAGGAAAGTGAAAGTGTATCTAATACCCCATTCTCACCAGCCAAATTTCCCGGGTTGGGCCCGGGAACAACCGGTGACAAGCACAGGTGTGTAAGGTTCCCGGGCCAAAATCCTGGCAAAAATGGCAGGGATTTCAACCCTGCTATGGAGCAGGGTTGTTCCCGGATTCAACCCAGGGACCTGGCTGGTATGAAAGGGCTAGGTCCTCGGTGTGCTGTCAGGTTTGGATCCACACAGGCGTCAGGCGCAAATGACAGGACATCGGCAGATGAAGATGACGCAGCTCTCCAGCGTCCTTACTGCCGCCGGGGAGCTGTGTCATCTGCAGCCTCCGTCTGACCTGTCATCTGCGCCCGCCGCCTATGTGGATCCCCGGCATGCACTGAGGACCAGCAACCGGGTCGAGTACTCTGCTGCCATCCCGCCGCCATCAAGAAGCATGTCCGCCTCCTCACCGCCTCCTGCCGGCCTCCTGACAACCTCCTCCCGCCCCCTTCACACACCAGATAATGCAGGGACTTTTCTGGTGTGAAAGGGGCCAACCCCGGAAATGGCCCGGCATGATCCCTGGGCCATATTCCCGGGTGGGTCCCTGCATTTTCTGGTGTGAAAGGGGTATAAGCTACTGAGAGGGAGTAGCATTCTATTGACACTTAGCACATTTTTTTCCTTTTACTCACTAACACTATTTCTTTACTATTTTAATTACATTTAATTTTCTCTCTATCTTTATATATAGCTTTGGCTTCCTATCATTAAAATTTATTAACACTATAGTATCTCACTGGTGTGCCGCTCTGGGCTTTCTAGCTTATGATTGTTTTTGGGGTGCCGCACCCTGCACCCAGATATAGCACTAGGGACCCCCAATATACAGAGAAGCCTTGACGTGGCTTGGGGGCAGGGTGTTCAAGATTGGTTACTAATGGCATTCAGTGAGCTGAGGGAAACCGTGAGGAGGTTAGCAGCTCCTCCTCACCGTTTTATCGCATTTTGAGATGCACTTAACCCCGCTTGTCGGGGTTTCGCTGCGCAGAGTATGGCATTACCCTATAGAAGCCTATGGGCTTCCCACCACAACATTGTTCGAAGGATCCATCATGGATTTCTCTCAGCATGCCCCGCAGCCGCCTCCATCACTCTTCACCAGAGGGACTCTCGGGTTACGTCGCTTCGAAAGGACAGCAGTTATCCGAAGACCAGCCTTTGGGTTAATAATTGCATATGTTAGTGCGGATGCTATATCAACTTGCGTACTGAAATGGAGCAGCAAACTGAATGCCTGGCACAACTCTCCAGGCACCACACAAGCTGGAAAAAGGTGCTGCCATGTCAGCACTGTGCTGGCACTTCAGCCTTATGCCTTGGGTGATAACACCCATCGCATCTTGCTCTGAATGGCATACATTCAGTGGCGGCTCCTGCTATAGGGCTGCAGGTAGGGTTGCCACCTTGCTCATCATTGATTCCTGGAGATTCCCCTCTAGTAAGTAAAAGCTCTCGGAAAAGGGGGCGTGGCCTCGTGAAATGGGTGCGTCCTACTTGTAAAAGTGGGCGTGGCCTCCACACTATCTAAGAATCTAAGGGGGCTATTCTGGTTGATTCACGAGGCAGCGAATTCGCAGCCTTGCCAGTCCACCAAACCCCGCCCGGCGAATGAACGCCCACCAGCGCCCCCCTCGAAGTCCGGGTTCGCCCGCACAGGCTGCGAATGGATGTTTAGCATACCATCGAAAGATGTGGAAGGTAGACACAGTAAGTTGGGTGTCATTTTATCCTCTTAGCATGATTTTTAGATGCCCATATTGACGGTCACAATTTAATTGTTGTGGATTTGGGAGCCTCAAGTCAGTGTTTGATCATCTAAAATAGTGGTTCCCAACCTTTTTTCTCTCCCGTACCCCCTTGATGAGGCTTTTCATTTATAAGTACCCCTCCTCTCAATTTGAAATTTCCACAGTACTTATGAGTGGAAGTGAGCAGTATGCATGTCCTAATATTAAGGAGTAGCCGTGGACTAGTATATGATCAGGAATCAGGTCCGTCTTTGTCTGGCCGCTGGCTGTGTATTGTCTCCAGAGTTCCCGCTAACGCCTGTAGGATTAATGCTTCTTCCACCCATGTCAGTGTGGGGCAGATGTTCACAGGTAGCTCTCAGTGAATTGCTGGTTGGGCAAAAGCACGAGTAGATGCTGATGACGCTGCACATGGAACTGGAAATTACACAAAGTGGCTTGTTTCCATGTCAATGGTAGACTTCTTTTGCCATTGGGAGACTTTTTCTTCTTCTGCCATTACGAATATTATTTCCAAGTACCCCCAACTGGTCTGAAGAGGACCCCCAGGGGTACTAGTACCCAAGGTTGGGAACCACTGATCTAAAGCCTGCCTATGTTTAACATTGGGTTGGGAATTCAATTGTTTAAAACAGTCATGAAAAGTTGTCTTTGGTCATTTTTTGTGTCTGGTCATGTTAGAACTCACCATCCTAAAGGGGTGCGAGTTTGGTATGCCCAAACCAGCCAGCAGTCCTGATGCACCATCACACCCCTGCCCCCTCTGGAAGCAGCCCCCTCTGAACACTCCACAGCTCACAGCCAGCATACCCAACAGCTCCTTCAAATCCCTGCCACAGCAGCTACAATGTCAGCTCAATTCTCCCGCAGCTGTCCATCCCGTCTTCTACGTAGAGCCAGTGCTGACATCTCAATGTTGGGCAGCTGGCGGAGGAGATGTGAGACATATGCCTGCATGGTACAGAGCAGGATACATGGGAAGTGGGACCCCACAGGCTGCTGTCCATCCCAACAGTGGCATAGTGGCAATGTGGTAGAGCCCCGGTTTCTCAGTGCGGAATCTTTAAATATGGACGCTTAACCCTGCATATGCTGCGGCGACAGCACAAAGGCACGGGCAGCAGCGGCACTGCCGCTGCCGCACTGGGGAGAGAGAAAGTGTATGGAGGCTTTTTCAAACACCCCCCTCCTGAGAATAACCAGCCCCGGGCTTATTGAGCCGGACCTGGTTCCAAAAATACGGGGGGGGGGGGGAAGCGTAGGGGTCCCCCATATTTCTGAATTGGTCCATGTGGAGTGAACCGGCTGTGGAGCAGGGAGCAAGCGCTGGATCCTGGATTGGTAAGTATATTGGTGTAAAAGTGAGGTGTGTGTATGTGTGTAAAATCAAGTTATACTTTTCTGTGTGTGTGTCTTTTCTTTTAACATTCTTTTTCCAGGTGGACTACAAGTCCCAGCAAACCCATTAATGCCCCACATGCTGGGACTTGTGGTTCTCCAAGTCCCAGCATGTGGGGGAGGTCTGCTGGCACTTGTAGTTCTCCTGCATAAAGCAATGTTACGTATGTGAGATTTAACACTATCAGGCCGGCGTACACTGGCCACGGGCGCCGGTGACAGCCCCGGGCTTCATCTCTGGATGGGTGAAGCCTGGGGGGGACCCCTTTATTGGGGGGGTCCCCAATCCTCCAGGTACCCTGTCCAAGGCTGGCCAACCACGGTGCTCATGTTTCAGCTGGGGGACCTTATATAAAAAGTGTCCCCCGGCTGTGGCGTGACACTGCGGGCTGTTGGAGCCCGTTTTCAAAATACGGGGAACCCCCAGATTTTTGTCCCCCGTATTTTTAGAACCAGGACCGGTCCAAGAGTTCGCGGCTGGTTTCAGAAATACGGAGGACCCCTATGCTTTTTGTCCCCCGTATTTTTGGAACCAGATCCAGCTCAATGAGCCCGGGGCTGGTTATGCTCAGGAAAGGGGACCCCACGCCATTCACACTTTCAGAAAGTGCGATTTCACGGCAAAATGGGCAGGTTTTTTCAGTTTTTCGCATCTCATTAAATATTAAGAATTAGAGGGAAAATTGTGATTTCGGCCGTGTTTGGCGAAAATATTGCAAAAGTCACATTTTTGCATCATTTGGTCTACAGCATTATGGTCGATAGTCATTAGGTCGACACCATTAGGTTGACATGGGAAAAGGTCAACATAAGTCTAGCTCAACATGGGAAAAGGTCGACATGGTTGTAGTTCGAAAGGTCATTAGTTCGACAGGTCGTTAGTTTGACAGGTCATTAGTTCAACAATGTCTAGGTCGACAGTCAAAAGGTCGACATGGGGTTTTTCACTGTTTTTTTAACCTAAATGTCAACACTGTTGACATGGACACAGTTACAGTTCACCGCATCCCCTCGCATTGCTCGCTGCACTCACAATGCGTCGGGCACGGTGCCTCGATGCGCTATTTTATTCTTCCACCACGCCCTAGCGCAGAGGTTCCCAAACTTTTTTTAGTCACGGCACCCTGAAGCATCAGAATTATTTCACGGCACCCCTAGGCTAAAGGTTTATCATTAAGTTAGAAACAAATATTAAGTTAAATAAATTGTGTTTATATCCCATCCTTAGGATCAATGATGTGGTAAAGGACAGGTTTTACTTCTGTTTGTGCACAGTTTGACTATTATATTGGACATAAATAACATGAATTGGTCCTGGACCACCAACCCAGGGCACCCCTGCAAGTCTTCCAAGGCACCCCAGGGTGCCACGGCACACAGTTTGGGAACCACTGCCCTAGTGGATGGTAGGGCATGAAATACCGGCACATGTTGGCTCAAAAAACAGCGCAAAACCCAATGTCGAGCTTTTGACTGTTGAACTAATGACCTGTCGAACTAACGACCTTTTGACCTAGAACCATGTCGACCTAGACCCATGTCGACCTTTTCCCTTGTCGACCTAATGGTGTCCACCTAATGACTGTCGACCATCATGCTGTAGACCAAATGACTGCATTCCCTAGTTTCCACCCCCAAATGACGACTTCCTGCAAATCAAACTGCGGATGATTTCGAAAAGATTAAAAAGATTTAAAGATTAATCAGTGTTTGTTTTTTTTGCTGTTGGGCATCACACATGAGCGCTGTGATCCAGATGCATGTGCAGTCATTCGATAACCATTTGGCTTGCGTGTTCGCACAACACCAATCAGAACTGAGCGACCGTCATAGTTTTGTGCACTGACACATTTCAACTGTTTGTAGTCACAGAATTTGTTCCATTTACACTCGAACATTAGTATTCTTCAGCAAATACAATTATCTTTTAATGGTAATTAAACGTATGAATAAATATTATTTGCAAATTTCAAATTTGCTCCTTAAGGGTTAATTATCTCTAGGCTGCTGCTCTGATGAAACGCTGTGTAGCTTTCATAAAGACAACAAAAAAAAAACAAATTAATTAGAGCAGCGCTTGGGTCAGACAATTAACTCAGAGGGTATCGTTAACCAATTAACTAAATGATCATTGAAATAAAATGTATGAATGCTCAGATTGTTTTAGAAGTATGTGGCAGGATGTGATACACCGAAAGGTGCGGGATGCAAAGTCTGAGTTTGTCCTGCATCTCAACCGATCTAGGACTTTATTACATCCTGCTGATGATATTTAATAAAGTTCAATAAAAAAAAAAGCCTCACCAAAAAAATATAACTCTAAAACAATAACAATTTATACTGGCGTATAAATATATTGTGGAGTTTTGGAAAGACAAGATTAGTGTGTACCCAGCGCTGGACTGAGTAGCAGCTGGTCTATTGTAACGGGTTGATGCCCTAACCCAAATGGATACACAGAACAAAAAAAGTTTAACAATAGACTAGCGCTGTAATAGACAACAACTGAAGGTTATCTTTAATGTAGGATCTTTAATCCCTTCAACAGAAATCTTCCTGATGCCGTATGGAATTGAACTTACAATTAAATTCAATCAGGTGTGCCCGTAATGGTTTCTTTATATCGACTTCAAATAGCAGGGAATACCGACATGAAATGGACTTACATGAAATTTCTGTCTCGCGTACACATCAGAGGTTTCTTTGCCAATAGATGACCATGGACGTCAGGAGGCAGGTAAGAAGAAATTTATTCACAATGATCCAAGGATCCAAACGATAAAAAAAGTTTAAAAAGTGTCCAAAGTGAAGCAGAAGCAAGTGGGCAGATGTCCGGCGGCTTTCCCCTTAATATCTGCTGCAGATAACGCCGGGAGAGGAGATCCGTGTAGCGCCGCTGTGATCCGTCCCACTGGTGCTGCTGGATGCGGCCTGATCAACGCGTTTGGGATATTTAAATATATCCTTTTTCAAGATGATTCATCTTGAAAAAGGATATATTTAAATATCCCAAAAGCGTTGATCAGGCCGCATCCAGCAGCACCAGTGGGACGGATCACAGCGGCGCTACACTTTTTGGATAAGGGATACTCAACCTGTAGTAGTTCAACAGCAAATAAAAAAACACTTAATCATGTGTTATATAGCAGCAGACATGGATGTATCCTGAACAAGGGCACATGCTACCAGGATATCCCTATTCTCAGTGCCCAATCTGCACCTCCCTCCTGGAGGCCCTATACCATGGATGACTGGCAATCTTGTGCCCATGCAAAGCCCCAATCAATCAGCGTTTAATGAGAAGCTCCCAAAGCATAGCATTTCATGTCTGTGGGTTACAGTTCACAATACATTGGAGACACATAGTTTTATATTGAGCAGGTTACAGTGTGGGACAAAAAAAAGGGGGGTATTTACCAAAACCAGTAAATGAACCGGGCGCTTATGTGAGGTGTTTTTATGTAAGGAAGCAGCTGCCAGTAAGCGGGTAATAGTGAACCACTAAATTAATTAGCACAACAACAAGAAAGATGGCAGCGCTGTAATAAAATTAAACATATGGGATTGCCTGTAATTTCATTATTTATTAACACATGATATACACATTAAAAATATTTAAAATTCAAATTTAAAAGTACATTGTACCCTCCCCTGGTGGCTGGCGTCCTCATAGGAAACAGTCCTCCTTTAAATGGGACAGATTATGGCAATGGGTATTGGATGAAGTTTGTGAGAAATGAAAGAACAGATCTCACCACTTGAAACTTGGGATTTTTTCCGGGCTTGGGTTCGTGGTCCTCACTATTTCTGCGGAAATGTTGAATGGATGTATTTTATTACAGCGCTGCCATCTTTCTTGTTGTTGTACAGTGTGGGACACACAGCATGAGTCGAATACAGTGCAGGTTGGATTCAGTGCGGCTTATAGTGCAGGTTGGATTCAGTGTGGGTTAGATAGTGTTGGTCAGATACAGTACAGGTCGGATACAGAATGTTTCATGGTTACAGTGCATGTTGGATACAGTGAGGGTTAGATACAGTGCACTTTGGCTACAGTGTAGGTAGATGTTCCAGCTATAGTAGTGTAGTAGTGCACTTAATGCAACCTTTGGTGTCTTTGATGACCATCCCTGGTTTGTGTGTCTCTGCAGCACTGCAGCAGCCTGTGGAGAAATCTGAAATCCATTTACTGAGAGCTATGAGAACAACTCTCTGAGCCAATCAGGATCCAGCTCATGTATTTTAATGGCACTTGTCACCAAAATCCCTTGAAGAAGCTATTTTGCCTCATTTTCAGTTCTGAGTCAGGCCAGAAGATTCAAGACTTGCCCCACATCCCAGAAATTAAGGTGGCCTGTAATAACTGAGCCCATTCAACTCTAATAATAATTATTATTATTACTACTATATGTATACTGTATAGTAATTCTACGAAAGGTTAACAGTATAAAAATGAGGGGTAATAAACCAGGAGGGATTTGAGAGTTGCCCTTTAATAATGTGCCGGTAGTTTTCACTTTAAAGTGTTAATTTTTAACAGCCTAGAAAAGAGAAGCAGGGAGAAGTTTTGAAGTGAACAGTGTTGTGAGCAGAATTTTTGCAACCCTTCATCCCCTTTTGTTTATTGTTTTCTATTGTGTATGTGGCAGCATAGTAGATTGTTTGTGACATTTTAGGCTGTGTTCGGTTGTGTGTGTGTGTGTGTGTGTGTGTGTGTGTGTGTGTGTGTGTGCGTGTGTATGTTTTTTTTCTCTGGTTGTTTTTTAGTAAATTCTTTTTATTCGTTTTTAAAAACATACATGCCAAAAAGTATTTGAGAACAAGATAATGGCAAACATTTATTGCATACAAATATAGGCCCTTATTCATATCTGTTTGCAGTACAAATTAGTTCTCAAAATGGGCAAAACCATGTGCACTGCAGGTGGGGCAGATGTAACATGTGCAGAGAGAGTTAGATTTGGGTGGGGTGTGTTGAATTCTGAATTCTAAATTGCAGTGTAAAAATAAAGCAGCCAGTATTTACCCTGCACAGAAACAAAATAACTTACACAAATCTAACTCTCTCTGCACATGTTACATCAGCCCCACCTGCAGTGCACATGGTTTTGTCCATTTTATAAAAAAAATTTGTACTGCGATCAGATCTGAATAAGGGCCATAGAGTCAATGAAAGGATGTATTTGTTAACACAACAGCCCACGTGCAGAGTAAACTTAATAAAAAATATCAAGAGTTATGAACTTTACCCCATACACATATCAACACCATCCCATAAAAAGGTGGAATATACAATATAGAACTAGACAATCAACCTATACAAACATCAAAGGTAAATAGACAAAGAAACATATATAGACAAGGGGGAAAACATAAGAAAGAGAGGGGATGGTAAAAAGAGGAAGAAGAAAAAATACAATGAGCAAATAGCATAATCAATGAAGGCTAACAAGGCACAACATATAATATTATGTGGAAGATTATATACGTTTTCTATGAAGAAACCATTCAGTATGTCCAAATGTCGCAAATATCTGGTTTTGGGTGGATTTATCCAGGATTTATCCAGGGTTTGTTATGTGTTTTGTTTGTATGTACGTACATTAGTACTTCAACCATTTCAAAATACTGAGGTAAAACATACAACACATTTCTATCTAAGCATTAGCAATTCTGTTATCGTGTAATTGTTTTATTGTTGCCACCTTGATTGGGGAATTGATATGTATATATACTCGAGAAGTAAAGGTTGGGACACACCCCCTGACGAAGTCCAACTGTGATAAAATGAATTGGGCATGGCTTAGATCCCGACGCAGTGCTGTCCTTGCTGAATGTCTCCAGCATGTTGTCGATTGGGCTCTCTCCACGGTGTTGGTTTTGCCCCAGCTTTCCGGCTTCCAAGTTCGGCGGTGCTGATAGCCTCTGTTCCATCTAATGTGTATTCCAGCCGACATCTGGTTCAATTGAAGTGCTTTCCCCAATTCGCTGGCAAGCTGTTTGTCTTTTATTACAATGAGCATATGTACAGAGTAATCTTTTATATATATGTTACTCACTGGTGCGCTTTTTCCTATCTTTTACAAGTGTATTATTGGATCCTACTGGTGAGGATTCCCTGAAAAGCGGCACACATTGGAATATTCATTGTGGACTTATACTACGCATTCTGAGGACTTTGCGCTCTCTCTCTCTCTATATATATATATATATATATACAATGCAGACCAACCAGGGTATGAGCGGCACTCTACGGGACTTGGAGGAACAATAAAGCAGCTACAAGCTTGTCAAATGCAAAATCGACATTTCGGTTTTTATTAAAAACCTTTTTGAAGATTACCAGACATATGCAGACACTAACCTTATATCCCTCACCCTGTGCCGGGACCCCCGCCTCCTGCATCCGGAAACATCATCGCCAGCCGGCACCGTGCGTTCCACAACACTCTTTGATGACGTCACAGGAAGTGAGATGCATGGCTCCCCGCTTCCATGGCCTGAGGACAGGTTACCCTGACAACCTGTGAACATAGTATAAACAATTTAAAAAAACGGCAAGCAATAATGAAAAACAAATAAGGCATTAATGAGATATATACAATATAGCACACGGAGTCAGATGGTCAGACGGCAAATGGTAGAAAGCAGTAAATGTAGATAATCCTAAATAGGATTCCATATACAGTACATATATATAAAATTTAATATGTGACCAGTGTGCAAAAGAGAATATAGAAAAAAAGGGAAAAATATGATGAAACATAGGTGGGAGAACAACCAAGTATAACATATGCATCTAATACCAAATATAATGAAAAAGGTAGCAAACTGCTATTCCTATACTAGTAGCATGATACTCAACTCAGCATCAAATGCAGTGCACAGAAAAAGAAAAACAAGAACATGACAGAAAATCTTCTGTAAGCCTACGTATAAAGTCAGAATTACAAAAAGCAGGAGAGGTGGAGATTTTCATTAAGACCCCCGGGGGCCACAGTTCTCAATCTGTAAATCCAGCAGGCTTCATGCTGGAGTAGAATTTTACATATATATATAATATATATATATATATATATATATGTGCGCAGGGTGCGTGCACATCACTTATCGGCCCGCTGGTGCATGTTGCACTGCAGAGCGGCTGATAGATAAGGCTGGCGTGATGTCTCTGTCCCGGAATCCCACGTGGTTGCATGGCGCCTGGTGTCTTCTCCAAATTATCCAGAACATGGGCGCCATTGTGACACCTCTGATCAGGTGACCTACACTCACCTATCCATTTGCTTCAGTGGGCCCAGTGGGATCATGTGACACAGGTACAGTAGATCCAGATGCAGGCTCTTCCTGGTTCTCTCCAAGTCGCAAGCATCAAGAGGGATTATAAGCAGGCCTCTCAGAACCATCCAGCGCCTTGAACAACTTGTACTTCCTGTGTTTGTTCCAGAGAGTTATCCCAGGGCTTCAGGCTGCCTCCTATACTCCTGTTAGGATTCTGCTGCAATAGCTTCTGGTTATTCTCTGCTGCCAGATGGAGTCCTGCAGTTCTCCAGCTTCGCTACCACCTAGTCTCTGTGCTCAGTTCGGTATCCAACAGAACAGCCTGATACCTGTTGCCATCGATATCCAGTCCAATACTCATTGCCAATGGTACCCAGTATGATGCCTGTTGACATTGGTAACCAGTCAGATACCTGTTGGAATCAGTAGCCAGTCTGATACCACCTGCCATCGTTACCCAGTCTGATACCTGTTGTCATCTGTCTCCAGTTCAAACCACCAGTATGCACACCACCAGGCTAAATAGGGAAACCCTTTTGAGGTGCCGCGACCTGCCCTTTAGCTGCAGCTAAGTCCATATTCTGGTGAAAACCACTAATGGATTAGACTCTGTGCCCTACATCCTCCTACACACTTCACTGTTGGAGAATAGAGCACTCAGTACAGTAGCGCACGCAGGGGGGGGGTTCTGAGTACCCAGAACCCCCCCCCAGGAGTCTAAGGGCCCTAGGCTGAAAGCTGAGGGTCCCCTCTTTCCATGGGTACAAGAATTTTAAAAATCGGTCCTTGGGAACCGGAGATATCTGACTTCAAAGCAGTGGTCCCCATCCAAGCCTTTTAATTGCTCTTCCCAGTCAGATATTTCAGGTTCTGTCTGACGTAGAGTTTTTCTGAGGGTATATTCCAAAAGCTGAGACTCTCCCCCTCTGGGTGACACTAGCATCTGGTCTCTACTGTTCCCAAAATCAGAGATATCAGCCTTTCAGCAGCTGGTTACTGCTCCAGCTCCACACACCTGGTATGTAGTTTTATATACTCATTTGCAGATTGCTCTGCCTCCTGAACTCTGCTCCCATAGTTCCCAATACCATTTGGTAGTTGGGATTCTCTAGTTTTTAATTCCATTAAAATCTAATATATCTATTTCCGAGAACTGGAGATATCCTCAGTCAAGCAAGCTGTCCTCCCACCAGAAAACTATGAATAATAAGCCCACTCCACTATACACCCCTCCTCTGCGTATTAAACATCCTCTACCACCCTGGGAGTTATATATCAGGGCCCCTTCATTCAGCCCAATGCCCCCTTCTCCCACCCCATCTCCCACCATCTGTGCAGTAAAGGGGTAATTAGTGGAAATTACTGATCCAGGCCCTACATGCTGGGCGGTTGATATAATACCCCCTAACACCCGCGGGACAGCAAAGCTGCCCCCACTCCAATACATTGTTATGCCCAGGGGCCTACACTGCTGTTGATGCCCCTGTATGTATGTATATATATATATATATATATATATATATTTTTTTTTTTTATTATTATTATTATTATTATTATTATTATTATTTATATACATTTGGTCTATCTATAATACTTTAACTGACCCGGCATATACTGGGTCACCTAAGTGTCCATCTCCGTGCTTTGCTCCGCCCCTCTGGAAACCCCCTTCTGAAAATCCTGCGTTTGCCCCTGCAGTAGTCTCTCTCCATGCTACATTAGTATCAGTGTGCATGCTCTAGTGTCCCCCGAGTGCTATCCAGTACAGGAGGAGGGGTCAGGCAACAGAGTTCCTGATGAATTACAGTACACTGCCCGAACAGGATGGAGGGAGCCTAGCACATCTCTTTTCTTACTGTAGAGACCGCACAGATGTAATAAAACAACATATTGAGTAAGCACTGTTGTGTGGATCAACAACACCATCAATCACAGGAACACTCTGCCAACATCCACTACATCCCTACCCTACATCCTCCTACAGGCTTCACTGTGTGCATGCTCTAGTGTCCCCCTAGTCCTAGCCAGTGCAGAAGGAGGAGTCAGGCAACAGAGTTCCTGATGATGAGTTACAGTACACTGCCAGAGTGGGATGGAAGGAGCCTAGCGCATCTCTTTTCTTACTGTAGAGACTGCACAGATGTAATAAAACAACATTCTGATTAAGCACTGTTGTGTGGATCAACAACAACATCAAGCACCGGAACATTTTGCCAACATCCACTACATCCCTACAACACATGCCTCTATGTACTGTACTACATTATAGGCTACACTACATCCCCTGCACTTTACAGGTATACTAAACTAAGGTACAGTATACTGTGGGTAGGCCCACAGGATAGACATGTACAGGATAGAATGGAAATCCAGCCGCAGCCTCCCATTGCACCACCAGTTCAGACACCACAGCTGTCCTGGTGAGTGCAGTATATAGGAGGATCTTCTGTGAGTGTCCCAAGCACTGAAGCTCAATTGCACAGCATCAGCTGTGGCTGCTCTTTTCACCGAAACAGTGCAGCACAATCTGCCCTTGTTCCTCTGTGAAACTTCGGCACCCCCTCAAATCAGTCACCCGAGTCACATGCCCTCATAGTCCGCCAGTGGCGGCCCTGCCTTCTCTCATACATTTGATTCTTTCTCTCACCTTTTGATTCTCCCTCTCTCGATCTTTAGAGAGTTAGACTTTTGACTCTTCTCAGCACCCAGAGTCAATGCCACCTCTTCCCAAGGATACCTGCCAACTGGTCAGGGCCGGTGCTAGGGTGTCCGGCGCCCTCCTGCAAACCATACATTTTGCGCCCTTTCACATTGCCATTGCAACAATCTGTAGCCTGATTGTTGGAGTGTATGCAACATGCGATCCTATTGAGGATCTCGGGTGCATGTAATTGCATACATACACCATCTCAGTGCTGTGTCCGCAAAATGTTGCAGGCACTAAAGGTGCCCATACACGCTGCGAGAATCGCATACGTCATGGGCTAGATCGCATCGCACGGCATGCATGCAATGTGTGTGCGATGCAATCCGAAAGCAGTACAAAAAGTATGTGCAGCACATACTTTTTGTACTGTGCGATGTGATGCCCGATTGCAGCGTGTATGGCCACCTTTAGGCACATAACCCAGCCCATTATTTAAAAAGTGTCTAAATTAATATAAAAAAATCTACAATTATTAAAAAAACTGTTATAAACATGTATAATAAAAAACTCACTCCCTCCTCTTCTATCTGCCTAGGCAGGACGCCATTACACCCCCTCTCGTGACTGAGGGGGAAAGGAGGGGAGAGGAGGAGATAAAGGGGGCAGGGTGTTGCGGACTGGCAGTGGCACAGCACACTGAGAAGAGGGAAGGAAGGGGAGGTGGCGCTGCTGCCTGTTCGTCATTTGATTGACAGCTGACAAGCGCAGGGAGCAATGGGTAGGGGGCAGATCCGGACATGACATGGCATTCACAGACAGCGCTACATGCCTCAGCACAAAAGTCCGTGAGGAAGAGGGGGCAGGTCGCAGGAGGAGGACAGTGTGTGCGCCGTGCAGGGAGCTGCTCAGCCTCTCCATACTGCCACCCGCTGTCAGACAAGCACTGCAGGCGGCGTGCAGGAGGCAGTGACAGTGAGGGCTGAGGCAGCTTTAGCAAAGCAGGGAGGGAGACAGTGCCTTTTCAGCATGGCGCCTCCCTGCAGGAGCTGCTGAGTGGGTAGCGCCGGCCCTGCAACTGGTATTTGTGCCCCCCCCCCCCCACACCATGTCTGTATCAATGTCAGAGACAATTATTACTTTTACTTATACATATGTGCAATATTATTATTTACTGTATATTTCTAAGCAGGGTTTTAACATGAACCTAATTACCTTTAAAACCATCAGCATTTACACTCCTTGTGGAATAATTGCAGTATATCCAGGCATATTACTCTGCCAATTTCTTTATTTTATATAACTTTTATTAAATCATCTACTTTTCATATGTCTATTCTTATATTTCATCAGGGCTTAAAGTTCCCAAATTATGAGATCAACGGTTGTCTGTTTGGCAGTTTGCTAATATGATACATATTATATATTGTATTATTAGGTTCAATTTCAGAGAGAGCACTGGTATGCTTCTGCCAAAAGTGTTTAGGAATGTTATACTGTAGGTAGAATGTAAAGTTCTGCTGATGTACATTAAATGACACACATTCAGAAACACAAAGGGGGAATTCAATTAATAGCAGGACTTTTTAAAAACCCTAAGGCACAGGGATTTTCTTGTCAGTTAAAGATGAGAATACGAGATGTGGATATTTCTATAGTAATCATTGCATCTTGTTTCATGCACCTCAAGAGCAAGATTGAATTTTCCTGAAATTTTTATTTTTAGGAAAGGTCACCGGGACTTGCTCTGGCACCCTTGTAGCACCCATTCCCCCTACCCCGAGGACTAATGAAGCAATTAAGTAATTGGTCAGCTTCAGAAGTGGTGTGTTCTTCATCCAGAGTTGGGAACTGGACTCCTGGAACAGCAGTATGTGTGAAAGTGTGTGTGTGTGTGTGTGTGTGTGTGTATGACCTCTGATGTGTGTGTGAGCCCCCTATGTGTATGTGTATTTGGCAGCAGGGAGAACTACATCTCCCAGCAGCCCACTTGCCTCCCAGCTGCCCTCTCCCAGTGCAAATATGAAGGGGAGACCACCAGGAGCTGGGGAGACCATCGGGCCGGTATATTTTTATTTATGTTGTGTGCATTTTCTAAAAAAATTGGGTGCCACAGGTATAGGGTATAGGGAGTGTGCATACCTGCTGTAATCCAAAATTGGGCACTATGCCCACAAGGTTTTTTTTTATTATTTATACAAACAAGCCCAATTTAATTCCCTCCAAATGTACAGGTAAATGTTAGCCTAATTAATGAAAACTCTATGTTGATACATTTCCCCTTGGATTTAAATGTTGGAATGTTATTCGTAACTAGTACTAATTACCCAGGCGTAGGCTAGCTGGAGGAGCCCGGCGTGGGCTCTGGTCCAAACCACCACCCATACCTTGCCCCTCCATCCCTCGCAGCACACACCTACAGCATGTGCTGTGCTGACAGCAGGCTTAGCATGAGCATCTCACTGGCATGCTGTAGGTGTGTGCTGCTGCTGCTGAGGTGGGGGGGGGGGGTTGAGGGATGATTTTAGAGTGATTTTCACCCACCTTAAACATTTTGGGGGTGTGGCCTGATCATGGGAGGTGGGCACGCCTCCTGAGATTAGGCCACAAAGAACCCATGTCTGCTAGGGAGGAAATTCTATTGATCCTGAATAAATTATTATGCAGGCTCCCACACTATGACAGGAGCCGTGAGCTGCATGTGTGTGCAACACCCATCTCCTGTCACTGAAGAGGAGTTTAAACTTTGGTTCTATCACTTGGTGGATGACACCCAGGGGTAACCTGCACCCCACTGTGATACCACTGCAACTAATTTCTAAGGGCCCCTATTAATAAACACATAATAAAGTTATGCTAGTTTTGTTATAAAACACATTGGAGTTTCAACAATTCACATTATTCCAAACAGTTCACATATGCCACAGTGCCCCAAGCTGGGATGTAGCTATGTACTGTATGTGTCACCCACATTTCTGTGTGTGTTTGGGGGGGGGGGGGGCTGGCTGCTACCCCAGTTACCCTGTTGTTAATTCTACACTGGTGATAATGTTGGCAGGCCAGGTTTCCCTATTAATATGCATAAACATGCAGTCCAAAGGGGTTTATTTACTAAGATGGGAGTTCTATTGAAGATGTGATGTTGCTATGGGCAACCAATCAGATTCTGTCTATTATCTTCTAGAAGGGTGCTAAATAAATAAGAAGTAGATTCTGATTGGTTGCTATGTGCAGCCTCCCATCTTCAACAGAACGCCCATCTTAGTAACTTAACCCCAATGTTTGTGCAATCCCAGCAATCATGGCAAAGAAAGAAGCACTGTAAAAATGCTTTGTATAAATTGTCCCCAATGTGTCCTTGTTCTAGTCTAACAACATATTGTTGTCATTTCATGTGCTACGTGGTGTAAAGAGTTGCCACATGTATGATGAATGTATAAAATATGTTAGGTATTTACAATGCATTTCTAAAGTCACTACTGTTTTAATGCACTATAATTACGCATGTGGTACTTTAATGTAGCATACTGTTACTAAGGGACCCGTTATCATTGATGTTCAGCATAAATCACATCTGTTTTAAATCTGCAATTGTTCTCATGGATTCACTGTAAATCTCTGTTTCAGCACAGGTGGCTGATATAGAATAGCTGATCTGGTAATTATGTTTGTGCGTATAGCATTATCTGTAATATCTGGACCTTTTGCACCCACTGAACACCAGGAGTGAGAACCTGAGAGCGCAGATTCAGGAATTTCAGTGGAAAAAGGACTTTGTCAGCACAGCCGTATAAAAAAAAATAAGATTACAGCTAAAGGACACATAATTATCCCCCCCAAAACGAATCTAAATTAAAAAGTGTACAGAGTTAATTAAGGTAACTAATAATGAGTGCTACAGTAATAGATTATAAAACATTGCCATTTGAAAATTGTTTATTTTTATATGGACTTGAAAAAGGAAGTGAATAATCTTAATAGAAAACATATTTCTTGTAATGCCGTTGAATATTTCATGGCATCACATCTTGACAGCTTAGTACACAAGATATGAAATTTATGTCTTCAGAAGCAGAATTAACTATGAGTTTCAAATATTCCAGGTTGATGTCAAATTGACAGGTTTGTGTTGGGGAAAAAAATATTGTGTCAACGGATAGAACACAAAAGCTCTAAATAAATAATTAACATCACACAGTGAGATGTATTATTAATAACTTTGTTCCTCATGACCTGATAAAGATAAAAGTCAAAGCGAGATAAGAAGGAGCGTTAAAGTAAGTTGAGATAAAAGATTTTTTACATTATAAAAAAATAAATGCAAATTATTGTTATTTATCAGCATCAATAACATTATTATTTTTATTATTATTACAGTATATTAACACCAACAATGCGGTAGTAAAAAAGGTACATTCTAGCAGTAGGATTGGGTGTTTGAGATGCAGGTCGTAATATACTATCTGTTCCACTTTCAGTAAAAATATGCTTAATCCATATTTGTAAAACATAGGGGTACTTGTGTATTATCACGGCGCCCAGTACTCCATTTGCGTAGAGGGCTACTCACGGTAGTGAAATCGCATTGCATCGCATTGCATGCCATATTATATTAGATGCGATTTTCCTATCTAATGTATTCACTGCTCTGTGTCAGTGAATCCATTAAAAAGATAGGATGCGATAAAAAATCGCATAGCATCGCATGCCATTATTGTATGGCATGCGATGCGATGAGATATCGGTTCTGATGGAACCTAGAATAATGCCATTTAATGGTAAAATGACATATAATGTCATTTATATTGCCCCCCCCCCGTCATCCTGAAGCGTGGCAAACGCAGCTAGCCCCGCGAGGGGTGGCGGTATGCGTCCGACCGACCTTTTCATACCGCCACTATCCATGTCGGCGTGGAGTTGATTTCATATAGTGTGGCGAGCGCAGCGAGCCACCAAACCCGAAGCGTGGCGAGTGGACGCGTAATACATGTAACATAATACACATCCGCTCGCCGCGCTTTGGGCTCGGTGGCTCACTGCGCTTGTCACACTATATAAAATCAACTCCACGCCGACGTGGATAGTGGGGGTATGAAAGGGTCGGTCGGACGCGTACCGTCACCCCTCGTGGGGCTCGCTGCGCTCACCATGCTTCGGGATCGTGTCGATATTGGTGGGGGGCCTTAATAAATGACATTATATGTCATTTAATGCTATAGTACATTAAATGCCATTATAAGCGTCAACATCGCATCACATCACATGCCATACCATAACGGCATGCGATGCAATGCGATGCAATTTCACTACGTTTGTGCACGTGCTAATACACAAGTACCAACATGGGTATTGAAAGAACTAGCTTACGTTTTTATAATGGGTTGTGATTACATTCACAGCCCTCAGAGTTTATGATTATCCCCAAAAAAGTGCTCAAACACTCAAAGTTTTGTGCTTCTAAATAAATGTGCAAATGCATGAGGTTTTATCCTTGAGCTTTAATACTTGATACATACATAACCCCCAACATGGCCCATTTCAGGAGGGTTTCTCAACTTCCATCTGAATGTATGATTGCCATCACCTGTGGTAAAACAAATTTCTTATCAATTAATTAGTTCAACTCTGGTGATGATGGCAATTGCAAAATAAGCGGAAAGCCAAGGAACAGAGCATTTTGTCCCTTCCAAAATGTGTCATGTTGGGAGGTACTATATGTATTACTTATCCAGATTAAGGGGGGGATGATGCAGGGGAAACTGTATCCTGGGCCCCCTCTGTAGGGGCAACCCTGGTCTGAGTACAGTGACATCACCAGCTCTCCTGATTCCTGTCCCAGTGTGTAAGTAGTACAGAGGCTGCTGCATGTGACAAGAAAGATGACACATTAGATTTACATTTTTCTTTGTATTTTAAGGTTAAGATGTCTTTGTTCCACTACAAGAAAAATGTATCAAATAATTTCAATTAGGTGGAACTATAAACAGTATTCAGGTATTATTGCACAATTAGTTTAATTTAATATACATCATTTAATATACATAATACATATCTCCCAACACGACCCATTGCAGGAGGGACAACATCCTCTCCACCTGGACTTCCCTCTTAGGGGATTATTTTGTTCCGTTCGGACCGACCGTTCATTTGCACAGGGACCGTTGTTTGGTGTATGATCATGCGCAGTGTCATTTCAACGCATGTGAATACACCGGGTTGGTGCGGCCACAGCGAACATACAGGTTCATACCAGAGATGGTCGCTGATGAACAGGAGACACTGCTGGGGGGAGCTGCAGGGGGACCAGCGACCATTAGGAGGCTAAACACAGGAGCGTGCACCCGGCGATTAATCGCTGCAGCACATACTATTATTTTGTACTTCTATCAGATCTGTGGGTATTTTAATGGCCTGTGAATAAAATGTACTGCTAGAATCAGAGGCGTCATACGTTCCTCTTGTTCTATAGAACAGTAAATCAGACAAACAAACCCCACCATGTCACTGACTTATGAAGAAGATTAAAATAAAACCTATCAGATTTCTGGAAATCAATGGCAGTAACTCAACTGCGAAGGACATTATACCAGGAGTACTGTGAAAACCACCTCTCTGTCTGCAGGAGGCAGTGACTGTTGACAACTACGTTATTTGCGTACTGCATACAATCCTTGTTTGCCACTGAAACTTGATTCAAGGAAACAGTTTCTGGGCACACATAAGATGGAGGACTAAACCAAGTGAAGTTTGGAACTACAATATGAGCTTCTTTTGCCAACTTGGCATGATGTGACTCAGTCATCATTGCATTAGCAAGCTACTAGGCTTTCCTAATTCATTGGTATATTGGCAGCCTGAATGACATCGTTTTAGAAGCAGACACTGAACACACCAAGGCTGAGCTCCTCTGCAATATTGTGTGTGTGGATGGGGGAAGGGGGGGTGGTGCTTGGTAGACTGCCCGAGCATTGCTTTTGCCTTAATGCATTCATTATTGGGTACAAGCATCAGGCCCATTTTTCTTCTTGTTAAGCCATCATGTCAAATTAGACTATAATATTGTTACCATTAATATTCCAAATTACTGCTATATTCTCTAAGGCATAGCCCTAATATACATTTGTTATTGTGTGTATAAACATCAGTATTATTGTAAACTGTAGTAAGATGGATTGAGAAACTTTATATCTTGAGGCCAGAGGTTTGAACGATTCATTAGGACATTCATGGGGAAATTTACTAAGTTTTGTTTCACATGTGATATTGCTATGGGCAACCAATCAGAAGCTACGTCTTATTTATTTATTTAGCACCTTCTAGAAGATAATAGATAGTACCTGATTGGTTGCCCATAGCAACATCCCATGTGAAACACAACTCCCATCTTAGTAAATTTTGCCCTCACTATTTTATCTAATCCTGATTTTATACCCACTGTAATACTGTATATGGATTGTACGGCTTTGCATTAGAGAATATAGCCGTAATTCGGAATACCAATGGTACTTGTAATATTATTCTTGGTGTTTTGTCCCTTTTTTACTTTAACTATTTTATATGGCTCTATTTCCTGTGCTAATTATTGAATGGATGTTTATTTACTATATAATTACATATGCAGCACACTTGTTCATTCTTTTATTACATATCTTTTGTATAATGGTTTTATCTTTGTCATTTGCAAATTTGTATTGTTATTACTCATGTAGCATTGTGACTACCAGGTATTTGTTGATGACATCACGATGTGCACAAAAAGACACACAATGCATCGCACGACCCATCAAAATTGTGCATTTGGGCCTGAAATCATTCCGATGTATGGCCAGCTTTATAATGTTCACAAAGTGTACATCAGTGATTCTTTGCTGTGTAAGAGCCCCTTTTTTCAGGTTGTAAGTACAGTATGTGATATGTTGTGTGTTTGCATGTGAGTGTGTGCACATATCATCATACTGTACATAGATCATGCAATTAAAAGTCTTATCCAAGGTCTCTTTTCCACATCTGTGTACTGTAAGTGTGCTGTAAGTGTACAAATACCATACAGTATATCAGCATTATCACCCTCTGCTCTTGTTTGTGAATTTACAGTAACGGGACAGGTAGAGCTTCTTAGAACAGAGTAGAACACCTCTTAGCAATATTTACACCTATAAAATGAAGAAGTGATAGTGTCTGCCAATGACCCAATTTAGGTTTATGCACATAATGGTTACAGCTGTATGCTGTGATAAGTGGTTTTCTAATGCAGTGCTCAGGGCGTGCTAGCAGAATAGCATTCATCATGAATCAGTTTTTCAATGAGGGAGTAAAGCTGTGGTTTCAGTTATTCTAATTGAATGGAAATATTTGTGCAAAATGTCTACAGTACCCAGGGCCGGCGCCACCACTAGGCAGCTCTAGGCATTTGCCTAGGGCTCCGGCCACTGTAGGGCGGCAGTTTGCAGCAGCCCCCCCCCCGGGTGGAGATCTGTGGCACCGGCGATGGCCACAACCCCCCCTCTGGAGAGACTAGGTGGCTGCCCCCACATCATCCAATCACCCTCCCTACCCCTGGAGTTACTCTCGCCGCATCACCCCCCCTCCCCCTGTGGAATGACACGGCGACCTCGCCTGACCTGGCCGCATAACCCCCAACACACCCTGCCAACAACCTCCCCCCCCCCCGTGGAACCCCGCTTTGAAGCACCCCCCCGGGAATAAAGCTGTGCGCACCTACAGTAGTATCTTGCAATGTGTCCTATTGATTTTGTAACATCGTTGCAGCTCATTCCCATTTATAATCTACCTTCTATATTATTTCACATTTTTCTAATTTATTATCTTCAGTATACTTATTCCTTTTTAGAACCCTCTCAAAATGGGTGATTTTAGAGTATATACACAATAATAAAAGGTATTGGAAATATCTGCAGCCCAGAGGTGGAATTACCATTGGTGCAGCAGGTTAGGTGCACCAGGACCTCTGAGGACTAAAGAGCCCACTGCTGCCCCTGTCATACTCTTCCTGCCACCCACTGTGTTTCCCTGTCACACTTTGCCTCCCCCTGCCTCTCCATGTCACCCAATGAGGTGTTGCATATTGTGAACTTGAGTTTGGGTACTGTGAACTTGATATATTTTTACACCTGGGCTCATCACTCCTTTGTTTTCCTCCACTGTCTTACATAGCTGAAGATGGCATAAGCTGGTGGTTTCCAAACTTTCCTGACCAGGGTGCCCTAGAATATCAGCATTCGTTAAGGCACCCCTAGTCAAAAAGTTTCTTATGCCTTTCCATGCACAATAAGACTCTCTACTAGCCTCCAATCTTCACTGAAACCTCACCTCTTCAGGGAAGCCTATCATATTTAAGTTCCACACGCATAACCCTCTGAGGCTTATGTATTATACAGCTTTCCTTCTTGACTTGTAACTGACTGCTATGTTATTACTGGTGCCTGTCCTTGTTTTTCCCTCCTATGTCCCTATAGATTGTAAGCTTGCAAGGTCCTCCTACCTCTAAGTCTGTCTGTTGTTACCCAGTTTGTTTTATCACTGTCTACAATTGTAAAGTGCAACAGAATCTGCTGTGCTATATATATAGAAGCTGGGGCACATGATATATCTGTAAATTGCAGTATGTTACTCACACGGGGGACTGATCTGTCTTGGGCATCATACTACTGTCTCTCCGGCCATCAGTGCTGCTCTGACAGTAGCTGTACCCAGTGCTTTGCTGCTGCCGGGAATCTGAGGTATTATTTTGCAGCATCTGCCCAATCTCCCGATGTTGGATGTTGCCCACTCTGCTCCTTAGACTTCATCACTCACCGCACTCTGTACTCTGCTACCACCACCAGTTAGCAGTGTCTGTCCAGTCTCTCAGTGGTAGATGGTAGCGGTATGATTCTTAGGTTTCTCTGCTCACCATGGACATTTAATTCAGTGTAACCACCATGGTTGCAGCTTGGGGAAGGAGGGCCTGAAAAAAAGGACACACCAAGTTCTCTCTTGATGTGTTTCTCCATAATTTACATCTACTGGTTTCCTCAGAAGGTGGTGTCACGATGCTAGGCAGCGATTCCCCAGATACGCCAATCTGCAAATCTCTGCCACGTGACACGTTTACTGAGTACCCTAAGCGTGTGTTTATTTCACCATGATTCCGCTTGCCACCAAAGTACCCTTTTTGGACATAGTCCACGACAGCTTTGATTCTGCCACACACCAAATGAATTACACGGTAGCGCCCTGGCGAATTCGTCAGAGGCTTGGGCTGGATAATCAGCAGACACCAAAACTAAATTATGATTTTTAATTTAAGTGAAAACACTACAAAGCTTACAGTATATTACAGAAAACATAGGTCACAAGATATTGTTAAAAGTTGTCACACGTAAAAACAGTTTCAAATAAAACAAATTAGTAATAAAGAAACAAACCGATTCAAGTACACACAGCATGAAACGGGGTTGAAGTGGGATTGCTTCGTATTGGTATTGGATCATCAGCGAGAACAGTATCTCATCCCAAGCATAATGAACATTATTTCTTGATAGCCACACACTTTTAAGATCTGCAAACCCCTCACAATCACAGCCCCCATCTCAAGAATCTTCACTGTCACATGGGGTTTCCTGATGATATACCCAGGGGCTGGCTAATTTACTTTCCTTTTAAAGCTGAGCAATTAGCCATCAACAACCAAAGCTTTGACACTTTTGTATACAGAGAGCCCCACTGGGGTCAGAGTCAATAAACTGTGTTAAGACATACCAGGCAGACCAGATCTTGATCTGGGTTCTAGGGGAAAATTACTTCCCTTGATGCTAGGCTGAGGTGATAGCACCACAATATCAGAAACATTATTATAAACAGAGCGTGTGGACTTCAAAGGAAAGGGATACCATTTGCTTTCCTATTTCACCCACCATTTCCTCCTAACCATATATGATATGAAATGTGTTTGAGTGACATGGGGGATGAGTCAATGGCTTAAGGATGATGATGGTGCGGAAGGCAGGAGACATGCAGCAGGAATTGTGCATGAGAGTTACTACAGGGATGGAGCTAGAGCAGAACTGGGCAAAATACTGCTGGCGGGCCTGATGTGGCCCACAAAGCAATCCTGCCAGGCACGCTGCCCCCACCAGTGCGCAATGATAAGCAACCCAACTGGCTGAGCTTGGGATTACAGCAGGATCGTGGCAAACCAGAAATCGAAGCAGCATTCAGAGGAGAGAGGGAGGCAGAGAGACCAGTCTCCCCAGCCGGCAACCCCTACACCACCAATGGATGCCGTGGCTCTGGGACACTACACCACTGTCAGTCCTGCGGGCTACGTATTTTACACTTATACAACTGTGACATACAGGGGGAAATTTACCAATATGAAAAACCTAGTTTTTCGTATTGGTATTTTCCCTACGACTGCATACGACTGTTTAAGTCGTATGCAAAGTCGTGTTCCGGAGGATCAGTTACAAAGCAGTCAGATACGACTGCTTTGTAACCCTCCGATGTCGTAGGAATTCGTATTAGCAGCCGTATATACGGCTGCTAATACGAATTATTTGTAGGCAGTCTGCACGGATCAGTCAGATCCGTGCAGGCTGCAAGGTGTAAAAAAAAATAGAAAAATAAATAAATAAAAAAAAAACGGCGTGGGGTCCCCCCCACAGCCGAAACCAGCACCAGGCTGACAGAGCCTGGAGCCGGTAATTAAAAATCAGGGAACCCGACAAATAGGGGTTCCCTGATTTTTAACAACCAGCCCCAGGCTCCTGCTCTGGGGCTGGTTCCCAAAATACGGGGGACAAAATGAGTAGGGGTCCCCCGTATTTTAAGAACCAGCCCCAGGCAAAACCAGCCAGCAGGGTAATGCCACAGCCGGGGGGAGACTTTTTATGCAAGTCCCCCCGGCCAAAGCATTAACCCTACCGACCAGTCAGCCTGGCCAGGGGCCCTGGGGGAGTGGGGACCCCCCCAATAAAGGGGTCCCCCCCTCCAGGACTTACCTGACCAGGCTGAAGCCTGGTGCTGTCCTCGATGCCCCTGGGCGGTGGGCATCGAGCTGATAGTTGTGTAAAAAATAGAACAAACTATTGTTTTTTACTGTGGCACTAAAAGTGCCAGCAAGCCTCCCCAGCAAGCTGGGACTTGGAGAACCACAAGTCCCAGCCTGCTGGGCATTAAAGGGCCCGCTGGGTCTTGTAGTGCCACAGTAAAAAAAATAGTTAAATAAAACACACTGACACCCATTTTAAATAAAAGTTTAATACACACATTACATACATACTGATACTTACCTTTCTTGATCCGGTAGGTAGCCCTGGTCCTGATGTCCTGTGTCGTCCTCCAGGTCCATGTCGGCTGTCTGCGTCGTCCTCCAGGTCCATGTCGACGGTCCGTGTCGTCCTCCAGGTCCATGGCGGTGTCCGGGTCCGAAGAAATCCATGTTGGAGCTGTGGAAGGAAATCCTACTCACCTGTTCCTGCGCTGAAGAAGTCTTCTCTTGATCCGACGTAATCCAGGTAATCTTCATGCTGTCGGCGCTCCCCGCTGTCTGCGCTGTCTCTGCATCGTGCTGAGGAGAGATGCTGAGATGTTTCATATTCGGCGCCTCTCCTCAGACTGAATTCTATTGGCCGCCTAGCAGGCCAATCAGGAGCCGAGAAAGTCGGCTCCTGATTGGCCTGCTAGGCGGCCAATAGAATTCAGTCTGAGGAAGGTCATCGGCGTCCTGTCCGAAGATAATCCATGTTGGACCTGTGGAAGGAAATCCTACTCACCTTTCCTGATTGGCCGCTAGGCGGCTAGGCGGCTCCTGATTGGCCAGAATTCATTCTGAGCCCAGACGCCGACCAGGAAGGTTCTCTCCGGCTCTGAAAGCCGGGGAGCGTCGCGGAAGATGCCGACAGCTGCTGGAAGTCGCCAGCAGCTGTCAGAAGACCGGGATGTCGACAGATAAAGAACGAAGACCATCCATGCAGGACCTGGGTGAGTAGGATTTCCTTCCACAGGTCCAACATGGATTATCTTCGGACAGGACGCCGATGACCCCGGAGCCGCCGACACGGAGCCGCCGACAACGGAGCCGCCGACACGGAGCCGCCGACACCGGAGCCAGCGACCTACCAACGGGATCAAGATAGGTAAGTATCAGTATGTGTGTAATGTGTGTATTAAACTTTTATTTAAAATGGGTGTCAGTGTGTTTTATTTAACTATTTTTTTTACTGTGGCACTACAAGACCCAGCGGGCCCTTTAATGCCCAGCAGGCTGGGACTTGTGGTTCTCCAAGTCCCAGCTTGCTGGCACTTGTAGTGCCACAGTAAAAAACAATGGTTTGTTCTATTTTTTACACAACTATCAGCTCGATGCCCACCGCCCAGGGGCATCGAGGACAGCACCAGGCTTCAGCCTGGTCAGGTAAGTCCTGGAGGGGGGGGACCCCTTTATTGGGGGGGGGTCCCCACTCCCCCAGGGCCCCTGGCCAGGCTGACTGGTCGGTAGGGTTAATGCTTTGGCCGGGGGGACTTGCATAAAAAGTCTCCCCCCGGCTGTGGCATTACCCTGCTGGCTGTTTTGCCTGGGGCTGGTTCTTAAAATACGGGGGACCCCTAGTCATTTTGTCCCCCGTATTTTGGGAACCAGCCCCAGAGCAGGAGCCTGGGGCTGGTTGTTAAAAATCGGGGAACCCCTATTTGTCGGGTTCCCTGATTTTTAATTACCGGCTCCAGGCTCTGTCAGCCTGGTGCTGGTTTCGGCTGTGGGGGGGACCCCACGCCGTTTTTTTTTTTATTTATTTATTTTTTCTATTTTTTTACACTAAAGCCTGCACGGATCTGACTGATCCGTGCAGACTGCCTACAAATAATTCGTATTAGCAGCCGTATATACGGCTGCTAATACGAATTCCTACGACATCGGTGGGTTACAAAGCAGTCGTATATGACAGCTTTGTAACTGATCCTCCGGAACACGACTTTGCATACGACTTAAACAGTCGTATGCAGTCGTAGGGAAAATACCAATATGTAAAACTAGGTTTTTCATATTGGTAAATTTCCCCCATAGTGCCAAGCGGGACAACGCTGAGCACTTCATACCCTCCAACAGTACTGGCTATAAACCGGTACTGGTAAGGTAAGGGGGCATGGTCAATGGCAAAATGGGCATGCCACTGCAATGCTATTTTGTGTGTGGCCCTCAACTATTTACTGGAAGTTTTAAGTTACCCAGATCTGAACAAAATGCCAACTCCTGTGCTAGAAAAATACAAAGAGTATAACACTGGAGAGACATACAGTAGATGCAGATGTATTAAGTCTTAACAAGAGATAAAGTGGAGGGTGGTAAAGAGAGATAAAGGACCAGCCAATCAGCCCCCAAATGCCATGATATGGGCTATGTTTGAGAAGTGACAGTTAGGAGCAAATTGGCTGGTCCAGTATCACTCTTTGGGCCAGAAGTATCAAGTTTCAAAAGTGATAAAGTGAAGAGTATTACAAAACCAGATACCCAGCTCCTACCTGTCATTTTTCAAACCAAGACTTCACACCCTTGCTACTAATAATGGGATGTGCTACCTATCTGAGGGGCAGATTTATTAAGCTCGGTGATGTGATAAAGGGGGAAATTTACTAAAGGAAATTTGTAAAAAATAGGTGTATTTGTATCCAGAAATACACTTATTTTTGACATTTACTATCCCGAAAATACGGCAATTCGTATTGGTATTGATAGCACATCAATATGAATACGAATTGCCGTATTTTCGGGATAGTAAATGTCAAAAATAAGTGTATTTCTGGATACAAATACACCTATTTTTTTACAAGTTTCCTTTAGTAAATTTCCCCCAAAGTGTCTGGTTTTTATCACTGGTCAATCAGTTCCTACCTGTTATTTTTCAAACCAAGCCTGTAACTTCACAGGTAGGAGCTGATTTGATTGGCTGGTGATAAAAACCAGACAGTTTATCACTTCACCGAGCTTAATACAGTAAATCTGACCCTTAGACTTAGTATTTACAACATAGGAACAGTCCGACTAGTTTACCTTGATGAGTGGTTTGCAGGCTCATACTATTGGCCAATACTATGCCAAAAACCTCATATATTATATATAAAAATGTAAATGGTGTATGGTGCACCTTCTACTCTGTTCTCATGTTGTAAATACTAAGTCTCAGTTAGGTACAGTAGCTCATCCCATTATTAGTAGCTAGGGTGTGCAGTTCAGCCCCCCCCCCCCCCATCTATTTTGTGTATGGCCCTCAACTATTTACTGGAAGTTTTAAGTTACCCCCATCTGAAAAAAAATGCCCACCCCTGTGCTAGAGAAATACAAAGAGTATAACACTGGAGAGACATACAGTAGATGCAGATGTATTAAGTCTTAACAAGATAAAGTGGAGGGTGGTAAAGAGAGATAAAGGACCAGCCAATCAGCCCCCAAATGCCATGATACGGGCTATGTTTGAGAAGTGGCAGTTAGGAGCAATTTGGCTGGTCCAGTATCACTCTTTGGGCCAGCAGTATCAAGCTTCAAAAAGTGATATAGTGAAGAGTATTACAAAACCAGATACCCAGCTCCTACCTGTCATTTTTCAAACCCAGCCTTTAACATTGGCAGGTAGGTGCTGATTGGCTGTCCGATATCCCTTTCATCATCTTGAAGATTGATACATCTGGCCCTAAATCACCCTCCACTTTACAGTATCTCTTGTTAAGGCTTAATACATCTGTCCCATACTGTGGATGAGACTGGAGAGAAACGATGATGAGATTAAAAAGGCACAGTGGAATAAGGCTGATTTACATTTGTTTATTTGAATATTGCTGTAGAACATTCCTTAAATATTAGTATTTCATATATTTCCTAACTTTTTCCAAAAGTCTTTTTTTTCTGTTAGCTGGCTGCATACAGATGTGTCCACGCTAAGACTCCACACCCTTGCTACTAATAATGGGATGTGCTACCTATCTGAGGGGCAGATTTATTAAGCTCGGTGATGTGATAAAGGGGGAAATTTACTAAAGGAAATTTGTAAAAAATAGGTGTATTTGTATCCAGAAATACACTTATTTTTGACATTTAGGGGGAAATTTACTAAAGGAAATTTGTAAAAAAATAGGTGTATTTGTATCCTGAAATTCACTTATTTTTGACATTTACTATCCCGAAAATACGGCAATTCGTATTCGTATTGATAGCACATCAATACGAATACGAATTGCCGTATTTTTGGCATAGTAAATGTCAAAAATAAGTGTATTTCTGGATACAAATACACCTATTTTTTTACAAATTTCCTTTAGTAAATTTCCCCCATACTATCCCGAAAATACGGCAATTCATATTCGTATTGATGTGCTATCAATACGAATACGAATTGACGTATTTTTGGGATAGTAAATGTCAAAAATAAGTGTAATTCTGGATACAAATACACCTATTTTTTTTACAAATTTCCTTTAGTAAATTTCCCCAAAAGTGTCTGGTTTTTATCACCGGTCAATCAGTTCCTACCTGTTATTTTTCAAACCAAGCCTGTAACTTTACAGGTAGGAGCTGATTGGCCAGTGATAAAAACCAGACAGTTTATCACTTCACCGAGCTTAATAAATCTGACCCTAAAGGTGCCCATACACTGCCTGCGACGTCTCACAGCAGTGTACAGACACCCGATGGACTGCAAGCCGCCGGGACCTTCCGGCAGCAGGGACACATGCGATCCGTTGTGATGGATCGCATGCGTCCCGGCTTAGCGCCCGTCCCAGAATGGGTGGACGGACGGCCAGCCGGTCCGACCACCTAGTCGGGTCCGATGCTCACGGGACCGCGCATCGGACCCGACTACATGTCAGGGAGAGGCGATTTGGTCCGATTTAACGGGCCGATTGGTCGTAATCAGCCGAAATCGGACCAAATCGCCTTGATGTATGCCCAGATTTAGACTTAGTATTTACAACATAGGAACAGTCCGACTAGTTTACCTTGATGAGTGGTGGGCAGGCTCATACTATTGGCCAATACTATGCCAAAAACCTCATATATTATATATAAAAATGTAAATGGTGTATGGTGCACCTTCTACTCTGTTCTCATGTTGTAAATACTAAGTCTCAGTTAGGTACAGTAGCTCATCCCATTATTAGTAGCTAGGGTGTGCAGTTCAGCCCCCCCCCCCCATCTATTTTGTGTATGGCCCTCAACTATTTACTGGAAGTTTTAAGTTACCCCCATCTGAAAAAAAATGCCCACCCCTGTGCTAGAGAAATACAAAGAGTATAACACTGGAGAGACATACAGTAGATGCAGATGTATTAAGTCTTAACAAGATAAAGTGGAGGGTGGTAAAGAGAGATAAAGGACCAGCCAATCAGCCCCCAAATGCCATGATACGGGCTATGTTTGAGAAGTGGCAGTTAGGAGCAATTTGGCTGGTCCAGTATCACTCTTTGGGCCAGCAGTATCAAGCTTCAAAAAGTGATATAGTGAAGAGTATTACAAAACCAGATACCCAGCTCCTACCTGTCATTTTTCAAACCCAGCCTTTAACATTGGCAGGTAGGTGCTGATTGGCTGTCCGATATCCCTTTCATCATCTTGAAGATTGATACATCTGGCCCTAAATCACCCTCCACTTTACAGTATCTCTTGTTAAGGCTTAATACATCTGTCCCATACTGTGGATGAGACTGGAGAGAAACGATGATGAGATTAAAAAGGCACAGTGGAATAAGGCTGATTTACATTTGTTTATTTGAATATTGCTGTAGAACATTCCTTAAATATTAGTATTTCATATATTTCCTAACTTTTTCCAAAAGTCTTTTTTTTCTGTTAGCTGGCTGCATACAGATGTGTCCACGCTAAGACTCCACACCCTTGCTACTAATAATGGGATGTGCTACCTATCTGAGGGGCAGATTTATTAAGCTCGGTGATGTGATAAAGTGTCTGGTTTTTATCACCGGTCAATCAGTTCCTACCTGTTATTTTTCAAACCAAGCCTGTAACTTTACAGGTAGGAGCTGATTGGCCAGTGATAAAAACCAGACAGTTTATCACTTCACCGAGCTTAATAAATCTGACCCTAAAGGTGCCCATACACTGCCTGCGACGTCTCACAGCAGTGTACAGACACCCGATGGACTGCAAGCCGCCGGGACCTTCCGGCAGCAGGGACACATGCGATCCGTTGTGATGGATCGCATGCGTCCCTGCTTAGCGCCCGTCCCAGAATGGGTGGACGGACGGCCAGCCGGTCCGACCACCTAGTCGGGTCCGATGCTCACGGGACCGCGCATCGGACCCGACTACATGTCAGGGAGAGGCGATTTGGTCCGATTTAACGGGCCGATTGGTCGTAATCAGCCGAAATCGGACCAAATCGCCTTGATGTATGCCCAGATTTAGACTTAGTATTTACAACATAGGAACAGTCCGACTAGTTCACCTTGATGAGTGGTGGGCAGGCTCATACTATTGGCCAATACTATGCCAAGAACTTCATATATTATATATATAAAAATGTAAATGGTGTATGGTGCACCTTCTACTCTGTTCTTATGTTGTAAATACTAAGTCTCAGTTAGGTACAGTAGCTCATCCCATTATTAGTAGCTAGGGTGTGCAGTTCAGCCCCCCCCCTGAATATAATGTGTAGACATACACTCCTGAAGGCCAGAGACTCCTTCAATCTGGATTAGCACCCCACCCACCTGTCCTGATATTTTTAAAGTAGGGACCTAGCATTGAAGACTGCACAAAGGTATAGCCAAACTACAGGTAAGATCCTATTATATAGCAAGTCATATGTGGAGTGAGCTTTTGTGGTGTGGGACACCCTGGATTGCTCTCTGAACCACTTTGGAGCAACACCATTTAACATTACGTATTCCTTGTTTGTTTTTTATATATGTAACGATACTTATGTATTATCACGGCGCCTGTTACGTAGTCAGCATAGTGTCCTTGTCAGAATCAGCGTAGTGTTCCTGCGGCCAGTGTAGTTAGCGTACTTAGCATAGTCAGCGACCCTGTAAGAATCAGCGTAGTGTTCCCGCGGCCCCTGTCAGAATCAGAGTAGTGTTCCCGCGGCCAGCGTAGTTATAGTTAGTAGTCAGGGTAGTCAGTAATATGCCCTTCGAAGGGGGGCATATTACTTGATGTGTATTCCGTGTCCCACACGGGGCTCGCTGCACTCGCACGCTTCAGGCTCATTTTATGTGTCCCCTCGTGGGGAGCGCTGTGCTCGGGCACTTTATAAAATCAACTCTATGCTGACGTGGATAGTGGGGGTAAGAACAGGTCGGGTGGACGCCTAACAGCGCTCACTGCGTTAGCCACGCTTCGGGCTGGCGTGGATAGTGGGGTTTTGAAAAGGAGGCATTTGCCAGTACGTCACATGGAGCACTGGCAATAGTGTCCTTTATTGTGCATGAGATGCACTTGCATCCGAACTCCCCTTTGTGCACTAGACACACTTGCTACTGAACCCCTAACCCCATGTCGCTGAAGCGGACATGGGCAGGGTTGCCGTACCCTGCTGCAAGAATTACTGAGACGCACAAGCGTCTGAGATGCTTGTGCATCTCAGGCAGATGGAGCGCCTCTCCACCAACGTCCACCAGTGCAGGGGACCTGGTGGTTACCGGTGCTATGAGAGGCTTGCCAGGGAAGCTGGTGACAGAGCTGAAGCTAGTGGGGACAGTACGGTGACTACGCTGCCTGACAAGGACACTACGCTGACTAAGCAGGGCTGCCAAGGGGACACAACGTAGCTTAGCCTACGCTGATAAAGTACCGACAATTTATGTTTTGCCAAAAACACATAAAAATCCCCTCAAACCGTCGGGAAGACCAATAATTGCCGGTGTAGATTCAATAACATCTAACATCTCCATGTTCTCCCATTTAAAACCACAAGTGTTGGAAAATAGGTCCCATCTCAAAGACACTCTTGATGTAATAAACTTTTTGAGGGACACTGAATGGCATAATGACTGTTATCTTGTTACAGCAGATGTATCCTCGTTGTATACAATAATTGAACATCACCAGGGGATTAAAGCAGTAAGAAATTCCCTTCAAAAATCAAATGTTGGTAAAGGCCTCCAAAATTTCATACTGGAGGGTATAGAGTTTATCCTTTACAACAATTATTTATTATTTAAGGAAGATTTTTATTTACAAAAACGAGGCACTGCCATGGGTACCAGGTTTGCCCCAAGTTATGCTAACATCTTTATTGGTGAGTGGGAGACCGATTACTTCTGGTCCCACCACCCATATGGGGCAAACCTGGTGTAATGGCGGCAATATTTTAATAACATTTTATTTTGTGGAGAGGAGATAAAAATACCCTTGACCAATTCTGCATTTATTTAAACGACAATGATAGAGGTATTCACCTCACTTTTGATATCAGTCAGCTTAATGTCAATTTCCTCGATCTTGTGATTTATATTGATGATGGGAAAATCAAAACTCAGAATTATGTCAAACCGACAGATTCCAGAACCTACATCAATATGGACAGTTGCCAACACCAAAGGTGGCTTCAAACTATTCCACTTTCCCAGTTTCAAAGACTTAGGAGAATCTGTACAGAAACCAAAGTCTACAGAGAACAAGTAGGGGATATGAAAAGAAGTTTCATACAAAGTGGTTATGATAAAAAAGTTAGATGAAACATCCCTTGCAGTAGAAGAAAAGAAGATTGGACCTCCTGATATCAAAAGAAAAGGAACATAAAAATCAACCCAATCATTATAAATGGTCATTTACAACATTTATGTATAGAACGTACTATATTGCTAGTAAATAGGAAATCTATGTCTGGAATTAGGTGATACATTACATTTGTTACCAGGAAGTATAAATACTCCTCCCTGTGACGACTCACTATATGCCCTGAAAAAGATACCGCAGGGTATTGAAACCGGTCGGCCGTGGTCATTTGGAAGAACAGTGACAAGGATCATAAGGATTCTCCACCTATCCAACATCCAGGGACGTCTGTTTTGGACTAAAACAACATACGCTTTTTTGTCTACATTTACCTGTGGACATAATCGAATGATGAGAGTCCTGTGATCCTAAACACTGTATCTGTGTGTTTTTTATCTGTCTTTTATCTGTGTTATACTGCACCATGATGTCCCTTTCATTCGTTTGAGATACAACCTCTATCTGAGAAGGAGAGTGAAAGGAGTCTCTGGTTTCATAGTCCCTCCCCCCCCCCCCCCATGCGCTGTTGTCTACCATTTATGTAGACCTAATCAGTGGGTACGAGTTAATAATATCAATACCTAACATCATTTGTATTGTTGAAACAATATCACACCATTGTGTGTTTTTTCTTTTTTTCTTTTGGGTCTACCTCGAAATATTGAAAACGTATTAAGCGCCTTGCAAACCTGCCAAATCCTGTATGGTATTGTATATAACCATTCAGATTCTATCTATTATCATCTCGCATCTTAATAAATTAGAGCTATTCACATTCAATCATATCTGCTTCTTCATGTTTGGTACATTGCACATGCATAAGCATAGACAAATCTAAGGGGTGGTCCGAGGGTACAACTGACCACCCATTAGACCGCCGGCTAGGGTTACCACTAAACCGGGCAGCAGAAGATGCAATGTAGGGTGGCACTGGGCAGGAGAGGTGGTCTTCCAGCCCTGGATCCCTGCTGGTGTCCTCTGTGGCTGCCAGTGTGCCTGTCACACTGCATGACAGGTACCGGCACCAGCAGCACTAAGCTCCCTCCCGGGCAGGGCCGGAGCTTCGACTAGGCAGCTCTAGGCAGCTGCCTAGGGCGCTGGCCACTAGAGGGCGCCCCAGTACTGTAATCATGTAAATTAAGTATTTTACTGGACTTCCTGAGTTGTAGTTGAGTCTGACACTTTCCCCCAGCACATTTTGCACATGGAATGCTGTTACCCGGGCCAGGGAGCAGGTACTATGGGTGATTGCTGGGCTCAGCTTCCAGCAGCAGCCGGCAGTTCTGAGGCTTGTGTCCCTGCTCTTCTGCTTCCTGCTGCTGCTCTTCACACAGAGATCGTCTGGTAGCTCCGCCACCTCCAGCACAAGCTCCGATTCCTAAGAGACCCTGCCAGCAGCCAGATCATCCAGACATACAGAAAAGGTGACTGGCAGCACATACTTTATGTATTTGAGGGAGGGGAGGTGCAGGAGTGGTTTAACATGTGAGTTGGGGGAAGTGCAGGGCTGGGGACATGTGTGTTACAGGGCTGGGGATCATGTGTGTTGGGGGAGGTGCAGGGCTGGAGAACATGTGTTTTGGGTAAAGTGCAGGGCTGGGGGGACATGTGTGTTGCAGGGCAGGGGAACATGTGTTTTGGGGGAGGTGCAGGGCTGGAGAACATGTGTTTTGGGTAAAGTGCAGGACTGGGGGACGTGTGTTGCATGGCTGGGGGACATGTGTTTTGGGGGAGGTGCAGGGCTGGGGAACGTGTTTTGGGGGAAGTGCAGGGCTGGGGGACATGTGTGTTGCAGGGCTGGGGAACATGTGTTTTGGGGGAGGTGCAGGGCTGGAGAACATGTGTGTTGGGTAAGGTGCAGGGCTGGGGGACATGTGTGTTGGGTAAGGTGCAGGGCTGGGGGACATGTGTGTTGCAGGGCTGGGTAACGTGTTTTGGGGGAGGTGCAGGGCTGGGGGACATGTGTGTTGTAGGGCTGGGTAACGTGTTTTGGGGGAGGTGCAGGGCTGGAGAACATGTATGTTGGGTAAAGTGCAGGGCTGGGGGACATGTGTTTTGGTGGAGGTGCAGGGCTGGGGAACATGTGTTTTGGGGGAGGTGCGGGGCTGGGGAACATGTGTTAGGGATGAGGCTGGGTGCAGGCCTGGTTACATGTGAGTAAGGGAAACTGCAGTGTGCAGGCCAGGGGTACAGGTGTGTGAGGGATACAGGAGTACAGTTGTGGGAAGGAAATATATATAATATATTATAGTCCTGAGTGATCTGGCTCTTCCTTTGAAGTACATTGCTGTGCACCGGGTGCCTGCACAGAAACATATATATACTTTATTCCTAACAAACAACGAAACTGGGTAAGGGGGGGGGGGGGCGGCGCATTATTAGAAGTTTTGCCTAGGGTGCCAAACCGCCTTGCACCGGCCCTGCTCCCGGGTCCTAACCCCCTTGACTTCATCAGCGGCAGCAGGGCCTAAAAAGGGGGTGGAGCTATATGGGTTGGAGGGGTGGAGCTACGTGGAAGGAAGGGGCTACATGGGAGCAGGGCTGATGGAAGGAAAAGAAGATGACCAGCAAGACAGATTTTAAGGTAAATAAATTGTGTGGGTTTTTATTCTGTCAGCAACTGTTGATTGTGTTACTACTGTCAGCAGCTCATGCGGGCCTTATGCAGTGCTACTACCTTCAGCAACTGGTGTGGGCATTACACAGGGCTACTACTGTCAGCAACTGGTGTGGCCGTTACTCAGTGCTACTCCTGTCAGCTACTGGTACAGGAGTTACGCAGCGCTACTACTGTCAGTAACTGATTAAAACATTAAGCAGCACTACTACTGTCAGCAACTGGTGCGATCCCTACACATCGCTATTACGGTCAGCAACTGGTGAGGCATTACACAGCGCTACTACTGTCAGCAACTGGTGTGGGTGTTACGCAGCGCTACTACTGTCATATACAGACGCTAATACAAATTCGTACAGGCAGTCTGCACGGATCAGTCAAATCCGTGCTGGCTGCAATGTGTAAAAAAAATGGTTAAATAAATAATAAAAAAAACGGCGTGGGGTCCCCCCCACAGCCGTAACCAGCACCAGGCTGAAAGAGCCAGGGCTGGTAATAAAAAATCAGGAAACCCGGAAAATAGGAGTTCCCTAATTTTTTAAAACCAGCCCCAGGCTCCAGGTTCAAGGCTGGTTCCCAAAATACGGGGGACAAAATGACTAGAGGTCCCCCGTATTCTAAGAACCAGCCCCAGGCCAAACCAGCCAGCAGGGTAATGTCACAGCCGGGGGACAATTATTATATAAGTTCCCACGGCCAAAACATTAACCCTACTGACCAGTCAGCCTGGCCAGGGGTCCTGGGGGAGTGGGGACCCCCAATAAAGGGGTCCCCCCTCCAGGACTTACCTGACCAGGCTGAAGCCTGGTGTTGTCCCCGGTGACCCAGGAGTCGGCTCCTAATTGTCCACTAGGTGGCCAATAGAATCATTCGGAGGAGATGTGTGGAAGATGAAACATCTGTGTCTCTCCTCAGTCCGACACGGGTACTGGCCGGAATAGTCTAGTGTTTGTTATTTTCTGAAGACCAGGACTACGTCGGACAGAATAGGACGTGATCTTCGCTGGAGGACCTTGGTAAGTTGGATTTCCTTCCACAGGTACCCCTATGGATTTCTTCGGATCCCGGACCCCGGACTCTGCAGCCCTGGAGCCCCGGATCCCAGACCAGCCCAGGAACCAAGGCCCCAGACTCTGCAGCCCCGGACCCAGGAACCAAGGCACCGGACCCTGGACCATGGAGCACCAGACCCAGGAGCACCGGACCCCGGACCCAGGGACCTACCGATGGGCTCAAGATAGGTAAGTATCAGTATATGTGGGCTTTGGATGTATTAAAGTTTTATTTTTCATGTATCAGTGTGTGTTTATTTGGCTATTTTTAATACTGTAGAACTACAAGTGCTAGCGGGCCCTTTAATGCCCCGCATCCTGGGACTTGTGGTTCTCCAAGTCCCAGCATGCAGGGGAGGCTTGCTGGGACTCATAGTTCCACAGTATTAAAAAATAGTTTCTTTTATTTTTTTTACACTGAATCAGCCCGGTGACCACCACTCCAGGGTCACCGGGGACAGCACCAGGCTTTAGCCTGGTCAGGTAAGTCCTGGAGGGGGGGGACCCCTTTATTGGGGGGTCCCCTCTCCCCCAGGACCCCTGGCCAGGCTGACTGGTCAGTAGGGTGATATTTTGGCCGCGGGACCTCATATAATAAGTGTCCCCCGGCTATGACATTACCCTGCTGGCTGGTTTGGCCTAGGGCTGGTTCTTAAAATATGGGGGACCCCTATTCATTTTGTCCCCCGTATTTTGTGAACCAGCCCCGGACCTGGAGCCTGGGGCTGGTTTTAAAAAATCGGGGATCCCATATTTGCCGGAATTCCTGATTTTTTATGACCAGCCCCGGCTCTTCCAGCCTGGTGCTGGTTACAGCTGTGGGGGGATCGCACACCGTTTTTATTAATTTATTTCTATTTTTTACACACTGAAGCCTGCACGGATCTGACTGATCCATGCAGGCTAAACCCAAATACAACGGGAAAATAAAGTGTATTTTCCTGCTGTATTTGGCTGGCCATTCGCAGCCGTTTTACGCCAAATAACGGGCATATTTTTAATACAGCCGCTTAGTAAATCAGGAATCACCATTCTTTTGAATGGTGATTTCTGTCATATTCATTCAATGGTGTATTCATTTGTATTTGTAAATACAAGTATGAATGTCCCATCAACACAAACATGAAAATTCGTATTTTTGGCATAATAAATGACAAAAATACGAATAAGCCCAAAAAATTCATATTTTCGTATGAAAATATAATTTTTTTTCACAAATTCATCTTAGTAAATTTCCCCCTATGTGTGTGTAAGGGTTCTTCTACTGTGGGCATTATATGTAAGCAGTGCCACTACTGTGGATATTTTGTGTAAGGGGCACTACTGTGAAATGTAATGTGAATAAGGGGCACTAGGTACTGTGCCTTGCCCATTTGCACTGTGGGTACACCACCTGGCAACACCACTTGCATGCCCACTCACTGCCGATCATGGTGTGTACTGTTCCTGTTGTCCCTATTTAGAAAATAAAAAAGTCCACTGGTGCAGGTGCCACAGCTGCTACTGCATGTGACTCTACCTTTTTCTTTTTAATTACAGCTTTTTTACTTCTTGTTGGTAAGCTTCAATCCTCCACTTTTACCAAAGTATCAATGTTATAAATTCGTAAATAAGTTTGTATAGGGTAACATATTTTTTTTACATCATAGCAATCAAATATAATAACTATACACCCTCGAAGTAGAAGCCAGCATTTCTAATCAATATGCATCTAAGTATTTTCATTTATCTTATATCATAAAAGTCTGACGTTGCTCCTTACCTCTATGGGTAGAATTCAGGTGTATTGCATACCGGCTGTCAATAGCTGGCACCTGGCGGAACAATTCAAGTGCTGCCCCTGTTCAGATGCACACAGCCACCAGCACTGGCATTACTTTTATATTCCATTATCTTGATGGGCTGGTAACTAGTTATATTGTAAGTCACACAGGTGATATAATTGAATAAAAACAATTATCTGCTTTTGTAGTTAATGAGTACCAAAATGCACATTAAGTTCTATTTGCTCCTTTAAATGGATTTGCAGCCCAGTACACTGAACTTAATGTTTCTTAATGTTTAAATGCTTTTTGCAACAGGAAGACATTAATTATTAAAACCAAATGTCTATGTATTAGACTTTATGTGAATGTTTAAAGCTACATATCTTAGGTAAAACTTGCTTTCAATAGATTGAAGACGGAGTACAGTACCGTTATTTGTTTTTGTACAGTATGTTGTTCAGATTAAGCAGATAATGCATACCTCTCTACAGCACACCTAACAATTTGAAGGCATTGATGGCGTCAAGATCCAGGAAGCAGAATCCCGTGAGTCAGAATACCAACAGCTTGATCGTGTTGGTTGCTTGGCAGCTCTGCAAATGACAAAATCCTTGTGGGTTCCATAATCTGCAGATAGTTGTTATATGGCCCTTATTCAGGTTGATTCGGTCGGGTGCAAATTCGTATGGGGGAACGATGTTTTGCGTATGCGCATGAGCAGCAGCATTTCTGCACATGTGTGTATGCTGGGAGCGTGCGGACACGGCACAAAATCTGTTCGCCGAGTGCACGCTCCCTGCCTTTCGAGCAGCGAGGGGGGAGAGAGGGGTGTGGGGTGCCGGCCTCGGCCATTAGCATATGTGAACGCCCAGTGTTTCATGGCCATTCCCATAAAACGCTAGGCATACACATACTAATGCATTCGCGAAACATGTGCGGGTGGAGGACAGCTGACCGGATTTCAGCTGCCCGCCCAATTCCCTGGAAATCTACACGCATATGTACGAGTGGTCTGGACCACCCTTACATATGCGTGCGCCTTCACCATCATTGGGTGAACGAACCTGGTGTGTGAAGGGGGTGCGGGCGTACCACCATTCGCAAGGCGGGTTCTGGTTAACTCGCAAGGGTGCGAATTCGTGCCCGAGCGAGTCAACCTGAATACAGGCCAATGTATATGCAAATATAGCTCCTCTAGGTATTTTTTTAAAGCTCTCACATAATGAAGACCTACATTAAGATGTATCCATCCAGGGGAGCTTTAGAAGACATCAAATAATAATAATTTATTGCAATTTGAACAGTCTGGTTTTAATGTTTAAATTAATTGTCACTTTCATTCAAAAATGGTCTACATTGAATGTTGAACAATGTTAATGTTCTTATTTTAAAGTGGATCACCATTGGATCTTCTGCTAACGCTAAGGCTATTGGACTTGAAAGGGTTAACAGGAAATAAAATGCATTGGTTCTCACAGAGAAAAAAAGAACACATTGGCCCCCGCAGGAAAAATATAACACATCAGCACCTTACAGGAAAAGAGATAACACATTGGCCTACACAATAGAAAATAACACAAATGGGTGAATCCTATTGTGCATAAAGGGTGTGATGTGCTGTTGCCACATCTTTTTAATGCTAGCAGTGGCATCCAATCCCGAACTCTGGGCCTTATTCAGATCTGAGCTCAGTATAAATATGTTTGGAAAATGGGCAAAACCACGTGCACTGCAGGTGGAGCAGATGTAACCTGTGCAAAGATAGTCAAATTTGGGTGGGGTGTTCTGAAACTGAAATCTAAATTGCAGTGTAAATATAATGCAGCCAGTATTTACCCTGCACAGAAACAGAATAATTCACACAAATCTAACTCTCTCTATACATGTTACATCTGCTCCACCTACAGTGCACCTGGTTTTGCCCATTTTCCGAACAAATTTGTACTGAGCTCAGATCTGAATAAGGCCCTCTGTGTGAGCTGAAATTAGCCCAAATTAACACAAAAGTATTTACTGCCCTATGGAGCAGCGAGCACTTTTGTGCAAATCTCGATGGCTTTAAAATGCAGCTGCTGCGTCCATATCACATCATCCCACTGGTCACTTTCCCATTCCCATTGTGCATGGCCATTAAATTGGCGTGCACATGCAGAAGACTGAAATGTAGACATAATGGGTGAGATTTAATAGGATAAGAAATTCAGAAAGTGAGAGATTTGGAAAGAAATCTCCAGTTTTTTAAATCGGCAGTCATTTACACCCGTGTGAGATGCAGGCGTGTCCCAGTCCCTATCGCCGGCGTTCACCAGAGAAGGGGATCTGACGAGCGCCCGGCAAGGATGAAGAGGGCTACATCTGTATATAATATCTATCTGGTGAAGCATAATTAATTTACTGCCATATATATATATAATATCTGTTTGGTGGTGCCTAATTAATTTACTGCCGTATATATAATATCTCTCTGGTGGGGCATAATTAATTTACTGCCGTATATATAATATCTCTCTGGTGGGGCATAATTAATTTACTGCCGTACATATAATATCTTTCTGGTGGGGCCTAATTAATTTATTACCGTATATCTTTATGGTGGTGCCTCATTAATTGACTACCGTACACAGTATCTTTCCGGTGGTGCCTAATTAATTTATTACCGTATATCTTTATGGTGGTGCCTAATTAATTGACTACCATATATCTTTCTGGTGGTGCCTAATTAATTGACTACCATATATCTTTCTGGTGGTGCATAATTAATTGACTACCGTATATTTTTCTGGTGGGGCCTAATTAATGTACTGCTGTATATATAATACCTCTCTATTGGTGCATCTACTGCCGTATATACTTGCACTAAAGTGATGCTGTCCTGTGGTGTAATATATTGCCTAACGCCACAAAAATAATGGAAATCCAAAATATGGAGAATCAGTTAGGGAAAGATGAAGGGCCACTTCCTTTTACTTCTGAATCTGCTGCAAATGCAAGTAGTAATGATGACATAGACGATGATATGGAGGAGAAACGTAAAATTGGCAATGTGCCATTTATGACACGCAGTGGCAAGGAACGGTTAAGGCGCTGGCCTTTATTCATGACTGGTGGTTCAAGTTACACATGACTAAGCAAGCCTTCCTACTCCCCCCTTTAGAAATTTGAAGAGATTTCAGCTGTCATCAAAAACACAGCAAACATCTCTGCCTACTAAAGAAGAGATGTTATCACAAACCCCCAAGGAGAGTCCAAGGGTGTTGGTTGTTGCGATGCCTGACCTACCCATTGCTGTACGGGAAGAGGTGTCTCCTTACACCATTTTCAGCACTCCCTTTGCATATGCTGGAGGGATCACCCACAGTGCAGTTCCATATTTACAAAATGAAGGCGTCAATGTTGTAGACAAAGAGGAGGATATTGATGCAGCTGGCGCTGAGGAGGAAGTTAACGAGGGGGATGCTGAGGTGGTTTGATTAATTGAGGCACCGGGGGGGGGGGGGGGGCAGTTGTTGTCCATGGGATGAAAAAGCCCATTGTCATGCCTGGGCAGAGGACCAATAAATCCACCTCTACGGTCTGGATTTTTTTTTTTTATCCGAATCCAGACAACAAATGTATTGCCATTTAGGTTATGTGAAGCTCCAATAAGCAGGGGTAAGGATCTTGCCCACCTAGGGACATCCACCCTTATACGTCACCTGAAGACCCTCATAAATCAGTGTTTAGTTCAGGAACTGTGGCTAGCGGTCCATGGACTCCTAAATCCCTTGGTCCTCCTGTTGGAGCCAAGTGCCTGAAAAGCACACCACCAACTCCCTTCTCGTCAAATTCTTTCTTGATCTGGATCCAGGGACGAATTTAAAGGGGGGCGAATAGGGCGAACGCTCCCCCTAGGCTTCCAGTCAGCCAGGACAAAGTAAACAAACACTCTGAAGATAAGTCCTCACAGCGCTCCCTCCTCCATCTCCCTGTATGTGAGCTGTTGTTAGCGGCCGCCAGCCGCAGCAGGTCACATTTGATTTACTACTGCAGAGGCATCTAATCAACACAGTTTGTTTATTCATTGAGAGTAGACTTCTTTCATCTTCCCCCAGTGTCATGGGTCTCCAATTAACAGTGCTGATAACAGACCAGGAACTCCGGAAGTTGCCTTGTATTGAAAGACAGGGTAGTGGGATAATAGAAAACAGTATAGTGTTGGGGTGGGTGCAACCAACGTGTGCTGTGTACACACATACTGTACACAGGAAGAGGAATCAGAAACAGTGTGCGTTCCATTTGGGTCTATACTTTACTACTACTGTGTGCTACACTTCCACTCAACTTTGCTGCACAGAGAGAAAGCATTCTCCATTCCTGCATCCAGAGAACAGCTAGTCAGAGAGATCATCCTCCTTGCCAGTCACTGTTTGAGACCACTGACCCACTAGCCATCCAGCCAGTAAGTGAGATATCTTATTGATAAATTCCCTAGGCAGGTTATTATAGGTTGAGCAGTGGCGTAACTATAGCACCGCTGTGCATGTGGGGGCGCCGGGGGGCTGCGTTGCTATAGTTAGCACCCTCCCATCCGCCCGTCCGCCCATCCACCACTTGCCGCCCGCCCATCGCCCGGCAATCCGCCGCCCTACCTGTCTTCAGTTCTTCTGCTAGTGAGACGGACCACAATAAAATGTCCGCCCCATATAGCAGACAGTTCTCTGAAACTGTCTGCTGTATGGGGGCGGACATTTTGTGTTGGTCCTTCTCCATAGCAGAAGAATGAAGCCAGCAAGGGAGCCGGGACCAGCGGCAGCAAGACAGGTAAGGCTGCGGGTAGGGGATGGGGAGTGCTGCGGAAGGGGGGAGGGGGGCGCCCCCCATTAATGGCGGGGGGGCGCCCAATTCATAGTTACGCCCCTGAGGTTGAGTCTCCTTTGATATATTTACTGTACCACACAGAAGAACAAAAGGTGTCTGTAATAGGGGCATGTATAGGTTTTAAAACATTACATTTCAAATGATTAAAAATGGCATATCACATCCTCATCAGTGAAATGCTAATGTTATATAGATACAGGTATGCATGTAAAAGTACAGAAAGAAAGGATGTAGAAAAATGCAAAGGATTGTTATTACTGTGCGGCATCATATGGACCCTACACATGGGGAGATTTGTGCTAGCAAGGTGTGCTGAGCAATATAGACACCTTCAGCTTTCCGGTGTCTAGATTAGATTGCTCAGCAAACCAAAATGTGTGCATAGACACTCCACCAGTGATTTGAAGGGGAAAAAAAATAGGTTCTTTTAATAGCAGATTGCACATCACAGTACGCATGAGTGATTTGCACTGTGCTAAGCGATCTGACTAGATTTATACTGCGTGCTTGAATGATTTATGTTTTTCTTTTTCTTGTTATTGCTGAATATTTTGTCTATCATTATTTGGTGCTTTTATTGTGTTTTACATTAAATAAAGCATTTATTTGTATGATGGAGGAGATAGGTCTGGGAAGGGGAAGAGCCAGGGCGGGGAAGGGGAGGAGTCAGGACTGAAGGGGGGAGGGTCAAGATTAAACAGTAAACCCCCCCCCTAGAAGAAAAGTCTAGATCCGCCAATGTCTGGATCGGGGGGGAGTCCTGCAGGCCATGTCACCAGAATGGCTGACTCCTCTTCTATCTGAGATTCCTCCGGAGGATCCTGCAGCGCTACGCCTACTACTGCCGCTGTTGCTGTTGTTGGGAGTCGGTCATCATCCCAGAAGGGAAGTCATAAGACCGCTATGTCTTTCACTAAGCAATTGACCGTACAACAGTCATTTGCCATGAGGACGAAATACAACAGCAGTCATCCTATGGCAAAGCAGATAACTGCTGGCTTGACAGCTATGTTGGTGTTAGATGTGCGTCCGATGTCCGCCAACAGTGGAGTGGGATTTAAATGGTTGATGGAGGTATTGTGTCCCCGGTACCAAATCCCGTCTAGATTCCACTTCACTAGGCCGGCGATACCCGCAAAGTACAGGGATGTCAGAAAAAGTGTCCTTAGTGCCCTGAAAAATGTGCCTGTTCCCATTGTCCACTTAACTACGGACATGTGGACAAGTGGATCAGGGCAAACTAGGGACTATATGACTGTGACAGCCCACTGGGTAGATGCATTGCCTTCTGCAGCAGCAGCAGCATCTCCTGCACGCCAGCTCCTTCCAAGGCAGGCTACACTGTGTATCACTGGTTTCAGGAAGCACAACACCGAAAACCTCTTAGAGAAACTGAGGGAAATCATCTCCCAGTGGCTTACCCCCCTTAGAATCTCCTGGGGATTTGTGGTGTCCGACAATGCCAGTAACAATGTGCGGGCATTACACATGGGCAATTTCCAGCACGTGCCATGTTTTGCCCACACTATAAATTTGGTGGTGCAGCATTTCATCAGAAGTGACAGGAGCATGTAGGAAATGCTTGCGGTGGCCCGCAAAATTTACGGACACTTTCAGAATTCTGCCACTGCCTGCCGAAGGCTGGAGCAGCAGCAAAAACTGCCCTGCCATCAGCTTAAACAAGAGGTGGTGATGCGCTGGAACTCCACCCTCTATATGCTGCAGAGGATGGAGGAGCAGCAAAAGGCCATTCAAGCCTACATGGCAACCTACGACATAGGCAGAGGAGCGGGGCTGCACCTGACTCAAGCACAGTGGAGGCTGATTTCCGTGTTGTGCAAGGTTCTTCAGCAGTTTGAACTAGCCACACGTGAAGTCAGTCCTGACACTGCCAGCATTAGTCAGGGGATTCCCCTGATCAGAAGCAGCTGGAGAAAGTGAAGAAGGAGCTAAAGTGTTGCGATTCCACAAAGCATGTCGCTCTTGTGGATGAAGCCCTGCATACTCTTTGCCAGGATACAAGGGTGATCAGTCTGTTAAAGTCAAAGGAATACATTTTTGCGACCATGCTCCATCCTCGGTTTACAGTATATGTTGTGTCTCTGTTTCCGACAGACACAAGTCTACAAAGGTGCAAAGACCTGCTGGTCAGGAGATTGTCATCTGAAAGGGACCGTGAAACGGCCCCAGCTCCTCCCTCATTTACTCCCACACCTGTGTCTGCGAGGAAACAGCTGTGATTGCCCACACAACCCACTGGTGGGGATGCAGGGCAGGCAGGAGGGAGTTTGGAGATCTGGTCCAGACCAAAGGACCTGGCAATGATTGCTAACATGTCTACTGAAACTGCATTGGATGCTGTCACCATTGAAAAAATGGTGGAGGATTACTTTGGTGACAGCATCCAAGTAGACATTTCAGACAGTCCTTACCTGTACTGGCAGGAAAAAAAAGGCAATTTGGAAACCCCTGTACAAACTGGCTCTATTTTACCTGAGTTTTCCCCCTCCAGTGTGTACTCTGAAAGAGTTTTAAGTGCAGCGGAGAACCTGGACAGTGAGCGGCGAATGAGGTTGCTTCCGCAAAATGTGGAGAAGATGATGTTTATAAAAATGAATTATCAATTAATCAATGAAGACCAGGAATTGCTTCCAGAGTTTATAACGGGACCTGTGATTGTGGAGTCCAGCGGAGACAAATTGATAATCTGTGAGGATGAGGACGTACACACTGAAGGGGGCGAGGAATCAGAGGAGGAGGATGACGAGTGACGATGACATCTTGTCTCTGTAGAGCCAGTTTATACAGGAAGATATGAATTTTTTTTTGTGGGGGCCCAAACAATCCAATCATTTCAGCTACAGTTTTGTAGGCCCTGTCACTGAAATGTTTGGTTTGTTAAAGTGTGCATGTCCTATTTCCGCAACATAAGGGTGGGTGTGAGGGCCCAAGGACAATTCCATCTTGCATCACCATTCATTAATCCCACTGCTGAGAGTCATTGATATGTGAGATAAGTGGACTCATCTTTAATCACATACAACTGTTTGCGCTCAAGTGGTAATAATCACAGAGCTGAGCAATAGCACTGCTGAGAGTCATTAATTGCTGCACGAATCGCCCACTGCTCCTCGGCTGGTCATCGCCTGGTTTTGTCTGGTCAGTAGGTTCCATTCCATTCTACTACCGTACATATAATACCTCTCTGCTGGTGCATTTACTGTCTTAGATAGGGTGTTACAGGTGTCTCCGGGAAGCCATTCTGCAGTGTTGTTAATGTAGGCACTGTACCTTAAGCACAGATAACACGTACATGACTACTTTGAAACACGTACATGACTGTCACATTCACAGACACTGTAATACAGATGAGTATATTCCCTATATTATTCCGGGAGTCCGGCACTGCTGCTCTCACCCTGCATCACACAACCAGACTCCATCGGAAGATGGCCTAAGTGACAGGAGCATTTCTGCCACTGCCTGCAGAAGGCTGCCAAATCATCCACTGCTCCTCGGCTGGTGGTAAACACGATCAAGCCAGATGGTCTTATTGGATATTATACAGATACACAGCACAGCACACTCGCAGACCAACTTAGTGCTGCACCAATCGCCCAATGCTTCTCGGCTGGTCACTGAGTGGTCAGAAGGTTCCTCTCCTTTGCAGCTATTGCATTGCTGACCCAATCGCCCACTGCTCCTCAGCTGGTGGTAATCACGATCAAGCCAGATAGGGGTCTTTTTGGGGCCTAGTTGGGAGCCATCCTGTCTGCCGCTGCAGTGCCACTCCTAGATGAGCCACACTTGTGTGTCTTAGCATAGTTATCCAGCTACCTCGGTGCAACCTTTTGCCCTAAAATAATATTGTGAGTTGTTCAAAATAGACTGGAAATGAGTGGAAATTAATGTTATTGAGGTTAATAATAGCGTAGGAGTAAAAAAATGCTGCGATTTTAGCAGTTTTTAGAACCCGACACCTGAAGGTAATTAGAACCCAAAACCCAAAACTTGAAAAGTAGCCGGTGCACATCCCTATATAAAACACTAGCCAATCAGCTCCTTCCTGTCATTTTTCAAATACAGCCTGTGACATATCAGGTAGGAGCTGATTGGCCGGTGGTTTACCATGTACCATCACACAGTGCAAAACTAACAAATGCATAGTTCAGTGGTTCCTTGGTGAACTTGCAGAGGTGCCATGGGTTGGTATTTCAGGAGCAATTCAAGATTTTTATGTCCATTATAATAGTCAAATTGTGGACAAACAGAAGTGAATACTGTCCATTACCACTTAACTGACCCTAAGGATGAGAAACACAATTTATTTAATTTAATATTTGTTTCTGACTTTCTCAATGAGAAAACTGTAGCCTAGGGGTTCCGCAAAAAAACATTTCTTATGCTTCAGGGTGCCGTGATTCAAAAACTTTGGGAACCCCTGGCATAGTTTATCCACACATTTCAAGGAGCAACACAAATGGAAACCACTTCAATATGAAATTCATAGGGATGCAGAACATTCACACACTACACTTTGCTATTACACAAGATGTTAGACTCAGAAAGCGCTACTGCAAAATCTCCAGTATGACTCCTCCGGGAATTATACTTTTTAACCCTTATCAAGATGGCCACCACCACATGCACAGCACCATCTTTTTACTGTGTATGAAGAACTTTGTGGAAGAAATGCGACCTTAAATTAAAACCCACTTGACACCTGTTCTGGCACCTGCACCACTATTGCTTTTAAGAGACCAAGAGATCAACAGATTGCTTTCAAGAGATCAACAGCAAGTGAACTGCCTACATTAAACTCTGCTACAAGCTCCGCTTCGTGCACTTCAAACAGTGTAACAGTAAATACAGATTTACTCAATAAACCATACAGCCTGGAAAAATGAAAATGGGATGCCAATATTTTGGCCCCAAAAAAGCTGGGATTTAAATCCCAGTATTGGAAATGTATTTTATGAATAATTTTACTACTGTCTATAGCCAGTGGTACTAATGCCAAAAACACCCTGGGTGTTAGCACACTCTGGAAGTTCATATTAATGATCGGTGCAACAAAAATATTTTGCCCCATTTAGGAACAATGCAGCTGTTCAGAAAGCAAAAGCAAGCAATGTATTGTCTGGGTATTAGGCCTATATGAGTAATGACAACAAGCTCTGGGTTTGGATTTATTCCAGTACTTAATAAAACAAAAAGGGTCATGAAGACTTGGGAAATTTGTAGAAATAAGAAAAACCTACACAAATCCCCAAGAGACTGTGCGTAAATATAGAACTAGTGTGAAAACAAATTAGACACTGCTGTGGTTACAGTTTATACTGCTTTTATAGTGTACAAAAGCTTCAATTTACTGGTGATTTTTGCAACCCTGCTGGCAACGACGTGTTGCAACGGTGAGGTAAGTATTCAAGCAGTGGCGTAACTATAAATTTTGCTTCCCCCTGCCAAAAAGTTTGTGGCGCCCCCCCCAGGCTCCTCTCCACCATGTATCCCCAGCATGTGACGTGATAACATCACATGCATAACGGAGAAGCTGAAGCAGGATAGAGGAAGAGAGACCAGCAGACACTGCTGCTTCCCTTGGCTCCAACGCATCCCAGGCCGCTCTAGCATGCCCATCCGCCCACCTTTCCTGTACACAGTAGCCAATAGCCAGCTCTGTGTACAGTCAATTGAATCAGTGGGGGAATTTGTCATCTCTGTCATGGCCCCACCCACGCTGCGGCTGACTCGTTTCCAGTGCTCAGGCAGTGGCAAGAAGCAACATATCAGTGCGTCAAGCGGGTGCCAGCTCCCACACAGACCCTGCTGCTGCTTGCTCCCCCAAGCGGCTGCTGGGGCTGCCTTACAGTAGTTATGTCACTGTATTCAAGGTGGTATGGACCCCACTGGAGGCAGAAAACAGTGTGCACTAAACTCCTTGCACCCAGTGTAGATATGACACTGGGGTGAATGCATTTTGCACCAAAGAACATTACAGTAAACACACCTTGCACAGCTTGGAGAACTGCATGAGTTTCAAGATAGTTCCAGATTAAGGTGGGTGTGGAGCACCTGGTATACTGTGTGGGCACATGGTATACTGTACTCCGGGCCCTCTTCTGTCTGGGGCCCCCAGCCAGAGCACAGTGACAACAATAGCATACCATCCAACATCTGAAGAACAAAATTTAGAAAGGGTGTGTGGCCATGAGTAAAGGGGCGTGGCCACATCCCCTTTCCTATACTTACAATGGGCAGTTGGAGACCCAAAAAACAGTACATGCCATGAAAGAACGGTAATGTACTGCCCTGACTCCTGTTCCAGTGTGTAAGGGCCTTATTCTAGTTCACTCTTTCTGACAAAATCCTTCTTAGATGGACAAAACCATGTGCACTGCAGGGGGGCAGATGTAAAATGTGCAGAGAGAATTAGATTTGGTTTAGTTATTTTGTTTCTGTGCAGGGTAAATACTGGCTGCTTTATTTTGACACTGCAATATAGATCTCACTTTGAAGTAAAATCACACCCAAATCTAATTCTCTCTGAACAAGTTACATCTGCCCCACCTGCAGTGCACATGGTTTTGTCCATCTAAGAAGGATTTTGTAATGCATCCAATGGGGAGACGGGACTCCAGGGCTGGGCAGGGGTGCAGAGAGCCGGACGGGGGACACTGTGAGCTGGTGATGGTATGCAGAGAGTTGGGTGGGAGAGGGAAGCTGGCAGCAAACGAATAAAAAAAAGAAAGTAAGCCCATACAAATGAATGGGCAGCCACTGATAAAGAGCTCTCAGACAACAAGGCTGCACTTTCATTTGTATGGTTTTTTTTTTCTTCAGCTCGGCTTCTGGCTCTCCCTGCCCAGCTCTCTAGGACACCTCCCCCCCCCCCTCCCTCCCACCTCAAGTGCAGAACTGTATTTGAGCACCACCAGCGAGCTGCCTGGAAATCATGTCAATTCAGCCTAATTTATGGGGCTCTTAGGCTGGCCCTGGTCTTTCTCTGCAAAGGTAACCCATGTGCCAGTTTTACACCAGTGAGGAACAGTAGTACAGTGTCTGTTTCAGTTTGAAAACAGGAGAAACCAGTGGTCGATGCACCTTGTTTATGGCTTGTCAGTGTTAGTGGTAAATGCTAAACTTACAGTAGAAAATTTGTACATAATTTAGTACTTTAATTAAATACATACATACATACATACATACATACATACATACATATGACAATCTGTGTCTGGACAGTATTATTAATAAATAATAAGGTGCATTTACCATGTAAACTATTTTTAGAATTATTACAATTTATTTATGGTGCCACTATGTAAGTCTCCATAGAGCCATATAGGGAATATTATAATTATTCACAGTAGAAAAAATACTTTTAACTATTATTTTTCATTAACAGTTTCTTATATAGCACATATATATTCCTCGGCACTTTACAGAGAATATATTTGAACATTCACATCAGTCCCTGCCCCAGTGGAGCTTACAATCTATATTCCATACCACATTTACACGCACACACAGACATTCTAGGGTTAAGTTGTTTGGGGCCAATTAGCGTATCAGTATATTTTTTGGATTGTGGTAGGAAACCGGAGTACCCGGAGTAAACCCACGCAAGTACGGGGAGAATATACAAAGTCCGCACAGTTAGAGCCATGGTGGGAATTGAACCAATTACCTCACCGCTGTGAGGCAGTAATGCTAACCATACACCATCCATACTGCTCAAACTACAGATGTTTTATAATACAGTGTTTTGTAACACCATACAAAGAAACTGTACAAGGAGACAAAACTTAGCATTACAGTAAATAAATAACAAAAATAGAGTACAGGTAAAATGAATGCCACAGTTTAATACACATTACAGCTTAAATGTAAGTAGTAAGGACTTGGTCAACATACTACTAGAGGCTTGTGGCCAAAGATGGAGATGAGTATGCGGACAAAGAGGGACACTGAGTGTTTGAGTATGGGAGAGCTGTAAGTGAAATGTGAAGAGAAGAGGGCTTTGACAACAGGAGGGAAGAGGGCCCTGCTCTGAAGAGCTTACAATCTAGTAGCAAGGGGAGACAGACAGATTACATGAGGTGCAAGCAAGGGGTAGGTGGCTATATAGCAGGATGTAAGCAGGCAGAGATAGTCAAGGCATGAGGCAGGGGTCGGAGGACAAGCCTCAGGACTAGTTTATGCAGCGGAAGGGTACGCTTTGATAAATAGGTAAGTTTTCAGTGCCCGTTTGAACAGATAAAACATACAGTAACAGTGTTGAAAATGAAAATAACTACTGCACATACTCCATCTTGTTCCAGCATGGAGCCTTCATTTTCTGTACCAAGATGACAGCTGACCTAACTGTTGTACTGCACAGGGCCTGATTAAATGTACCAGGTGCCCAAGACTTACACACATCTAGCCCCCCCCCTTGTAATGCTGCTAAACACATGTATATGGGTATGGGTGCTCAGGGACTTGTCAGTTATACTGCCCACGTGCATGTAACACAGGTTATACAACTGGTATGCAGGATCTAATGCTTGTGACGTGTGAAAGAGACTTTGGCTTTAGGCTGCCCAGCTGGTACTGTAGCACAATGTACATAAAGTAATGGTTAATTCAGTAAGTTACATTAAGCACTATCAGGAAGAGTGATAGCTAACAAGCATTAAATAAATTTGGCCTTAATTTTATTCCGCCGCTGATACCTGCAAGGTGCCCACCAGTCCTGGTGCCCTAGGCTGCAGCCTAATCAGCCTATTGTTTAATCAGACACTGGTATTGCACATTTGTAAACTCATCTAGTCCTGGTGTAATAGTGCCAAAATGGGAGACAGTAGTCTAATAGCAGTAGCCACACTAATAATGGTATCACTGGGAGGGATTAAGTCAGTGGTATTTTCCTATATGTATATTTTACGCCCTTCAAGGGACCTCAAAGTTATATTTTCTAGTCAATGGAATTTAAAAAAAAGTGCCATAAACCATAGTCACCTTGGCCCTTATTCTGTTTGGTGCGTATATTTCCGATTTATTTCGGAGAGGTCCGCACGCCACGCTGTGCGGACATCGTACGAAAAAACGCCCACCGGTCCTCCGCATTCGGACGGACTCACTCTTTAAGAAGAGGGCGTGTTTACGGACGACATCCAAACCTTTGCGTGTGCGGTGGACACACACATATTCTGCACGGTCTTACAGCGTATGCACGGTCTTACCGCGTCAGAACGGACGGGAACCTGGCCGTACGCACCGATGCTGTGTATTTACGCACAAATCACCACTATTATCTGAACACCGAAATCTGTAACACGACCCACTTATGCAATTAGGCAACCTCATTAAAAAGGGATTGTTTTTAATGGTCATCTATTATTTCTCAAATTGATAATTAAACACTTTGGGGGACATTTACCAAAATGGATTCGTAGAAAAAAGGTGTATTCGTAGGGAGAAATACACCTTTTTTTTACGAATTTGTATTTTCGGGATTTACAATCCCAAAAATACAACAATTCGTAGTCCTAAAGATGGAACATTCGTATTTGTAGTTACAAATACGAATGTCTACACCATCGATAGGATACGACAGAAATCACCATTCAAAAGAATGGTGGTTTCTGATTTACTAAGCAGCCGTACTGACAATACGGCTGCTTAGTGGTGTGAAACACCCACGCAAATACGACAGGAAAATAGAACACCATTTTCCTGTTCTATTTGCGTTTTAGCCTGCACGGATCAGTCAGATCCGTGCAGGCTGCAGTGTAAAAAAATAGAAAAAATAAATAAATTAAAAAAAAAAACGGCGTGGGGTCCCCCCCACAGCCGAAACCAGCACCAGGCTGAAGGAGCCGGGGCCGGTAATTAAAAATCAGGGAGCCCGACAAATAGGGGTTCCCCGATTTTTAACAACCAGCCCCAGGCTCCAGGTCCGGGGCTGGTTCCCAAAATACGGGGGACAAAATGAGTAGGGGTCCCCCGTATTTTAAGAACCAGCCCCAGGCACAACCAGCCGGCAGGGTAATGTCACAGCCGGGGGACACTTATAATATAAGGTCCCGCGGCCAAAACATTCTCCCTACCGACCAGTCAGCCTGGCCAGGGGCCCTGGGGGAGTGGGGACCCCCCCAATAAAGGGGTCCCCCCCCTCCAGGACTTACCTGACCAGGCTGAAGCCTGGTGCTGTCCCCGGTGACCCTGGAGCGGTGGTCACCGGGCTGATGGTATTGTGTAAAAAATAGATAAACCATTGTTTTTTACTGTGGCACTACAAGTGCCAGCAAGCCTCCCCAGCAAGCTGGGACTTGGAGAACCACAAGTCCCAGCCTGCTGGGCATTAAAGGGCCCGCTGGCACTTGTAGTTCTACAGTTAAAAAAATAGTGCACAAAACACACTGACACACTTTTAAAATAAAACTTTATTACACACAAAGCCCACACATACTGATACTTACCTATCTTCTTCCCATAGGTCGCCCTGGTCCTGTGTCGTCTTCGGGATCCATGTCGACGTCCTTCTTCATGTCGACGTCGCTGTCGGCGATGGTGTCCCCGTCCGGATCCGAAGAAATCCATTTGGGAAGCTGTGGAAGGAAATCCTACTCACCTGTCCCAGCGCGACGTAGTCCAGGTAAGGGTCTTTGCAAAAAAATAAACCGACAGCCCCGAAACCAAACCGGACTCTGACGGAGACGCACGTGTGTTTATTTACATCGTGCGGCTCCGCCTCCCGAATGCCGCTATTGGCCGCCTTGCGGCCTAGCGGCTCCTGATTGGCCGCTAGGCCGCAAGGCGGCCAATAGCGGCATTCGGGAGGCGGAGCCGCACGATGTAAACACACCGTGTGTCTCCGTCGTGTCCGGTTTGGTTTCGGGGCTGTCGGTTTGTTTTTTTGCAAAGACCCTTACCTGGACTACGTCGCGCTGGGACAGGTGAGTATGGTTTCCTTCCACAGCTTCCCAAATGGATTTCTTCGGATCCGGACGGGGACACCATCGCCGACAGCGACGTCGACATGAAGAAGGACGTCGACATGGATCCCGAAGACGACACAGGACCAGGGCGACCTATGGGAAGAAGATAGGTAAGTATCAGTATGTGTGGGCTTTGTGTGTAATAAAGTTTTATTTTAAAAGTGTGTCAGTGTGTTTTGTGCACTATTTTTTTAACTGTAGAACTACAAGTGCCAGTGGGCCCTTTAATGCCCAGCAGGCTGGGACTTGTGGTTCTCCAAGTCCCAGCTTGCTGGGGAGGCTTGCTGGCACTTGTAGTGCCACAGTAAAAAACAATGGTTTATCTATTTTTTACACAATACCATCAGCCCGGTGACCACCGCTCCAGGGTCACCGGGGACAGCACCAGGCTTCAGCCTGGTCAGGTAAGTCCTGGAGGGGGGGGACCCCTTTATTGGGGGGGTCCCCACTCCCCCAGGGCCCCTGGCCAGGCTGACTGGTCGGTAGGGAGAATGTTTTGGCCGCGGGACCTTATATTATAAGTGTCCCCCGGCTGTGACATTACCCTGCCGGCTGGTTGTGCCTGGGGCTGGTTCTTAAAATACGGGGGACCCCTACTCATTTTGTCCCCCGTATTTTGGGAACCAGCCCCGGACCTGGAGCCTGGGGCTGGTTGTTAAAAATCGGGGAACCCCTATTTGTCGGGTTCCCTGATTTTTAATTACCGGCCCCGGCTCCTTCAGCCTGGTGCTGGTTTCGGCTGTGGGGGGGACCCCACGCCGGTTTTTTTTTTATTTATTTATTTTTCTATTTTTTTTTACACCTTGCAGCCTGCACGGATCTGACTTGATCCGTGCAGACTGCTAGAAATAATTCGTATTAGCGGCCGTATATACGGCCGCTAATACGAATCATTACACCATCGGAGGGTTACAAAGCAGTCGTATCTGACTGCTTTGTAAATCCCCCTCCGGAACACGACTTTGCATACGACTTAAACAGTCGTATGCAGTCGTAGGGAAACAACCAATACGAAAAACTAGGTTTTTCATATTGGTAAATTTCCCCCTTTACTACCACTTTAGATTAAGCCTTACATCATGCTAAGTTCACAACATTCTTTCTTGCCCCTTTACGCCCATGTGTTATGTATGCATATTACATCATCAATTATTCTTCACATGCAAACACACACATACACATCAACACACTATGTACATCTTTACATTACCCTTCACTTTCAACCACTTGTATGCAATAAACCCATCTATATACTGTATATACCTTTTGCACCTTACATAAATAAACATCACTATTTATACTTATACTGTAAAATAATACAATAACACACAGACCACTTCTAACTTTCATCAACAAATTTATTAACATAACAAAAAAAAAAATAACATTTCACAGCAGGAGGTCGCAGAGGTCCTGCACATCTGCTGCCATGATCAGCAGGTGCTGCCGCAGCCTTAGGAGGGCCCCTCTGACACCCTCGCCTTCTTCCCTCTGGTCATCTGTGGGCATGTTAAAGGGGGTTCAACATTAATTATGCTATTCAGGTACCCTTGTACAGTCAATCCTAAGTACCTACAGCATGATAAATCATACATACAAACAATTACATAGGCAATCGTGTTTCTAATGAAAAAAAAAATATGATGGTGCCACACACACACACACAGTGGCTTACACTACAGAATATGTGACTGATAAAATTGCCAATGTATGTATCAAAATCACAACAACACTTGAGCCTCACTCACACTCCTGCCTTAACACTCACCAATCTACTAGAAAGCTACATCCACTAGAACATGACACATTTTGCCATACATATATACCTGCATGTCACTGCTTAATAGCTAAACTGCATGATAGATAGATAGATAGATAGATAGATAGATAGATAGATACCACATTCAAAGGCTAGGCTAGTCCCTCTACCCCTTACTTCATGAATCATTGTCACATTGCTAGATAGGTGAAAGTGCAGCACTAATACGCTTCCATACACCAAACAATTTCTAAGGTAAATCCATCCTACATAATAGCTTTCAAAAATACATGGCAACAACACGGGCCCACTGGCTAGAGGGGGGCCCAGGGGAACTGCCCACTTGTGACTCCATTATAAATCCGGCCTGGCCATACTCCATTGATATTTTATTTATGCTTCTATACAAAGACCCTCCATAAATAAACACTCATCACCTACATGAGCCTCCAGATTCCACGTTTGCAGCATGGCCCTATAACCCCAAAGTGTGTCTGTTGTTATCCATTTGTTTGGACTAGTCTTTACTATATTAAAGCAAAATGTAATCAGCTGTGCGACATAACAAACTGTACCTAAATAAGTCAGTAATGAGGCATTATGTCTACTTACCACTGCCTGCCAGCTCCACACCCATTTCCTGCTCCACGTTGCTGGGTGGTGGGTAGTTGGGTAGGGGTAGGGTTGGGTCATCCTGACCAGGGTAGCTGGGTGGGGAAGGAAGGGGGAATGAGGAGGTTGGTGAGTGGCTAGGGGGAGGAGTGTGTGGAGGGGGAGTGGAGGTGAAGTATTCCTCCTCATGGCGGCCCTCATCCTCCTCCTCCTCCATCTCCACCTGTCCCGCCTCCTCCTCCTCCACCTCCACCTGGCCCTCCACTTCTACCTCCACCTCCTGGGCCACCTCCAGGGCCACCTCCTGGGCCTCCTCCTGGGCCTCCTCCTGGGCCTCCTCATGGCCCTCCTCACGGGCCTCCTCACGGGCCTCCTCATGGCCCTCCTCACGGGCCTCCTCCTGGGCCTCCTCACGGGCCTGTCTGGCTCTCTCCCGCGCTGTGGGTTAAACAAACAAAATGGTTGAGTGTCATTTGACATTGTAATTACTATAACAAGTACATATATCCACATTAATGCATGTGTTATATATCACACATATAGTATATGCCATTTCTATATCATCAACACCCAATTGACCTCATGTAATATAATTATTTAATAATGTGAAAATGAAAACATTCACTGTTAATTATGTGTATTTTGCATCAATACTTACAGCGTTCAAGACGCCGCCTCAAAGCCTGCAGAAGTTCCGGCTGGCGCCTCTGCAGGTCGGACCATCGCCTCTCCAACTGGGCGATGGTCCTCCGCACATTTGTGCGGGTGAATATTCTTGTCCCGATTGGACACATAGGGCCCTGCCCGTCCTAGCCTCCGCTCCATAACGGAGACCAGGGACAGCAGCTCCGCAGTGCTGAATGCCGCTGCTCTCTGATAAGAAGCCATTTTAGCAATGGCGCATGAAAAATATTCATGTCCTGTGATTGGTTGTTAACTTTACTATTTGGTATTAACTTTATTATCCATATTGACATGAACATTGTGTATGCGCCCTACAATCGGCGAAAACATCGCACCGCCAAGCAACGCGTGCTATAGCTTGGCATCGCATAGCTGTACTTCGCATTACATACTGTATGCATTTATGTGTATGCATACATTTAGAAGAAAAAACACATACATATACTAGCAGTTCTCCTGACTACACCATATTGGACACCTAATACACCTAAGCTGGCTGCCTGCCTGCCTGCCTGGCTCCTACTTCAAATATATTTAAAAATAAACACCCAACAATATATATATATATATATATATATATATATAATAATAAATATTACATCTACAAATAAAATAATCACCAACACATACCACACATACATGGTGAAAAAAAAGTATGAAAATCAATCTACTCACCAGACATGGATGATAAGCTCAGCTACAATATTGGAAACATAAAAAACATTTTCAAATCTATGTACAAGGTATAAGTGTGACCTGCAATATTGGTCTTAAACCAATACACCTCAAACATAATACGTAGTGCAATTGATATTGGCATTAAGAGGCCATGGTGGCTAATTATAAATTTCAAGGACACAAAATGAACATCATTTTCCACCTTGATGGGTGTAATTGATCAGAAATTGGGTTGGTCTGTGCAACATTCAAAAATGTACCTGAAGAATCTTTGGGCAACAGAGTCCCGCAGCTGGTATCCCCGACGGCTTTCCGGGGAGCGGGATGGGCGCAGGGGAGGATCTTGCGGCTCAGATGGAACCTCCCACTCATCAAAGGGTATCTCACGCCGCACAGCTATGCTGTGAAAGAATGCACACAAGCCCACAATCCTCGACACCATTTCAGGCGCATACTGTAAGTCACCACCAGTCCGGTGGAGCACTCTAAATCGACCCTTTAACAGGCCAATTGAGCGCTCCACCACTTGCCTGGTGGCAACATGCGCCCTATTGAATGCCTCCTGTGGGCCTGGTGCTGGGGAGCTGTACGGCGTAAGTAGCCAGGGCGTACATGGGTAACCGGAGTCACCCAGAACTCACGCATCACGGCCTTCAAGCTCTTGGAGTCTCTGCCAAATCCCGGTTTGTCGGATAACATGAGAGTCATGGGCACTTCCGGGAAACTTCGAGTTGAAGGCGAGAATTTCCATGGATGGGCCACATACCACCATCACGTTGAGTGAGTGGAACAATTTTCGGTTCCTATAGATCTTCTCACTTCGTGATGGAGGCACAAATGGTACATGGGTGCCATCCACAGCCCCTATCACATTAGGGAAGCCAGCAATTTGATGGAATGCCTGGTGGCTTCTGTGAAGGGTCTCTTGGGCAAAAGACATGGCCATGAAGTGCCCCTTGCGCCTAAACATGGCTGACGTCACACGCCTCAGGATTCTGCTGAAAGCCGGCTGAGATATTCCAGCAAGTACTGCCACTACTTGTTGGAATGATCCTGAGGCGCAGAAATGCAAGACCGCCAGCAGCTGAGTGTGAGGTGGAATTGCCGTCGTGAGCCCATGAAGAGGTTCTAGATCACTCTCAATTAAAGAGAGTATATCAAGAATGACATGTGGGGGTAACCGGTACCTAGTAAGTACCTCATCATCGGGCATCCCAAAGAGTGTCACCCGTGTGCGAAAGATTCTTGCACGTCCTGGCCTCCTTGGGCGACGAGTGGGTTGAGCCGCAAGTGCTCTTAGCCCATTAGCCACAAAGTCCATCATTGCTTCAGCAACCTACAATGAAATGATCAAATAAAATGGAACACCTATGCAAAGAATGCTCATCCCAAAAAATTAGTATAATTATATGAATCCAGAGGTACAATAGACGGCCGCCCAGTGAAGTCCCGAATACCAAAAAATGAGTATAATTATATGAATCCATACGTACAATAGACGGCCGCCCAGTGAAGTCCCGAATATCCATAATGATCTACAATGATGTAACAATAATATTACCTCACCACACAACTTTGTAAACACAAATATCTCTATTACATTTAACACCTAAACACTAATTAAGTATTATATGTAAGAACAATTGATCATGAAATCATGTAGTCTGAAACATGTATGACAAATTGAAAGAATATGTTGGGTGAAAATGCATGGCACATCAAAGTGTGCGCCTTCTGATGGTGTGAAAGGGAATGTTGTAACATGAATAACCTCCATTGTGAACTGTAACAGTATTTCACATTGAAGTATGACACATTTCAACTATTGATGGGACATGTAGTTCACCAATATATGGTGGCACACAGGTTTAACACCTGTGTGTTAAATGGTGGCCAGGTAACATGATTCATTAATGCTAACAAGCCTTTGCTGAACAAAAAATCTGTAATATGTGAACCAATGGTGCATACATTATTACCCTTACATTGTTAATGTATATCATCTCTACAATGACCATGGGAGAGCTTACCTTAGACCCGGGCACAATACAGATCTGGAGACAAATGAATCTAGCAGCAAACCACTATTTATAGGCCTATCACATGTGTTGTGCATGACATCAGTGATGACTATTGCATGACTTGTGGGGTGGATTTCCAAATGGATTGGGTTACTTACATTTTTGGTACATTCACAACAATAGCACAGTACTAATGAACATTCACAGATAGCATTTATGATTTTATAACGTTGGAGGTGGCCATTATAGTAAATCTTACAACATTTCACCTAAATTAGACTTTGAAGGTACGCCAGGTTTTGTAAATTCGAATTGCCGCTGCTATGGGCATGGTCTATGCGCCGCACAAACAGCACAGCGTACGCTGCCGTACGGAACGCTGCCGTATGGAACGCTGCCGAAAAAAAAAAAAAAAAAAACAGGGTGGGGCTGAAGTACGCCACTGGCACAAATAAAGGTGAGCTAGAACCACAAAATGGTGTTGCAAACATGGCTGGCTCTCATTCTGAGGGAGAGCAAGAGATCCATAGCCTCATGGAATGCCTGGACTCCAGCACCTCCTATGTGCCCCTCCAACAACAGGCATTTGGAGGAGAGCAGGCAGCTGGGCCATCTTCTGCCTCAGCAGAATCATTGGGAACACAGCAGGTGGCTTCCCAAGATAGTAGCATGGCCAGCACTTCAGGTACAGCGACAGGTGGCCGTGGCCGTGGCCGTGGTCAAAAGAGCCCGACAGAGGATCCAGACACCAGGAACATGGCATTCGAACCGCAGGAGCTTGCCATTCTGGTACCCCGTGCAAGGGATTGGATAGAGTGTCCACAGGAGAAGCTGACACACACCAGGAAATGGAAGATTTGGGATGACATAACCGCGGAGATTAATGTGGTAGCTCCACAAGTTTGTGAGAGGGAGCATGTGAAGAAGAGGCAAGTTAAAGTGTGCTACATTTGTGCAGAAGTAGACCAGTAATGTTTGTATTATATGTTAGATGGAGTTGGTGAATGGACGCTGACGTTGCTAGGAGCAACAGACATGATTGGCATGTCTCTTATTCTATATTTATTGGAGGATGAGTGGGAATGATTGTTCTAAGTGTTGTGTTGATAGTTTTACATAATGTAAGTTATGTAGAATGAAGCACACGTTGACATCGGTAGCAGATTACAATGCATGCTACATCAAACGTCAGGGGTGACATGTATTAATATGAGAACTTTGCATGCAGGTGGCACGACTTCAAAACCAACCTGAAGAAGAAGCTGACCAAACGGCGGGAACACAGCCAAACCTCTGGGGCTGGCCCCATGCCAGCAAAATTGAAGCTCACCCCCCTGGAAGAGATGGCAGTTGGCTGCATAGCCATAGAGGAGATCCGGGGGGTGAGCAACATGGATAGCGAGGCCCCAGCGGAAGTCTTTGCTGCTTATGTTGAAGGTAATTATTTGGCATGGCATAAGTAGTTGGTACTAATTTTCTTGGAATGTGTTGTAATTGTAATTTTCTCTTTCACCAGCATCCCCGCCGTTTGGTCAGGCAAGTCTTCAGGAGGTGGAGGAGTCTGTGCCACCTGCCACCACTGCCAGACATGTGCAGCAGCAGCCACCGGCCACACAGGATGTGGACAGGTGGGTGGAGATGCTTGGGCAGATTCACCAGCAGGGAGAGATAGCATCAGAGCGGATGCGTAGGACGGAGGAGGTCATGATGGGTCTTGTCAGCACCCAGCAGTCCGTAGCTACCAGCCTGCGGGTGCTGGCAGATCAATCCTGCTGGATGAATGACCTCCTCCAAGACCTAGTTACCACCAATCAGGCCCTATTAGCAGCTGTCTTTGGTGCTTTCCCACCACCAGCACTCCCTGCTGGCAGAAGGGGAAGAGCATCATCCCCTTCGCCATCATCTGCCCCACCTGCCCCACCATCCCAACGTGGCCATAGCCGTGGGCGAGGAGCTGCTGCTGCACGTGGCAAGGGCCCTTCCAAGCTGAAAAAGCCCCGCACATGAACTTGTGTCCACATTAATCTCCACCCTTATGTCTTCCCAAATCTTTCATTTTGCTGTGTGTGTGTCAGCCTCCTGTGTGCAAACCAATCCCATGCACAGGGTACCCACATTTGCCCTCGGTTCGAATGCTGTGTTTGGTTCCTCTGTTGGCCTCTTTTGGCTGCCATTACTGTCTGCTGTACTTGAAGTGTTGGTGCTATACTTTTGTTGTGAAGCCACCTGATGTGTTCCTAATGATTCTGCTGTGGCTATGTATGTAAATAATACCTTGTTATATTTTTATTTATTTTTCTACATTCCTGGTGTGGTACCTTTAATTTGTTGCATGTGTCCTAAAACATGCTTTTTCCATTTTCTGTTTGACGTTAGTGTAATAAATTTATATTGTGATCCCCAAATGTGTGGTTTTATTGGTAAATGTACAAGTGACATGTATATTTATATTAGTGATAGGAAGTTCTGTCCATTGCTTGCAGTGTAAATGTGTGTAACAAATGCAGCCGTGCTTTGAGCATATATTTGTGTGTTTAGTAATGGTCCATTTAAGCTACAAGGTTTCCAATTGAAGCAATGAGAAGAGTGTAATTAATGAGTAATGAGTAAAGGAGTGGATTGTATTGTGTTTAGCTGAAATTAGTTGAGGTGCGCCCGTACTGATTGGGCGTTCCGAATGCCTAGCGCATGACCGAGTGGTGTCCGCAAAGCAATACTTGCTTATGAAGACCGCATGTTTCCTGCCTTTTTGTTCGCGTGCATTCGGTGTGCTGTCCGAATGTACGCGTACCATAATTAGTGCACTCCCTCGTGTACGCCCATGTTTACGCCCAGTTTAGCCCAATTTGAAACTACGCCCCTGTGTAGTTCCGAATGACGCCCATATTACGCCCATATTTCCCGAGTGAATGCGGTGCACATTTCTGTACGGTATTGGTGAGAACAAGTACGGAGACCTTGCGTGGCACATGCGCATAGCGTTGCCCACGCATGCGCAGACGGCTAAAAAACGCCATCCGAAAGAGTGCAGGAAAGTACGCACAGACCAGAATAAGGCCCCTTGTGATCTGCAAATTGGTGACAATAACCCAATCTCTGAAGTGCGTTAATAAACATCAACCCATGTTACTAATACAAAGGAATTTTCCATGGAAAAAAACAAAACAATTTATAACTTTGCTAATCCCAGATTAGTTTTACTCAGGACATTGCTTAACTCTTTATAGGTCATTGCAACAAGTAGGGGCTTGTTCATTTTGTGAGCTGTAATACACACAACTAAAGGGTGGGTGCCGTACGGGGTCCCGACAGTCGGGATCCTGACAGTCATTAACCCGACGTCGGGATCCCGACTATTAAAACACCGACAGCCGGGTTCCCGACGGCCGTCGGCTATTTTGCCTCGCGGGGGTCCACCGTGCCCACAGCGTGGCGAGCTCAGCAAGCCCGCAAGGGGCTTTGTTGTGCTGGCCACGCTGTCTGAGACCAGGCAGTTGGGATCCCGATGTCGGGATAATGACTGTCGGTGAATCATACCACACCCATCAAGGATAATTGTATTGATGAACCTGTGATGAACCAATCATTGTCAATTGTGTAAATAAATATATTTTCCAATATGCCTCTTAAAGGTAACATCAGCTCATTAAAAATAATTCAGTTACAAATAACTTTTTATGGTAGGAATAATTGGACAAATCATAGTGCAACTTTAACTGTACATGTAGCCCACAAATACCGGACAGCTTTATTCAGTTTAGGAGCAGGGCTCACTGCCACCATGTGCCACCCCTACTCCCTAACCCATTATGTCAGGTCAGTGGCAGCATAAAGTTGGGAGTTGCCTGGACACTCGACTGCTCCAGGGTTTGTCCTTCGGATCCTCCGGGAAGCACTGAAGCAGCGCTAGTGTCTGCAGGGTGTTCTTCCTTGCACCATGCTAACCAGATGCAGGGGCATTGCTCACATACTACTTCTGACGAACCTCACTTTATTTTAGATGGCAATTTAGATTAGAGGTTGGACACACAACCCTGAAATCTAAATGTCTGTGCACATGATGCATCTTCCTTTCTCAGATGTAACATGGTTTTGCCTAGGTACAAAGTACAGTACTTCAATATTTTGCTTTGCTTCAAACCCAGAATCAGCAACAATGTGCCTCCTAACAAGTGACCTGTCTCCAAATTAATGGAACCCAATATTTTCAGAACAGGAGACTGTCAATAGAGGTGTGGATTGTTTTGTCGACCGTAATTGTTTCGGAAGTCAATAGGTCGACCATCATTTGTCAACAGGCCAAAGGTCAACATGAAAAAGGTTGACATGCATTAGGTTGACAAACAAGCAAAAGGTCAACATGGAAAAAGGTTGTACAAAAGAAAGGGTTTGACTCTGTATTGCACTTATTTGTATGTGCAGCACCACCAAAATTCCTCCTGTTAGTGAGGAACAGTATAGTAATCGAGGAAAAGAGGGGGGGATTGGGGTGCGCTACCTAATATAAAATCTGTACCTCCCAATATAACATAATAAAATCAATATAACATTTCAGAAATTCGTTTCCTTGTATTTTGGAGACATCCACAATGATTAGGCCCAGTCCATGTCTGGAAAAATAGTCCTTTTATTAAAGATGAACAAAACCAGACGCGTTTCGTCTATAAGACTTCATCAGGGGTAATAACTATTAGAAGAATTAAAGGTACTTATGAGTTATCCGGGCGCCCGATTTCTAAATTGGGTCGGATCGGGCACATCGCATCGCATCGCATGCGACCATCGGATGCGATGCGATGACCCGATTTTTCCATAGGAATCAATGTTAAAATGGACTGAGTCCATTTTAACATGGAATTCAATGGGAAAAAGGGGTCCTTTTCATACCCCTACTATCCAAGTGGGCATGGAGTTGGATATAAACCTGTGGCTAGCGTAGCGAGCCACCGAGCCCGAAGCGTGGCGAGCGTAGCGAGCCCCGCGTGGGGACATAGAATACCGTCCCCTCGCGGGGCTCGCTTCGCTCGCCACGCTTCGGGCTCGGTGGCTCGCTACGCTCGCCACAGGTTTATATCCAACTCCATGCCCACTTGGATAGTAGGGGTATGAAAAGGACCCCTTTTTCCCATTGAATTCCATGTTAAAATGGACTCAGTCCATTTTAACATTGATTCCTATGGAAAAATCGGGTCATCGCATCCGATGGTCGCATGCGATGCGATGCGATGCGATATCGCATCGCATCGCATCTGATTGTATGCCTTAACTTAAAGCATACAATCAAAAAATCGGGCGCCCGGATAACTCATAAGTACCGAATTAAATTTGTGCAGCTGATCCTGGTAGGAATATCTGCTGATCACTCAATAAATAACATCACAATGTAATTTTTTTTGATAAGATCCAATATTGGAAAAGATTTTTTCTGGACTTGGTAGATTGATGGGCTTCTGCTATAATTAAATGAATCCTTGCTAGGAGTAATATCAGGACACGCTTTCTGTCAGTAACCTCCTTGCTCTGCATTCAGAATAGGAATTCCTATTCTGAATGCAGAGCAAGGAGGTTACTGACAGAAAAAGCCGTTTCTATACTGGATATGCGCCCGTTTTTAGATCAAAACCGACGCATCACAATAATTTATCCAGTATCAGCTATACATACAGACTACTCCTATTCCAAAATATTAGCTGTATGCGTGTCATCTATTTTAAACATAGACGGCGCAGTACAGCAAGTGCCGGGCAGGTATCTATTTGAAGTATCTATTTGAAGTGCTGGGATTGTTGCCCTGACACTTGCGGGTCTAGCTGTGATCGCTTCTACTTTATCTCTGTGCATGTGTCCGTCTTTTTCAATACTGGATATATTACAACAGATGACAGGTAGATTGTGCTTTAGATGCCAAATTTGGATGCTACGATACTCGCGGTCTTAGCCGCGGACGCAGTAGCGCTCCTATTTATTTTAAGGGTGCAACACAATTCACATTCAATACATTTAAATCATGATTTGAAACAGAGACATGGACCACCGTGACGCCGACGCGCGTTTCACGGGTAACAGTTTTGTCAAGGCGAACCCGATTGCTCCATTCTGGGGGATTTTAACTTGAAGGGCACCAGTCAGAGCCGATGTACATCGGCTCTGATTGGATAAGCTCAGAGAATATTGTCCGGGCAATTAACCTGCAATATTAAAGAACTACAATTTAAAAGCAGGGGAAACAGTGTACTCATTTGAAATCATTAAACTGATACAGTGCTTCCCAGTGGAGGAATATTTAAAACCACATACAAATAAAGTAACAAACTATATAAATTGCAACAGTCTGTAGGGATACTGCACGTGTCAGAATATATTTCAAAACTGTGTACAACAATTACCCTACATAAAATTTCCTAAAAAGTATAAGTCTAATTCTAAGACGTAACAAAAATAACTCTGCAGAAACTACAATAAGAAAAGACAAAAAGGATACCGTTGTTTCTTGACAAACATTTGTTTATTTAATCATACACAATTTTCTTATATTTCAAAATTATGACAGTTTTTAACAATTATTAATAAAGAATTGTAATTTTAAACATCTTTTCAAATTACCTCTGTGCGCCAACAAAGGAGACACTCCTTTTCTGTCCCCCCCTATTTTAATGCAATAGTAACCTGTGAGAAAAGTGAAGTGAGTATAGCCAGTGTAGCTAGTGAGCCAAGGCCATGAGGGAATATATTTGTACAGATGGCGGTCATAATACAGAAGACAAGATTTAGCAACACCCCCCCCCAAAAAAAAAAAAACAGCAACTTTGTCTATCATTATGTTCTTGACCATTGTCATATTGATCTTTTGATTCTGTTGACCTTTTGTACTTATCAGTATTTTCCACTGTCGACATTTAGTAAATACAGATAGTGGTAGATGCTCAATTAGTTCAGCAATACTACTCAGGTGCATGAGGGAGGGATTAATACTGAGTAAGTAAAAAAAAGCAAATATTTTCCACCTTGTTGACTTTGATTCTGCACAGAGATCCTCTTGATTACAAAAGCCTATTTGAACCCTTGTGCTTTGTGGGGTGTTCATACATGTTATAAAACCATAAGAAGTGTAGAACATCACAGGTTGGCAAAATATGACAAGTTGTTTACAAGAGGGCACCAGAATATATCTTGAGGTTCAAACTATTAAAAACTTTTAGAAGTTGCAGAAAGCTGACAGGTTTTCAGTGATGTTGACAATCCACACCTTTGGTATACTTATGTGATTGGATTTACAGTTTTGCAACACATATATATATATATATATATATATATATATATATATATATATATATATATATATATATATATATAAATATATATATATATATATATATTATTTTATATATTTTTGCTACATATTTGTTTTAACTTTTTGGCATATGCATCCAGTTTTAAGCATCAGTCAAGGGTTTGGCTGCATACTTGATTGAATTAAATTCTTATAACAATACTGTTCCAAGTCTAGATCAATCTCTCACAGATCTCCTTATCATCTTGTTACTGTATTGTGATGTGTCTAGTGCCTGCCAAGTCTGCCAATAAAAATATGAATTGTTCAGTTGAAAAGCTGAATTAAAAGGGTACACAGCAGTGACAGAGCATCAGCAGACAAAGGTTTTTATATAGTCCTGGTAGTCCAATCTGTATAATTTATGTAGAAAGTGACCAACATATTTTCCTTTTTTAAATGTGCTTTTTTTCTAAGTTTATCTTGAGTGTATGCTTTTCTTCAGGGGCAGCATAAGAGAGGCGGGGTTTTTGTGCACTCTTCTTGTTGGCGCAATTACACAGAATAATTTGGCACTGTGGGGTTTATTCTAGTTCATTCTTTCTGACAAAATCCTTCTTAGATGGACAAAACCATGTGCACTGCAGGGGGGCAGATGTAACATGTGCAGAGAGAATTAGATTTGGGTGAGTTATTTTGTTTCTGTGCAGGGAAAATACTGACTGCATGATTTTACACTTCAATATAGATCTCACTTTGAAGAAAAACCCCACCCAAATCTAATTCTCTCTGCACAAGTTACATCTGCCCCACCCGCAGTGCACATGGTTTTGTCCATCTAAGAAGGATTTTGTCAGAAAGAATGGACTAGAATAACCCCCTGTGTTAGGTTCTACTGCTCATGCAAAGGGCTTCAGGGGCATGGTTCTTTTTGACTCAAGTGATCTCTGTGGTACGCCAGAGAGGTAATAAATAATAAGCAAGGTGAAAGGTGTGGTGTTAGGTGTGGGACTGCCTTTACCCATGTGACCATGTGCAGTGTACGCACCCTGCACCCTTTATAGATAGACCTATACTATTTCTATGAATTTCTGAGGTAAAGATTTTGAATCTGTGACCTGATTATTTATTATTATTTATTTACAGTTTCTTATATAACTTAAAATGTTGACAACACTGAAAGAACAAACTGGGTAAAACAGACAGACATAGAGGTTGGAGGTCCCTGCTGCAAGCTTACAATCTATAGGGACGTAGGCAGGAAACACAAGGACAGGCATCAGTAATAGCATAGCAGTCCCAACAAGTTGCAAGTCCTGAAGGGAAGCTACTGTATATAGTACATGAGTGACTCTGAGGGTTATGTGGGTGGTACATAAATGTGATAGGCTTGCCTGAAGAGGTGAGTTTTCAGGGAACGCTTGAAAGTTTGCAGGCTAGTACAGAGTCTTATTGTGCATGGAAGGGCATTCCATAAGGTGGGCGCAGCTCTATGAAAGTCCTGTAACAGTGAGTTGGAGCTAGTGATCCGTGCAGAACAGAGATGCAGATCTTGTGCAGAGTGGAGAGAGTGAGTTGGGAGATATTTTGTAATAAGTAAAGAGATATAGGTTGGTGTGGTTTGGTTAATAGTGTTATGTGAGTAGAAGTATTTTGTATTGAATACGGTAGAATAGGGTCAACCAATGGAGGGACTGGCAGAGCGGATCAGCAGACGATGAACATCTGGCTAGGAAGATCAGCCTCACAGCAGCGTTTAAAATAGATTGCAGTGGTCAAAGTCTGTTCTTAGGAGGACCAATGAGGAGACTATTGCAATAAGCAATGCAGGAGATAATGAGTGCATGGATTAGTGTTTTGGCAGTGTCGTGTGTAAGATAGGGTGTTTATGTCATGCACCAGTATGTACCCCTATTACTGTACTGAAACTGAGTCTGCTGCCCCCCCTCCCAAATATATATATATATATAGTGTGCCATCATCTCAGTTCACCCGTTTGAGAAGAAACTGCAGCAAAGAGGATGATTTTTCCTCTCAAGCCGCCCTACTATCACAAAGATTCATTGAAAAAGGCTATGAACCATTGAAAATAGAACAGGCAAAATTGAAGGTTCTAGGAAGAACAAGAGAAGACACCTTATGTCCATCAAGTGATAAAAAGAACAAACCCCTGTTTCAAAAAAGATCATTCATAACCCAGTTTAACAAAGAAAATCACCAAATCAAAAAAATATTATCCAAACATTGGGAGATACTCCTCAAGGACACCATATTAGGACCACATCTACCACCCAAACCGGATGTCATTTTTCGTCGTGCAACCAATCTAAAAAGCTTAATTGCTCCCAGTCAATTTAAAACTCAAAAAACGATGCCCACTACTAAGAATCATCATTTTTTGTCTAACGAAACTAGATGCACCCAATGCAGGAAATGCATCTGTTGTAAATTTATGGAAAGAACCACATTTAAACAAACCATAGATAAAAAACAGTACTCATTAAACAAACCAGCCTCTTGTAATTCCATATATGTGATCTACAGGGTGACATGTGGATGTGGACTTGCATATATTGGGAAGACCAAACGGTTGGCTAAAATCAGAATACAAGAACACATCCGGAATATTAAGAATAAATTGACATCACACAGTCTACCAAGACATTTCATCGACAAACATGATTCTAAAGTAGACACGACCAACTTCAGCTTCACCATTTTGGAGATTGTGGAACAAAACCCCAGAGGCGGAGATAGAGACCTTAAATTATCCAAACGTGAAACATTTTGGATTTATACCCTAAATACATTATATCCAAAAGGCCTCAACGAAAATGTTGACATAGTTTCCTTTTTGAATCCCTAAAGAGTCCTGGCCTCCCCCTTTTCTTGTTCCCTGCTTTTTCTTCACCCTTAAATTGTAATTTACCCACATTGGGTTCACCTTTTACTAGTACCTCTAATATCCACTATTATAAACCCACATCGGGTTCACCTTTAACTAGTACCTCCGATATTCACATATAATCACAAGGTACAATTTCTTTATATGTCTGGAGTAAGTACTCATCACTGAGCACCCGCACACTTGGGCTATGTCTGAACATAATAAAAATAATAAAAATATGAATATGTATGTCTAAATGTATACATGTAATATGTAACAATATACTTCAATCTCATAAAATTGTATAAAACTTTATATTACAATGTAAACAACATATACATGTAACTACATACCCGATACAGATAAGTGTTTAAAATACTGTATGACGATGTAGCCCAAATTTAACGACTGTGAAACCCAGTACATCCCAAAATATAAACCTTATAGGCACGCTCTTAATTGTCCTCTATTGAGTCCAATGAGAACCTATCACATAGTTTCACTTTAAATTTTAAAAACTAAGCCAGTAATTAGTATTTATAGGCACGTTCTAAATCGTTCCCTATTGAGTCCAATAAGAATTTATCACTAAGTTTCACTTTAAAACTTTAAAAATAAGCCTATGATTAGCTTAATATTTTTATCTACATCACATTTTTTCATAGCTCATAATGGCATTTGTATCGTATCACATATATTTGTTTAATCCATATGAAAATTTTGGCAGTTAAGGGCCATATGAGAGATGGACCGCTCAACTGGAATGTATATTGGTAAGTTTGGATGGTTAACTTGGTAACCATGACAGCACCTATCAGCTATGGCAGACAAAAGATTCCCTGCTCCGCTGACATATCCAGGAAATAGAAACACCAGCCTAGTGACACGCACAGATGGAACGCATTTAGCGTTCCCAGCCAATATACCCAGGAAGCGGAAGTATGCTCCGGGTGACCCGCATAGCTGGAACGCATGCAGCGTTATCTTATAGAGGTCATCGCCAATCCAGGAACGTCTATAGCGTCCCCTGTACACACCAGGAAAGCGGAAGTATGCCCGTGATGACCCGCATAGATGGAACGCACATAGCGTTTCCTACAGAGGTAGCGCTAATCCCTTTAGAACCTGGAATATACCCAGGAAGCGGAAGCCTGCTCCAGGTGAACCGCACAGCTGGAACGCATGTAGCGTCTCCTAATAGTAATAGCGATAACCTTCACCTTTAGGTTATATTATACCAGGGATTAACCTAAGGTGTGGCTACCCGATCCCCACCATGCCTAAAGTATAATTATAAGTCCTAGGACTTTAAAAACCCCCATAAATTACTTTTAAACCTCTGGTCAGAACCGGATATGACCTCATCGGAGACTGCCATAAAAGAATCCACTGAGCACATCTAAGATCAGTCTGGTGGAAGTCTCACTAGGGAGAAGTCGTCTCTAGGTAAGGTTGCATTGGGATGTACTGGGTTATTTTCTGTACCTCTGTATGAACACATCCTGAAATGAATTCTGTTCAAATAGCATGTTGAACTGCCTTTATGGTAGGTTTAACATGACTGGATTTGAAATAAGGGTAAAATCATACCATTGAAAAAACATGTTATACTTCATTATTTTTTATTTTTATTTTAAAAATTTTATTTTTTTATTTTATTTTATTAATCAAGTTTTTTGTGCCTTTGAAAATCTCATTAAGGGAAATCAAGGCAAATCTAGGCACATCTGGTCTTTTAAGTCTGTGAAATACATCCCAGCTAATTTAGGGGACAGTAATAAGATCTCTTCTATATAAATCCGAGTCATCCTGCTAAATGACATATATTGTCCCTATAGGTGTTTGCCACTTGCTTCCTGTGGACAATAGAAAAAACTCTCCATCAGATTGTGAAATATTTTTCTTTTATGCGTGGTATGTAAAACTTATGTCTTCACATGTTCCATAAACACCATAACAAAGTGGCATCTATGCTAATTATACACTATTTCCCAATTGATAGGCTTATAGCCTTTTTAAAGGTCGTGGAAAATCCTCACTATTAGTGGGAAAGGACCCTTCTACCCAATTGTTGGATAGATCTCCCCCACATGCGGTACGTAAGACCTTTGTATACTGCTTATATACCTTAACCAAGCAGTTTAGGGTTAATATTACACATTATGCGGTACGTAAGACCTTTGTATACTGCTTATATATCCTATCAAGCACTTTAGGGTTAATACCACACACTCTTCCTACAGATAGGCTATCTCGCCTCTCCTGTAATCCCTCAAAAAGGGCCACGAATAGTGAAAAGAACGATCCGGGCAGTTCTGCCTTCGGACCCCATATTACCCTCGTAGGTACCTTTTAATTCTACATGCTATCCTCCTCATTAGTTTTTTCCTCCTAAAAATCAGATTAAGAAAATTACTTTATTTCTCTAGATTGTGGGAAGTCTTACTAAAAACCTACACTTCCGTCAGTGATTGATTTTACACTGTTCTTTCTCGGTATGTACCTCCTTCATTATTGTACCACATCATTGTATATTTTTAAACCAAAAACATTGAATGAATAGTGTGATTTATGTTTGGCATTCTTTCTACCACTTGCAGTGCATGTGTGCATAAAAAACCCCTGATGAAGCCTTCCTGATAGGCGAAACGCGTTGGGTTATTTTTGTTGACATCTCGAAAGAACACAACATTGGATTTTTAAAAAAAGTTTTAATAAAACATCCTGTTTATACTAATTCGTATGTATCAATTTATGAAGTGAATTATTACACTCATATCAGGTGGTGGAATACTATTTAGCGCTCTCTATATTTTGGTTTCTATATTTCTCAGTTTTGTCTCCCGCTAACAGGGGTGACATATAGAGTAGCTGCTTCCCGGTGGCGCACTTGGGGTCATCACCCATTTTATATATATATATATATATATATATATATATATATATATATATATATATATACCCTATGTTTTAAGGTATCGTATTTTCTCTAAAAATTCTTATTGGTTATTTTATTATAAAAATATTTTTTCAAATATTATCTTAGCAGAACAGTAAAACCCCATACACACTAGAGGATATTGTGAAAGATATTGCTCAGACAGAGGCTTTAACAATATCATCTAGTGTGTACATTCAATATCGTTAACAATGCGCGCTCCCGCGCATCATTAAAGACCATTGATGTCTGATGAACATGCAGGTCAATTCGGCTATATAGACAAATGACCAGCATGTTCAGCGTCTCCCGTGACATCACTGAACAATATCGTATGCAGATGTCGTTCAATATATATGCACAATATCACGAGCGGCTGCCCCAATCATCTAGTGTGTATGGACCTTTACAATCCTATGCCAGGTGAAGGTGCTCAAGGATTGGCTTAAGAGAGGTGAGGGCCCATGTACAGTATTCTCTATTTAGAAGTTTGGTTCACTTGCACTGGTAAGGAATGTGGAAGGGGAGGAGCAACTCTAATTTGTTTATGGCATTTCTGCTTGCGCTTGATACGAGTTGGACAGCAGCACAGCAGTGTTTTTTATAGCGCTCTAAAAATCCTTTCTACAGTCTTCTCTATGTCCATACAGTAGCCTTATGGCATCCAAGCTATACATCTGAAGACTTTTCTACTGTATATGCATAGATCTCTGAGAAATAATGAGCTGCAAACATTTTTCTTTCTGCAGCATCAGCTGGTGTGGGACTCTGGAGAGTACATATAATGATATGGGTGCATAGCATATGGAATGGCCCCCACTGGACCCAGGGACTATGTTTACACTGAACACTCCACACCTATTGTAGAAATACAAATGGGTACCCACAGTAAAATATACTGTACACCATCAATAAAAAATCCAGGTGAAAACATAAAGAAAAATCTGTTTTGTTTAGCAGATACATTTTAAGATAAGGGAGTTCTTACACATAAGAAGATGCGTTTTTAACCCCTTCCTGACACAGCCAGTTTTTGCCTTCCTGACAGAGCCCTTTTTTTCAAATCTGACATGTATCACTTAAGTGGGGATAACTTTTTTTTGCTTTTACTTATCCCAGTGATTTTGAGATTGTTTTCTCGTGACACATTGTACTTCAAGTTAGTGGTAAATTTGGGTCGATACAGTCTGTGTTTTTTTGTGAAAAATACCAAAATGTCGCAAAAAAATGGAAAATTTAGCAATTTGCAAAATGTTAAATTTTCTGCTTGTGAGACAAATAATCATACCACTCAAAATAGTTAATAACTAACATAGACCATATGTCTACTTTATGTTTCCATCATTATTTCAACTTCCTTTTAAATTTTTTGGACACTAGGAGGCTTAAAATATGAATAGCAAATTCTCAAATTTTCAAGAAAATTTCAAACACTGATTTTTTTAGGGACCAGTTCAGTTCTGATGAGACTTTGAGGGACTTGTATGTGAGACACCCCCATAAATGATGCCATTTCAAAAACTGCACCCCTCACAGTATTCAAAACAGCATTTTGGAAGTTTGTTAACCCTTTAGGTGTTTCACAGGAATTAAAACAAAGTGTAGGTGAAATTTCAAAATTTCATTTTTTTTGCAGATTTGCAATTTTAATACATTTTTCTAAGGAACACAGTACATTTTACTAGAGAAATGTGACTAAAAATTGATTCCCCCAATTCTTTTGTTTTCATAAATATCCTATATGTGGCCCTAGTGTGCACGTTGACCAAACCACAGGCTTCATAATAGAAGGAGCACCTACTTGATTTTGGAGCCTCCTTTTTATGAGATTATATTTTAGGCACCATGTAGGTTTCTAGGCACCATAAGATGCTAAAAGTTAGGAACCTCCCCCACAAGTGACCCCATTTTGCAAACTACACCCTTCAGGGAATTCATTTAGGGGTATAGTGTACATTTCAAACCCCCAGGGGTTTCACCAATTTTGATACAACTGGGCTGTGAAAATGAAAAAATTTAATTTTTCATTTTCACAGCTCAGTTGTATCAAAATTGGTGAAACCCCTGGGGGTTTGAAATGTACACTATACCCCCTGATGAATTCCCTGAAGGGTGTAGTTTGCAAAATGGGGTCACTTGTGGGGGGGTTCCACTGTATGGGTGCTTCAGGGGTCATTCAACCAGAATCTGTGCTGCAAAATCCAAATATCACTCCTTCCCTTCTGAGTCCTGCCATGCACCCAACTGGTATTTTTTGGTCACATGTGAGGCATTGCCATACTCGGGAGAAATTGGGGCACAGATTTTGGGGTGCTTTGTCTCCTTCATTCCTTGCGAAAATGAAAAATTTTGAGCCAGATCTACATTTTTGTGTAAAAAAATGTAATTTTTTACACAAAAATGCAGTTCTGGCTCAAAGTTTTTCATTTTCACAAGGAATGAAGGAGACAAAGCACCCCAAAATCTGTGCCCCAATTTCTCCCGAGTACGGCAATGCCTCACATGTGACCAAAAAATACCAGTTGGGTGCATGGCAGGACTCAGAAGGGAAGGAGTGATATTTGGTGGTGGAATGAATGGTGGGTGCTATGTCGCATTAGCAAGACCCCCGAAGCTCCAATACAGTGGAACCCCCCTCACATGTGACCCCATTTTGCTCACCAGATTTGGGAGGGGGTCTGGCGCTGCGGCTGGTGGGGGGGTGGGAGGGGTGCTGGCGCTGCGGCAGCCGGGTGGGTGGGAGGGGGGACTGCCGGGTGGGAGGGGGGGGGGGCTGGCGATCGGTGGTGATCGGTGCTGTACTTAACAGCACCGATCACCACCGATCACTGTGTTACCGAGCGGCTTAGCTGCCGGTAACACAGAAAACGCTGTGAATGGCTGTTCAGATTTGAACAGCCAATCACAGCGATCGCCGACCGGGGCTCAGGGACAGCAGACATCTCCAAACTGTTACCGCGTCTATGGACGCGGTGACAGTTTAAAACCATGACGTATATATACGTCTTCGGTCGGGAAGTACCTCCCGACCATGACGTATATATACGTCTTCGGTCGGGAATATCTATCTGTATATATATATATATATATATGCCCAGGGGTCTACACTGCTGTTATGTATGTATATATATATATATATATATATATATATATATATATATATATATGTATATATATATATATATATATGTATATGTATATATGTATATATATATGTATATATCTATATATATATATGTGTGTATATACACACACATATATATATATATATATATATATATATATATATAGACAGTTCGATTCGGCACTCCAGTGAATAGGTAGAGGTAGGTAATGGCCCCGGTGCCATGCAATGTGTAAAAACACAATAATGTAGAGACAGGTCGGTGCCGGCACTCGTGGGACTTGATAAAGAAAAGATGACAGACACAGCGGTCCGTGAAGCGACGTTTCGGTTTAATATAACCTTTTTCAAGCTCATCTAAACAGTGCATACAAACAAATATATATACATGATGAATCCATTACCTTAACCAACCCCAGTGCGGCAGCCGCCAGCCTCCGTCCGTGCCACCGGATCATCTGACGTCATCTAGTCGAGACGCGCACCAGCCGGTGCGTCCGGAGCTCCGGGCCGGTTGCTAAGCGACTACCTGGAAGAGTGACAGAATGCAAATGAGACCCGTGAACCAGTGAACATACAATTAAAAATACACAGTAACATCAACATCTGCAAATACATGTGAGAAATATAATACAAAATGTAATAAGAAGCGGGATATAATAATGACAAGACTGGCTGCCAAGTCTAAGTGTCTGAAGCTGTCAGGAGCAATCCCGGTCATGACGCATAGGTCAGGGCAATGAGGGACGGTAAGAAGTAGAGACACTGAGAGGACTGGGTCAGGGATACTTTACAGAAAACAGTGCATACTGCAGGATTCATTTAGACCAAATGGATGAACCGTGTTCAGTCGGTGTATCCATTTGGCTTCCCTTTGGAGCAGCATTTTGTCACGATCTCCCCCCCTTTGGCTTAGGGGAATGTGATCGATAATCTGATATCGGAGGGTGGCTAAATGATGTTTCAGTTCCCTAAAATGTCTGGGAACTGGTTGTTCAGTAGGGCCACTTTTACCCTCAAGTGCTGCTTTGATATGAGATCTATGTCCGGCCATCCTGGTCTTGAACTGGCACGTCGTTTTTCCTACATAGACCAGTTTGCACGGACATCTGATGATGTAAATCACGTGTGTCGACGAGCATGTCAACACGTGGTTGATCGCTATCTTAGTGCCGGTATGTGGATGTACAAAACTGTCACCAGTCTCCAGATATCCACAGGTAGTGCAATTAGTGCACCTGTAACACCCCGGTTTACGTTGTAAGAAACCTCTAGGTAAGTTGGGGGAGATGTTAGAGATATCATTATGCACTAGGATATCTTTTAAGTTTCTCTGGCGTTTAAAGCTAGGTAGTAGACTGTCCTGAGAGAAGGTTTTTAAGTCAGGATCTTTAGTGACCAGGGGCCAGAGATTTCTGGCTGCACTGACTATTGATCGGGAAGAATAGTTGTACGTCTGTACAAATGGAATTTTATTGGACAGCGAAGTTTTCTCTTTTTGTTTGAGAGTTTCCTCTCTGGGAATCTGTAGAGCTTTTTGTTTGGCTTGATTGAGCTCTTGCAGACGGTATCCTCAGGGCCGGCGCCACCACTAGGCAAACCTAGGCATTTGCCTAGGGCGCCGGCCACTGGAGGGCGGAAAATGCCGCCCGGGTACCTGTCCTAGCTACGGCGCTGTCTATTTAAAGCTGGCGGCGGAGGCAGCGGGGGTCCCTGCAGTCTATTAAAAATCACGAGCGCTATCCGCCGGGCTATGCGGAAGCGCTTCTAGTGTGAAAACTCTGGCAGCCAATTAGCGTGCTGCCAGTGTTTTCACACTAGAAGCGCTTCCGCATAGCCCGGCGGATAGCGCTCGTGGTTTTTAATAGACTGCAGGGACCCCCGCTGCCTCCGCCGCCAGCTTTAAATAGACAGCGCCGAACGCCAGGTACCACCCCCACCCCCACCCCCCCCCCCGGCACCGGGGCGCCCCCAGCCCGACTCGCCTGGGGCGCTCCGGTGCCTTGCACCGGCCCTGGGTATCCTCTACAGAGAAATTTGTTGAGCATTTTGTTCATCTCAATTTCTGTGGTAACAGGATCATCGCAAATGCGTCTGATTCTCAGAAATTGGGAAAATGGCAATCCCCTTTTAGATGAATCAGGATGTGCGCTAGAACAGTGTAACAGTGTATTTCTGTCCGTATCTTTAGTGTACAGACTTGTGGAGATACTGTTCTCTTTAAGGGAAATCAGCACATCCAAATAATGTATGGAGCTGTTGCTGATTTCATGGGTGAATTTAATCGTCTCTACCTCTTACCGTCCCTCATTGCCCTGACCTATGCGTCTTGACCGGGATTGCTCCTGACAGCTTCAGACACTTAGACTTGGCAGCCAGTCTTATCATTATTATATCCCGCTGCTTATTACATTTTGTATTATATTTCTCACATGTATTTGCAGATGTTGATGTTACTGTGTATTTTTAATTGTATGTTCACTGGTTCACGGGTCTCATTTGCATTCTGTCACTCTTCCAGGTAGTCGCTTAGCAACCGGCCCGGAGCTCCGGACACACCGGCTGGTGCGCGTCTCGACTAGATGACGTCAGATGATCCGGTGGCACGGACAGAGGCTGGCGGCTGCCGCACGGGGGTTGGTTAAGGTAATGGATTCATCATGTATATATATTTGTTTGTATGCACTGTTTAGATGAGCTTGAAAAAGGTTATATTAAACCGAAACGTCGCTTCACGGACCGCTGTGTCTGTCATCTTTTCTTTATCAAGTCCCACGAGTGCCGGCACCGACCTGTCTCTACATTATTGTGTTTTTACACATTGCATGGCACCGGGGCCATTACCTACCTCTACCTATTCACTGGAGTGCCGAATCGAACTGTCTATATACTTATCCATTCATTTGGTAATTATGGCACCACGTACAGCATAACAGTAAGCTGTCCCATTGCCCACTACACAGAACAACTCTGCGGAGCTGCCTTTTCTGAATATGCAGGAGCAATCTGGATACAGAAACATCATCCTTCGTCCAGGAGAGACCTACACCTATTCCGATACCGAAGCCACTGACATTCGATTCACTGAAAATTTTGCTACTACTGGAGGAGCAGAATCCAATGAAACACTGTTCTCCAAACTTTTAAGGCTAAAGAAAAGACAAGTTGACTTTCACCTACACGGAGTCACGCTATCTGACTACCACCGGGCAGGCCTTATCCCGCGTGGTTTTAGAATTAAAAATACTCCCACGATCGGCAAATACAGCCCTGAATTTTGCCGACGTTGGGTTGCTATATTGAATAAATGTAGCCTGGACCTAATGCTGTTGGTCATTTCTGAGGCAACCAAGGAACTCACAGAGGTGAAAGATAAAATCGATTCATTTGAAAAAGAACATCTTACCTCCTTACAAGCCGACACTGACAATAAGTGGCTAGAAAAACTAGCAACTCAAGTAGATACGTACAAAAAGGATCTGATCATCTTTAAAAGAAATAAATTGGATATAGTACACAAAGACTATCAAGAACAAAAAGTCTATTCGTGGGTAAACAACACTACATCCTCCCAACCGAGACCTGCACAAAGACGCCAATTCCGGTCCCGCAGGAGACGAGGGGATTTGGAAACCTCGAGTGGTGGGGCATCGTCACAGAGTGATAGAGAAGAATCCTCCAGCCGGAGACCCCCTTTAGGGGTGAAGACCCGGGCCCAGAGAGTGGAGTCCGGGGACATATTAACAGACGAGGTGGCCAGTGGGTCCGCAACCTCAAGAAAGAGAGTAACCTACAGAAAGAACAGGTAGTTTTCAACCTGTCCAACAGACCCCTCACACCTGAAGAAATGACGGTGTTAAGTAAAGGTTTATCCCTCATCCCTTCACCTAAATTCGATGAATTCACATGGAAAATTGAATCATACAGATTTAATCGAAAGCTGAGACTCAAAGAATTTTTTTCAAAAAAAATTAACACTGGGCCCGTGGAACAAGCAACTGATCCTCATATTGCCCCTTTTCGTCCACACTCCACGTTTGACCCGATAACCAATAATCTGTCTCTGAAAGTATTCAATAAAGCCCTGGACCATCAAGCTATGACTGAAGGGAATCGTAGTCCCAAGAACACCCCCAATCTGTCCAAAGCACAATTAAAATGCCTGACGGAACTGGGTAAGGACCCCACTATTACGATCCGCCCCACTGACAAAGGCGGTGGGATCGTAGTTCAGGACATTGGACAGTATAGAAACGAACTGCTTCGTCAATTATCTGATAAAGATGTCTACACCCCACTGCCTGAGGACCCCACGAAACACTATAATGAACAATTAAAGCAAGTCCTCACTCAGGCTACGAGTGAAGGAATAATCTCCAAGAACACCATGGATGCCCTGATACAAAATCATCCCATTGCTCCAGTACTTTACTCAATCCCTAAATTGCATAAGGATGCTCTTAACCCACCGGGGAGGCCAATTATAGCGGCCCGTGACTCTATATTTTATAAAGTCGCCAAATTTCTGGACTACTACATACAACCCTCCATACAGATCCAGACTACGTATCTGAAGGACACTACTGCGTTGTTGAATCATCTGCGCAATCTGACAGACCTCCCCTCAAATTGCCTATTGTGTACGCTTGATATTGTGAGTCTATACACCAATATCCCTCACAGTGAAGGCATTGAGGCAACTAAACGGCTCCTGTTAGAGAGCCCTGTTTATCAAGGTCCCGACATTGACTTCATGATGAAACTACTTACAATGACGCTTGAAATGAATTATTTCGTTTTTGATAAATTGTGGTACTTGCAGCGCAGGGGCTGCGCGATGGGATCTTGCGTAGCCCCTGCGTTTGCAAACTGCTATATGTTTCAGATGGAAAAAGATTTCTTCTTCACTAGAGAGTCCATCAGGGACAAAATCATACTGTTTTTGAGATATATTGATGATTTGATCATAGTATGGCGTGGCAGCAAAGAGGAGTTGACTGACCTGATTGAGGAAATTAATGCACGGGATTCTACGATTAAATTCACCCATGAAATCAGCAACAGCTCCATACATTATTTGGATGCGCTGATTTCCCTTAAAGAGAACAGTATCTCCACAAGTCTGTACACTAAAGATACGGACAGAAATACACTGTTACACTGTTCTAGCGCACATCCTGATTCATCTAAAAGGGGATTGCCATTTTCCCAATTTCTGAGAATCAGACGCATTTGCGATGATCCTGTTACCACAGAAATTGAGATGAACAAAATGCTCAACAAATTTCTCTGTAGAGGATACCGTCTGCAAGAGCTCAATCAAGCCAAACAAAAAGCTCTACAGATTCCCAGAGAGGAAACTCTCAAACAAAAAGAGAAAACTTTGCTGTCCAATAAAATTCCATTTGTACAGACGTACAACTATTCTTCCCGATCAATAGTCAGTGCAGCCAGAAATCTCTGGCCCCTGGTCACTAAAGATCCTGACTTAAAAACCTTCTCTCAGGACAGTCTACTACCTAGCTTTAAACGCCAGAGAAACTTAAAAGATATCCTAGTGCATAATGATATCTCTAACATCTCCCCCAACTTACCTAGAGGTTTCTTACAACGTAAACCGGGGTGTTACAGGTGCACTAATTGCACTACCTGTGGATATCTGGAGACTGGTGACAGTTTTGTACATCCACATACCGGCACTAAGATAGCGATCAACCACGTGTTGACATGCTCGTCGACACACGTGATTTACATCATCAGATGTCCGTGCAAACTGGTCTATGTAGGAAAAACTACGTGCCAGTTCAAGACCAGGATGGCCGGACATAGATCTCATATCAAAGCAGCACTTGAGGGTAAAAGTGGCCCTACTGAACAACCAGTTCCCAGACATTTTAGGGAACTGAAACATCATTTAGCCACCCTCCGATATCAGATTATCGATCACATTCCCCTAAGCCAAAGGGGGGGAGATCGTGACAAAATGCTGCTCCAAAGGGAAGCCAAATGGATACACCGACTGAACACGGTTCATCCATTTGGTCTAAATGAATCCTGCAGTATGCACTGTTTTCTGTAAAGTATCCCTGACCCAGTCCTCTCAGTGTCTCTACCTCTTACCGTCCCTCATTGCCCTGACCTATGTGTCATGACCGGGATTGCTCCTGACAGCTTCAGACACTTAGACTTGGCAGCCAGTCTTATCATTATTATATCCCGCTGCTTATTACATTTTGTATTATATTTCTCACATGTATTTGCAGATGTTGATGTTACTGTGTATTTTTAATTGTATGTTCACTGGTTCACGGGTCTCATTTGCATTCTGTCACTCTTCCAGGTAGTCGCATAGCAACCGGCCCGGAGCTCCGGACGCACCGGCTGGTGCGCGTCTCGACTAGATGACGTCAGATGATCCGGTGGCACGGACGGAGGCTGGCGGCTGCCGCACGGGGGTTGGTTAAGGTAATGGATTCATCATGTATATATATTTGTTTGTATGCACTGTTTAGATGAGCTTGAAAAAGGTTATATTAAACCGAAACGTCGCTTCACGGACCGCTGTGTCTGTCATCTTTTCTTTATCAAGTCCCACGAGTGCCGGCACCGACCTGTCTCTCTCTCTCTATATATATATATATATATAAGAATTGGTTACCCCAACCGCGCTTCTATATATGTATGGCAGCAATTCTGGGGGGCCCTCTGTTAGGCAGGACCCAGGATAGAGATAGAAAAGAAAGGGGGGGTTCCCAGAATGCGCCCTTCCTAAAATGCGGGATAATAATTGTTTATCCAACACCAAACAGATTAACAATGCCAGTACAGAAAAGTAATTCTTAAACAATAAAAAGATTGAATGATAAAACGTTTTTTTATTAAAAGATTGTCTTCTCAGTGAGGATGTTAGCCCAACGCGTTTCGTCAACAGATTGACTTCATCAGGGGCATTTTGAAAGCAGCACAAAACATGGGAATTTCACACCGATATAGGGTCCTTATATGAGATACACATGTAGCGATCTGTTTCTTACAAGTAGAAGATACTTTCAACGATAAAATCAAAAAATAATACCGAGAGTGGGTATTTAAAATAGAAATACAATCCACTGATATTTCCGTATGTAGCTTCTGAGAGAGAATGAATAATCTCAGCACCACAGTTTGAGGAATTGACATCAACAGATATTTTAGATAAATAGTCAAACCGGATGTACTCTCCTGGATTCCAAACACATATACACACATACACACACACATATATATATATATATATATATATATATATAAAAATCATTTCATTTTATTTCTTTCATTTTTACATGGCCCCGTAGGCTGCTGCTGCTGCTGGCGGGGGGAGGGAAGGGGGAGGCAGCGCTGCGGCGCTGCTGGATCAGAGCAGAGGGAGGAGAGCGACTGCCGGGCTGGGGTAAGAGCACAGGGCTGCCGGGTGGGTGGGAGGGGGGGTCTGCGGATCGGTGGTGATCGGTGCTGTACTTAACAGCACCGATCACCACCGATCTCTGTGTTACCGAGCGGCTTAGCCGCCGGTAACACAGGAAACGCTGTGAATGGCTGTTCAGATTTGAACAGCCAATCACAGCGATCGCCGACCGGGGGGGGCATCCCTGCCCCCCCCCCGGGCGGCGAGGGGGGATGTCTGCTGTCAGGGACAGCAGACATCTCCAAACTGTCACCGCGTCTATAGACGCGGTGACAGTTTAAATCCATGACGTACATTTATGCCATGTGTCGGGAAGTACTTCCCGACCATGACGTAAATGTACGTCAAATGTCGGGAAGGGGTTAATAATAGAAGATCCAGTATTACCTGTGATACATGCTTTATCTAAAGTTTACAAAAATATAGATGATCCTCCTCTTTGGCCATTCATAGTCAGGTTGGGTCCCAAACCTCTAATCTCTCTGAGATGATTGAGTTTCATCGCCAACCTATAGCATGCAAACGTAAGCTTAGTTAATAGCTACAACTGACATTTTTAATAAATTGAGTGACGTATCAAGCTTCAAAAACTGATAAAGTGGAGAGTGATAAGCAACCAGCCAAAAAATTATTGGAATGATCAAGTTGTGGATATATAACCAGCTTTATTTGCTGAGCAAAGAATAGCAGATCTTCAAAGTACCCGAATGAGAGATTGGATTCTTAGAACAGGGAATTGGGCTGGAGATGCAAGGTCCACATACAGTAAAGGCCCCCATACATTAGGCCGACTTGTCCTTAGGACAAGTCGGACCCAATACTCCTGTGAGCCGCCCGGCAGCTCCCCGGGAGGCTCACATACAATTTGGCACTTGATGAGCCAAATTTTACATGTGATAAATCGCTTGCGATTTATCACATGTACGGGGAGCTGCAGCGGGCGGTGAGGGGCAGGGGGCGGGCGGTGAGGGGCATGGGGGCCGGTAGTGATCAGGGGCAGCAGTGGGGCGGGCAGCGGGGGTACTGAGTGCTGACCTGGGGGCGGTGTGGTCAGCAGCAGGGCTCATCAGGGGGACGCCGGAGCGGGGAGCGGGGAGCGTGTCCTGACGCTGTAACTAGCCGGCGGCGCCTGTGTGTGATGATCTGGCCGGGCGCTGTGATCATTCACATATATCATTCATTCAGCAGCGCTGCGGGACGGACGGGGCCGGGCAGTGGCGGGTATTATATTTTTAAAACACCTGTCAAATGACTAGCCGTTCTCTGATTGGCTGAGAGCTCTCAGCCAATGACTGACCGTTGGCTGAGAGCTCTCAGCCAATCAGAGAACAGCTAGTCATTTGACAGGTGTTTTAAAAATATAATACCCGCCACTGCCCGGCCCCGTCCGTCCTGCAGCGCTGCTGAATGATATATGTGAATGATCACAGCGCCCGGCCAGATCATCACACACAGGCGCCGCCGGCTAGTTACAGCGTCAGGACACGCTCCCCGCTCCGGCGTCCCCCTGATGAGCCCTGCTGCTGACCACACCGCCCCCAGGTCAGCACTCACCGCCAGCTAAAGGTCCCAAGTCGGGTGGTCGGACGTGCAGCAGGTCCGACCACCCGACGCAGATCCGATGCGCACGGGACCGCGCATCGGATCTGAGGGGACATCAAAAGTAGCCGATTTTGGTCCGATTTCGCCCAGATCCGACTGATCTGGCCTAAATCGGACCAAAATCGGCTAGTGTATGGGGGCCTTAAGGCTCAATAATGACATTGTATTCATAATTATTTTCAGTATAAAACGACAGGTTTCGCACATACATTTCCTGTTTAGTCTTTCCTCTTAATCTTCAGTATTGTTTGGCGTTGCCTTCTGTCCATGGTCCTGACATTTTTTTTACTGATTAACCCCTTCAGTGGCAATCCCGAGAATTTTCCGGGCTGTGCCTCAGTGCCCAGTTTGGCAAGCCCAGAAAATTCTCGGGATTGCCACTGTTTAGAGCCGGGCAGCGCTGCTGAGTTCACTCACTGATCTCAGGCAGCTTTGGCGCTGCCCGACTCCCTTCCCTCTGTGGCGCCTCCTCCTCCCTACTCTTCCCCCCTCCCCTCCGGCTTTTGCATTGTCCTGTCCGACGCTGGCTTATGACAAGCCGGGAGAAGGGACGGGGCGGTGGGGAGTAGGGCCGGGCAGTGGCTGATTCACAGTTCAGCAGCGCTGCCCGGACCCAGGGAGAGTGCGGTAGGTTTTTTTTTAGGTGGGGAGCGCTCCTTAAAAAAACTACACCAATGAAGGGGTTGAAAAGATTTAACATTATTATTACTTGTCAATTCCTATCAAACCTCAAAAATATATACTGGTATGGTTTTCCTGGATTGCAGAGTTTGAAGGTCATCTTGCTTCACTCATCAATACACTTTAAACTATTACCAAAATGCTGTACTGTAAGTCTGCATTGCCTAAAATCATGAGTAATCAACCCTAATTGAGATTACTAACCAAAAACCACATCCTCACAGGTCAAAGCACATTAGCAAAAGGCATTTCTTCCTTCAGTTTAAAATGTAATATAATGTTTTGTACAAGTGATATTATTGTATATCAAAGGTACATGTATTAGTTATAAAGACATGCACTGTTGTTAATATCAATTGGGTATTTATGAATTCAGTAGTAATACACTTATCTAAAGAGCATTTGTAAAAACAGTATAAAGCTTTTAGTTTTTATATTGCATGCAGGGCCGCCACTAGAAATGTTGGGGCCCCGGACTGACCTACAATCCGGGCCCCCAGTGGCACAGCGCCATGCCTCTAGCCGGCCGCCCCCCGCATGACAGCACCCCGCCTCCCCCTACCCTGTCCCCATTACTTACCATCACCCACGTCGCGCATCGTCCTCCGGCTCCTTCAGTGTCCACAGTCAGGTCCGGCGTGCACACTGCACAGTGCAGCCTGCAGAGCACCGAGCCTCTCTGTGTCCTAGGCTCGGTGCTCTGCAGGCTGCACTGTTTATTGTGCATGCCTGGCTGCCAGCGCTGGGTGGGGGAGACTGGGTGCAGGTGCAGGGGTCTGTGGGCAGCTGCCCGGGTCCCTCTAGAGGCCGGGGCTCAGTACAACTGTACCCAGGGCACCTCCCTGTCGGCGGCCCTGATTGCATGCAAAAAGCAACAAAAGATTATCACTTTCATCATAAACAAAAAAGCTTTACCTTTTATACTGTAACTGGAGAATGTATGGTGAATACTTACAATATTACATTCTATTTACAATGGGGGTTATTCACACCTAGCAACAAACCTTAATAATACAGCTCGCACTGTTTAGGTGCATAATATAAATGATATGCCTAATAATGACCAGTCATAACAACATTTCTGTGTACAGAAGGAGCAATTCTCTTTCATTACCAGTACTCGCCAGAGTGTCCATGCTGGCGAGTGCTGGTGGAGAGAGACTCCATCAGACTGGGGCGAATGTGTCTCACACACTCAGCGGCTAGGCAGCGTGACCCTGCCCATCTCCACTTCAGGGAGATGGGCAGGGTTGGGGGGTTCAGGGCGGTGGTGGTGACCGGCGGTGGGGACCGTGGAGGCGGCGGAATCAGCGGGGAGCTCCGGGCATGCGAGCTTCTCATGCGAGCGCACCCCCTTCCGAATGCTGGCAGGGCCTGGCGGAGCTGGCAAGCATGACACCAGCTCCACCCGTATATCGTCCAGTGAGTACACACTACATCGGTAATGATGTGAACTTCCGCAGGTCGTTAGCTATGTCCTCTGTTGCCTGTACACGCAGCTCAATCTGAAGATATCCCCAACGAAAGCTATACTCCTGCATGTGGCCACTGACAATAATTGTTGTGAAATCACTCAGGGTGTACGCACTATATCATTTGTTTGGGAGTTCCAGGTAGTTCAAGGGAAATCCTGAGCAGTATTGTATTGTTTACAATGTCCTCTACTATGTAGCCAGCTTTATCCATTTCTCATAAGACAACATCAGAAAAGTTTTATCTGAGCATTTGAAGATATTTCACGATATTTTTAGCCCTCCAGATGTAAAATAGCCCTATTTTTTGAAAAAACTGACCATATTTATGAACAGTAGCATACTGTAAAATACAGTTGTCAGGCCAGTGGGATTTTGTGGACCCGTCTGTGGATGCAAGTCCAGGGTGGCTTGGTCGGCTGGTGGACAGAAGGTGGCTGGTCGTATATCGGTCTTTCGCATAGGAGAACCAGACCCTCCTGAGTGAGAGTGAGACTTGGCTCATCGGCTACTGCAGCAATGGTACTGGTAGCACGACGCCGGGCCGCGGGAGCACAGGTGCCGGAAGCATGGGGTTGGCTCACTGGAGTGCAGGTGCCGGTAGCACGGGGTGGAACTGCTGGAGCGTAAGTGCCGGAAGCACGAGGTTGGTCCACTAGCGCACAGATGCCTGGAAGCATGGGACGGTTATTGCTGGTGCACAGGTTGCCCGGAGGCACGGGATGGATATCGCTGGTACACAGGTGCCTGGAAGCACGGGATGGATCTCGCTGGTGCACAGGTGCCTGAAAGCACAGGATGGTTCTCGCTGCTGGGGACTCCAAGAAACCGGCAGTCAGGAATGCAGGGGGATACACAGAAGGGATCAGTGGAGCTCGAGATGCAAGGTATTCACTAGAGAATGTATTGCAAAGAACTGGTGTTTGTTTGAACCCAGGGGAATGGCTTTATTCCCCTGGGTTCCTTCTGATTGGTCCGGCTACAGGTGGACCCTCATTGATTGGCTGGCTCCGGGAAAATTGCGGCGCCCGGTGGACAGCAGGCAGCTGCTCCTGCTACCCTGCCAGAGACTCGCGCTGGGATGCAGACAGAGGGGGGAATGGAGCGCACACAGCGGGACACGGCGACAGCACCCGCCCGCCCGGCTCCCTGCCGCACAAAGACCAGCCGCCACCGCAGGACACGGACGGGTAAGCGCCGCTGCCGCTGCCCGGCCGTGACAACAGTAGCATACCTCCCAACTTTGTAGTAACAAAAAGAGGGACAACATTTTCCCCTGCGGCATATCTGACATTAGATGTGTGGCCTAGTGTTTAAGGGGTGGGGTCTATGTCTGTGATACACCCACGCCCCATTTTAGCTGCTATGGGGGCATGGTAAGTGCTCAATTAGCTAATGCCATGCCCCCTGTCCCTCTATCCCAGTGGATAGATGTTTTGCACATGTACACAGCATCTACTCACCACTGCCCTGAGACTCCCAACTGCCCCTCCAGCGCAGACACTGTTGCCCACAGATGGAATGCTGGACAGTCACAAACACTCATGACTGTCCTGCGAAGATCAGACTGTAGGTATGCAACAGTGAAAGTCTTCATGGTCAAGACTTTTGAAATACACAGGCCCATGCCAGCAATATATTCGGGAAACGGTCATCTGTCAGATCACACTTAGGTCGACAGTCATTAGGTCGACCCCGGAAGGTCGACTGGCCCCAAGGTCGACAGGGTTAAAGGTCGACATGGGTCAGGGTCAAGATACCGCTTCCATATATTCACACCTGCCCTGTGCAGATTAAAGTTTAAATAGCCACTAGCTTCTGATGCAGAACATAATGCTAGGATTTGTAATGTTGTGCATTCAAGATCTATTTTTTATCAATTACATGAGGAAACTTTAATTATATTATATGAAAATAAGAGAAAGAAAACTTTTTTCTATAAAAGTATAACATTTTAGTTTTATTACATATAAAACTTCTACATCAGCTGACTTTTCAGTAAAAATGATTACATACAGTTTAGAGCCCTGTATCATTATTTTTTAGGCTGGATAACCTGGGGATGTGAACAAAGAACAGTCCCCAAATACATTTATAGAAGGTATATGTTAGATTATGTCCTTACACACTGTATTTGGGTAATTGGATACAGATTTAGGACTACTGCAGCAGTTCCCAAACTGTGTTTTGTGCCACCCTGGTGTGCCTTGGGACAATTCCAAGGTTCCCCTGGGTTGGTTGTCCAGGACCAAATCATATTAATTATGGTCAATATAATAGGCCAAACGTGAGCTGGGACTAACAAATCATAAAATATGTGGACAGAAAGAAGTAAATATTGTCCCTTACCACCAGCGGCAGCTGCTGCATCTGGGCTGCATCTCTGACCAAAGACTGCAGGGACCCAGCCAGCACATATCAACAAACATGTAAAATTGTATGTAATATATGTGTTTGTTGCCTTGCCCGGGATCACCTGCCAATGCCTCAACACAGGCCTACAGTGCTCAGCCTGTCTAGTGTCAAAAAGATGGCCCCTGACTCCCACTGGCTCATTTAATAGGAGTTGGGACGGCAGGGTTATTGATCATAGACAGGCTGGGGCGGATCCAGAAAAAAATTATGTTCTATAAACGTGGGTGTGTCCTCTCAGCATTGGGCGTGGCAAAGAAAATGTAAATTCCAACAGCCATTGCTGAATTTGAGATGACTGTGACTTTAAACATCTGCCATCACAACCTTCTCTGGTAGAGTATTCCATACCTTTACTGCCCTTACTGTAAATAAACTTTTCCTTTGCTGAGTGAAAATTGTCCTCTCCTCTCACCTTAGGAGATGACCGTGTACAGTCCACTTGGTAAACAGATCACTGTATTAAACCTTTATGCATTTGTACATATTAATCTTATACCCTCTTAGATGCCTCTATTCTAACATGAACATACCTAACCTGGCTATCCTTTCTTCATAACCCAATGACTAAACTCTTAATCATTTTCTTGCTCTTCTCTGAACCTTTTCAAGTTCCAAGATGTCTTTTTAATGGCGTGGTGCCCAGAACTGAATGCTGTATTTCAGGTGAGTCAGTACCAATACTTTCTACACTGGCATGATTACACTGTCTTCCCTCACCTCTCTGCCCTTCTTTCTGCATGCTAATACCTTATCGGCCTTTGCTGCTGCTCATTGACATTGAGCACTGCAGCTAAGTCTACTGTTGATGAGCACCTCTGAATAATTCACCATCCCTTAAATTGTCTAGATTGCCAATCACTTCAGTGGGCACCCAGCTTAAATCTCTTAAGCTTTTTGACACAAAGTACAGTATATAAACATCCATGCATTTCACTTGTGTGTGTGTGTGTGAGACTGTGTGTGTCTATATATAAGTATAGTATGCAACAGACTTGAAACACACAATGGCTTTGAATTAGGCAAAGGAAGATCAGAGCACTCTCAGTATTTATATAACTGATTAAAAACGTTGTTTTATATTATTCAGAGTTTTAGTACTGTGTAGTACCGTTATCAAGATGACTTCTATATATCAAATCATAACACTTTTCTGTGAACAAAAATTGTTCTAGTGAATACAAAAGAGTGATATTAGAGCACACACAAGTTTTTTTGTGTGCAGGTTATGCTGAAGGAGAACGTATTGATTTGCTACTTTTGGAAAAGATAGTTTCTTTTCCAGTACAGTTGTAATCGTTTCAGAAGCCTTAACGCAGGAAAGGAGGCCAGCATATCAATCACAAAACCTCAATACTCCTTTTATCTCACAGATCAATAAGGAGACGTGTAGATGCACATTATCTTCAATGCTTTTATGAAGCAGCTAAATTTACTCACAGGGGCCTGTATCGTTAACAGCAAAGAAGACAAACAGTATGAGATGTTAATCTGCCCAGATGCACGGCTTCTAGCTCTGAGTCCACTATAGCATCACTTATAATGATTTAAAACAGATTCGGCCATTTCCATCCTGTATCATATTAATCGTTTCCTTCATACTCTATCAATCATTTTCTTTATCTTTAGCAAATAATATTACTGCTGTTCATGATGGCCATATGCACTACAAATTGCATGTCTCTTCTATATCAGCTTGTGCCATAGGTGCAGCATGGAGCAGTGATCAAGTACAGTGCGGAGTGGCAATCCTGGAGCAAGATCATACTATGATGCCCATTGTAGTCTTCAGTATTGAAGTGAGCCAGTATACTGGGAAGGTGAAGGGAAAACATGTACAGGAGGATGGGGGTTGAAGACATATAGGGATACAGCTGTAAATGCCTTGTGGTGACTAAGAAGTACCAAGCATGTTTTTGTGACAGTTTAAATTAAAATATATCATATTCATAAAAAATATGCATATAATGCACAAGCAGCTTTTGCTGATTAAAATTATATGCCTTATGCGTCAAGTATTTACTGTATTTGACAGATGTATCTGCATACGAAATTCTTCACTGCAGTATTTTCCAGGAAACAATATAGCATATCATTTTTATGAAGATACTGGTTTCTAGAAAACACTGTAATGCACCATTTTGTATGCAAATATAGGTGCAATCGCACAGAGAATGTTAGCATGACACATATCATTGGCAAAAAATAGATGCCTGTTGCTAAGCGAATTGCATGGGAGCTGTCCACTCACTCATGCCAGACATCTCCCGCTGCGTGGCGTTTTGAGGCAAGATATATGAGGGCACAGCTGAACATAAACAAATGAGCAAAACAACAACAACAAAATGAGTAACGTACATTACAAGACAATATAGGACACATATATGGTATATATATATATATATATATATATATATATATTGCTGCATTGGCAAAAATGACACGGAAACAAGCATCAAGGTGGCAGAAACTGATAGGTCCATTGTAAAAAGTATGGAGTAGAACATAGTCTAAAAAAGAGAAGGAAAAGCACATGAGAGGAAAGATTGAAGTCTGTGAGAACTTACATTCTAATGGGGTGATGCTGACAGACAAGGGTAGACAGTGAGTATGAAACAGAGGGTTAGTATGAGGGAAGGCTGCGTTTGATCAAGAAATCGGTCTTAAGAAGCTGTTATAAGTTTTGTAGAAAGGTTGAGAGTGTAATGGAGAGAGGAAAAGCACATGCAAAATAATGTGGAGAACTAATTTGTAGAGTGAAGTGATGAGAGTAAAGGGAGATACATTCTTAGATTTAAATTGGAGAGGAATGGGTGAAGGGGTGTCAGTTTAGAGCTTGTATGAGATGAAAGGTAGAAATCATATAGTCTGGTCGCAGATATCATTCAGTTTGCTGGGGGGAAACAGTGACCTTGACATCAACATTCAGGATAGATTGAAGAGGAGAAAGAGAGAGAGAGAGGGAAAGAGACACCAGATAGAAGGAGATTACAGTAGTCCAATCTGGTGATGAATGACAGTAGATCTGAGTAGTCAGAGTGACTACCAGGGAGTCTTAGTAGCATCCAGAGTAAGAGAGGATCTGATCCTGGAAATATTTTTGAAGTGGGAACAGCAGAACTGAATGATGCACTGAATGTAAGGTTTGAAGGACAAGTAGGAGTCAAGTATAATTCCATGACAGTGTACTTTGAGGCTAAAGGAGATAGTTGTGCCATCAATAGATAGTGGAATTGTCGGAGAGTATGATGGCAGGAGGTAAGATGTTTAGATCAGTCTTAGAGATATATTTAAGATTCTGGTTGGAAATACAAGAAGAGGTAGCAGAGAGACAGTTGGATTAAGGAGTAAGGAGCAGAGGTCAGGGGAGGAACTGTACAGTGGATTTGATTTTCATCAGCATAGAGATGATATCGGAAGTCAAAACAGCTATGAGTTGGGCTAAATCGAAAGTAGGGAGTGAAAAAAAAGGTCCAAGAACAGACACTTACCTACTATAAGTAGAATTGGGGGAAAGGAGGAGTCATGAGAGAGAGAAGTAACAGTTAAAATGGTAGTAGGACAGCCTGACGATGGCAGTAAGACTCAAACGAAGGAATTAAAGGTCTTGAAGGAGGAAAGGGTTTCCCACACTGTCAAAAGAAACAGAGAGGTCAAGGAGAAAAATAAAGAGTAGCAACCCTTGGATTAAGCAGCAAGGAGGTCATTGCAGACTTCCAGACTTTGCAAGCCAGGCTGTAAGGTGGTTGTAGAAAATACACTCAAGGAGTTTGGCGCAAAAAGGTAGGAAAGAGCTGGGCTAGTAGTTAGAGGGTAGAGATTGAGTTTTATTTTCTAATATGGGAGAGGAGAGCGTGCATGAAGATAAAGGGACTACTCTATATCTTTCTGGTGGTGCATAATTAATTGACTACCATATATTATTTTTCTGGTGGGACCTAATTAATTGACTACCGTATATCTTTCTGGTGGTGCATAATTAATTGACTACCGTATATTATTTTTCTGGTGATGCCTAATTAATTGACTACCATATATCTTTCAAGTGGGGCCTAATTAATTGACTATCATATATTATTTTTCTGGTGGGGCCTAATTAATTGACTACCGTATATCTTTCTGGTGGGGGCTAATTATTTGACTACCGTATATCTTTCTGGTGGTGCATAATTAATTGACTACCGTATATTATTTTTCTGGTGGTGCCTAATTAATTGACTACCATATATTTTTCAAGTGGGGCCTAATTAATTGACTATCATATATTATTTTTCTGGTGGGGCCTAATTAATTGACTACCGTATATTATTTTTCTGGTGGTGCCTAATTAATTGACTACCGTATATCTTTCTGGTGGGGCCTAATTAATTGACTACCGTACATCTTTCTGGTGGTGCATAATTATTGACTACCGTATATTATTTTTCTTTTTTATATTATGCAAGTAGTAATGATGACATAGATGATGATATGCCATCAATATCGATGTCCAGTGTCAAAGTATGGGGCACGTAAAATTCAAAAAGCCAAAGTTAATTAAAACAAGGAGGACACAAAAAAATTAATTCAAATCATTGGAGGAGAAACGTAAAATTGGCAATGTGCCATTTACAATACGGAGTGGCAAGGAACGGTTAAGGCTCTGGCCTGTATTCATGACTGGTGGTTCAACTGCACATGACCATGCAAGCCCTCCTACTCCCCCCTTTAGAAATTTGACAAGATTTCAGCTGTCATCAAAAACACAGCAAACATCTCTGCCTACTAAAGAAGACTTGTTATCACAAACCCCCAAGGAGAGTCCAAGGGTGTTGGTGGTTGCTGTTCCTGACCTTCCCATCGCTGTACGGGAAGAGGTGGCTCCTTCCACCATTTTCAGCACTCCCTCTGCATATGCTGGAAGTATCACCCACATTGCGGTTCCTGATTTAGGTAATGAAGGTGTCAATGCTGTAGACCGAGAGGAGGATATTGATGTAGCTGGCACTGAGGAGGAAGTTGACAAGGAGGATGCTGAGGTGGTTTGCTTAAATAAGGCACCGGGGGGGGGACATTTGTTGTCCATGAGATGAAAAAGCCCATCATCATGCCTGGGCAGAGGACCAATAAATCCACCTCTACGGTCTGGAATTTGTTCTAGCCGAATCCGGACAACAAATGTATTGTCATATGTAGCTTATGTAAAGCTCCAATAAGCAGGGGTAAGAATCTTGCCCACCTAGGGACATCCTCCCTTATATGTCACCTGAAGCCCCTTCATAAATCAGTGTTAAGTTCAGGAACTGCGGCTAGCAGTCCAGGGACACCTAAATCCCTTGGTCCTCCTGTTGGAGTCAAGCGCCTGAAAGGCACACCACCAACTCCCTCCTCATCAAATTCATCCTTGATCTGGATTGGGGGAGTCCTGCAGGCCATGTCACCAGCATGACTGACTCTCTTCTATCCGAGATTCCTCCGGAGGAACCTGCAGTGCTACGCCTACTACTGCCGCTGTTGCTGTTGATGCTGCTTGGAGTCGGTCATCATCCCAGAGGGCAAGTCGATTGACCGCTACATCTTTCACTAAGCAATTGACCGTCCAACAGTTATTTTCCATGAGGACAAAATACGACAGCAGTCAAAGCGGATAACTGCGGCCTTGACAGATATCTTGGTGTTCTAGACGTGCGTCCGGTGTCCGCAGTCAGTGGAGTGGGATTTAGATGGTTGATGGAGGTATTGTGTCCCTGGTACCAAATCCCATCTAGATTCCCCTTCACTAGGAAGGCGATACCCACGATGTACAGGGACATCAGAAAAAGTGTCTTCAGTGCCCTGAAAAATGTGGCTGTACCCACTGTCCACTTAACTACGGACATGTGGACAAGTGAATCAGGGCAAACTAAGGACTATATGACAGCCCACTGGGTAGATGCATCGCCATCTGAAGCAGCAGCAGCATCTCCTGCACACCAGCTCCTTCCAAGGCAGGCTACACTGTGTATCACCGGTTTCAGGAAGAGGCACAATGCCAGCAACCTCTTAGAGAAACTGAGGGAAATCATCTCCCATTGGCTTTTCCTCCTTAGACTCTCCTGGGGAATTGTGGTGTCGGACAATGGCAGTAACATTGTGCGGGCATTACACATGGGCAATTTCCAGCACATGCCATGTTTTGCCCACACAATAAATTTGGCAGCATTTCATCAGAAGTGACAGGAGCGCAGGGGCAAACGCAGGATTTTCAGAAGGGGGTTTCCAGAGGGGCAGAGCAAAGTACGGAGATGGACACTTAGGTGACCCAGTATATGTTTTGATGTCCCGCGGGTGGTAGGGGGTATTATATCAACCGCTCAGCATGTAAGGCCTGGATCAGTAATTTCCACTAATTACACCTTTACTGCACAGATGGTGGGAGATGGGGGTGGGAGAAGGGGGCATTGGGCTGAATGAAGGGGCCCTGATACATAACTTCCAGGGTTGTACAGGATGTTTAATATGCAGAGGAGGGGTGTATAGTGGAGTGGGCTTATTATTCATAATTTTCTGGTGGGAGGACAGCTTGCTTGACTGCAGATATCTCCAGTTCCCGGAAATAGATTTCTTAGATTTTAAAGGAATTAAAAACTAGAGAATCCCACCTACCAAATGGTATTGGGGAATAGGGGATCAGAGTTCAGGAGGCAGAGCAATCTGCCCACGAGAATATAATACTACATACCAGGTGTGTGGAGCTGGAGTAGTAACCAGCTGCTGGAAGGCTGATATCTCTGGTTCTGGGCACAGTAGAGACAAGCTACTAGTGTCCATCAAAGGGAGAGAGTCACAGCTTTTGGAATATACCCTCAGAAAAACTCTTCGTTTGACAGAACCTGAAATATCTGACTGGGAAGAGCAATTAACAGGCTTGGATGGGGACCACTGCTTTGAAGACAGATATCTCCGGTTCCTAAGGTCCGATTTTAAAAATTCTTATACCCATGGAAAGAGGGGACTCTCAGCTTTTAGACTCCTAGGGGGGTTTATGGGTACTCGGAAACCCCCCTGCGTGCGCTACTGGCGTGCAGGAGATGCTTGCGGTGGCCCGCAAAATTTGTGGACACTTTCGGCATTCAGCCACTGCATGCCGAAGGCTGGAGTGGCAGTAAAATCTCCTCAACCTGCTCTGCCATCAGCTTAAACAAGAGGTGGTGACGAGCTGGAACTCCACCCTCTATATGCTCCAGAGGATGGAGGAGCAGCAAAAGGCCATTCAAGCCTACACGGCCACCTACGACATAGGCAGAAGAGCGGAGCTACACCGTCCTCAAGCGCAGTGGAGGCTGATTTCCATGTTGTGCAAGGTTCGAACAAGCCGCACGTGAAGTCAGTTCTGACACTGCTACCATTAGTCAGATGATACCCCTGATCAGGCTGTTGCAAAATCAGCTGGAGATAGTGAAGGTGGAGGTAAAGCATGGCAATTCCGCATAGCATGTCGCTCTTGTGAATGAAGCCCTCCATACGCTTTGCCAGGATATGAGGGTGGTCAAAGTATGGACAATGAATATCTATGTGTATATATATATACTCTTGCACATAGATATTATTTGTAAGAGAGCGCCACTAGACTGGATACAATAAAAGGTTTTATTCCTTAATTTTTTTTTTAATTGAGTCTTTATTTTTCGTTTTTATCAAGTCATTAAAATACACACAAAATACCAAAATACATTTACAATACATAACATAGACATTTACATACACATATACATACATAGTCAGGGCTTATGGACATTTTTATTTTGTTGTTTCTACATTGGAGATTAGAGATATAACTACTTTGAATACGGGGCCATCTGACAGGTCCTTCTAGAGGGGAATTCGTTACTATCTGACCATATTGCCCCCAACGTTCTTCGCAGTAATGCCTAACAGATACGAGCACTACTCATTGCTACTATCTGTGCCAAGTATCACTTGCTTAAGTCCATATTACCCTACACGTTAGGACTGCTCGATATATTAACCATAATGAAAAAACTGGGAAAAAACATAGTACTATATTTAAAACTCCCACTACGGATTAGTAGGGTTTAATTATTACTATACCCTAAAAAACATCCCAGGGGGGGGACAGGGGTCGCCCACTCCAGGACCACCGATAGGTCATACGCTCTATAGGAGACATGCATTCATTCTGGCTACTGTGTAGGCCATAATTTCTTACAACCTAGACTATAATCTAAGAACCAAAAAAAAAAAAAAAAAAAAAACAAAGGGGCGTGTTCTGTGCTTATAGACATTCCACACTATATATATGAAGTAATTACTTACAGATGTGAACGAACACTACTCATTACTACTATCTGTGCCAAGCATCACTTGCTTAAATCCATACATCCCTACGCATTAGGGCAGCTCGGTATATTACCCAAAAAAAAAAAAAAAAAAAAAAAAAAAAAAAAAAAAAAAAAGCAAAAAAGCCTGTGCTTATAAACATTCCACACTATATATATGAAGTACTTATTTATGCTATACGAATTCCACCACAGTCCCCTCATACTATATTTGTGGAGAACTAGTCCCCAAGACTCTACGTGCTAACAAAGAAAAAGATACCTCTTACAAATAGAGAATATATATTCTGTACTCACTCTACCCCTTAAATTGATAGTGTGATGACTGATGCCATAACTCCCATATTGAATAAAATTTAGTGCTAAGGCCTTTAGAGGCATAATAATATTTCTCGTGCTCAAACGTGATATTCACAAGGTTTATCCATTCTATAAACGGCGGACCTTCTGCCGCCATCCATTATCGTGCCACTATTACTTTAGCTAATGCCACCAAGTGTGTCAATAACGAACGGTGCTCCTTTGTGCCTATTTCCTCCTGCCAGAGCCCCATGATATAATTAATATCTGAAAAAGCAACCTGTGTCACCCCCAGATCCTTAAGGGCCATACCTATGTTGTCCCAAAAACAGGCAACCTTATTACACACTCTGATAAGGTGCCAAAAGGTTGCCCCATTCTCCCCACACTTGGGACATCTATCGTTGTCCGATCCTCCAATCCTTTTTAATTTAGTCGGAGTCATATACGTCCTATGTAAAATATTAAACTGGACCTGTTGCACCCTAGTGGAGTTTGTTGCCTTTTCTGGAAGGGCTAAGATCATTGACCAGTTACTTTCATTAATCTCAGGTATATCATGGGCCCATTTCACTCTTAAATGGCTAAGACCGTCATCTGGTGTACAAGCGAAAAGAAATTTATATAGTTTCGCCACCGCTTTCTTCCCTGTTATCTTTCGAAGAAACACCTTAATGGGAGTCTCAGTTAACCACCCATCCCGTTCTCTTCCCCATCCATTTAAGGCACTCCGTAATTGAAGGAATCTATAGAACATAGTCTGCGGTAGCTCATATTCCGCCTGGAGCTGAGAAAATGACTTAAGAACCCTATCCTGATAAAACTGACCCAGTGTGCTAAGACCATACTGATACCACAATCTCCCCCCCTGCTGTCTCATCAATTCCTTCATTGAGGGGAACAGTGTAATAGATGCTTCCGGGTCCACTCCCTGCCACTTCTCCAACCTACAAACTGCTCTCCAAATTTTAACAGCTTGGGATACAATAGGGGGATATTTCCTCCCACATGGGCTGGCAAGTAGTATTTGCAGGGGTGTAGCACTAGGGTCAATACAGCTGATTATTTTACTGAGTTCTACCATTTGATCCTCAGGACCCACCCATGCCCTTAAATGTACCAATTGGGCCGCATAATAGTAATTCTTGAAGTTAGGGAGGGCCAGACCCCCGCCCTCGCGGGTTCTACATAGTGTCGCTAGTTTTACTCTTGGACGCTTATTACCCCATATAAATGAGGAAATTATGCTGTCCAGATTTCTGAAATATTCGTCTTTGATGAAAATGGGAGAATGTTGCAGTTGATATAATATTTTAGGTAAAATCACCATTTTCAACATATTCACCCGTCCCATTATTGAGAGAGGCAGTCTGGCCCAGCATTTCAATCTTGATTTAGTTTCCTGGATTGTTGTTACAATATTATCCCGTAGATAGTCCTCGGCTACCGCCGTGACCCTAACCCCCAGATATGTGAACCCCTGAACCTCTACCAGCGACCCCTCTAATGCCCTGTTTTCCCCTCCGCTACTGTTACCCATATATAGCAGATTTGATTTACTCCAGTTAACATTAAGCCCAGACATTTCCCCAAATTGACTCAAAGAGTCAATGACTACTGAAAGATCTTTGTCAGGGTCCGCTAATCCGACCAATAAATCGTCAGCATATAACGACACCAAATTATATCTTATGTCCCTACCGGGGTCACAATGATGCAGTTTGGTTCTTAGGAGACAGGCCAGGGGTTCGACAGCTATTGCAAAAATTACAGGGGACAGGGGACACCCCTGACGGGTTCCTCTAAATAATGGAAACGATTGGGACGTATACCCGTTGATGGAGACTCTGGCCCTGGGGCTTTTATACAACAATTTCAGCCACCGTACGAACCCTGGTCCGAACCCAAAGGCATCCAGAGTGTTCCACAAGTACTCCCATTCGACGGAGTCGAATGCCTTGTTTGCATCGAATGAGGCCACCGCTGCCCCCACCCCCCTTACCTTCATATATTGTATATATGTAAAGACCCTTCTAACGTTGACTGCCGTAGACTTCCCCCGCATAAACCCTGTTTGATCCGGGTGTACGATGTCATGAACTACATTATTTAATCTATTTGCCAAGACCTTCGCAATGATCTTGGCATCTGTCGGCATCAGGGAAATAGGTCTATATGAGTCAACGCTAGAAGGGTCCTTGCCCTTTTTGGGAATAAAAACTATAGAAGACTCCTTCATTGAGTCCGGTAGTTCGTCCCCCTGCTCCAGCCCTTGACATAGGGCCGCCACCTGTGGGGCTAAGATATTACTAAATTTTTGAAAAACCTCACCCGGAAGCCCATCAAGACCGGGAGCTTTACCCCGAGGGAGGTTCCCGATTACATTTCCTATTTCTTCCAGGGTGAACGGGGCATCTAAGGCCTCCCTGGCATCCGTACCCACCTGGGGGAGACTCAGACCCGCAAAAAATTCCCTTAATTCCTCCCTACCGTGGCTCTGAACCGATTGGTAGACCTTGCTAAAGTGTGCCACAAATTCGTCTACAATTTTAACGGTAGATGTCAGAGTCTCTCCCTGGTCTGTCCGGATGCATGATACAACATTAGAGGGCCTATCCAATTTCAATAGTAGGGCCATATATTTGCCCGCCTTATCTGAACCCGCATACCCCTGGTGCGCCCGATTGCCCAATCTACGATAGTTTACACCTTGCAAATACTCCAGCCATTCTGTCTGCCGTCTTTGCCATTCGACCCTATCCGTTTCGAGATGGCTGGTCTGATATGTATGTTCAGATTCCAAAGATCGTGCCTCAAGATCCCGCACCCTCTCACGGTGCAGCCCCTTGAGGTGTGAGATTTTTTTTATGAGTATTCCTCGCATATAGGCTTTCAGTGTATCCCATATAACCACATTAGGTGCTGACCCCTCATTAGCTTCCAGGAAGAGAAGAATTTCATCCTCTATCTCCTGCTGGCTCAACTGAGTCAGCCAGAATGGCTGAAGCTTCCAGTGTCTATATCCTTTCGGTTCTGACATATCCAACTTCATAACCAGCGGGGAGTGGTCCGAAATTCCACGTGCTTTATAGTCTATATCGATAATTTTATTTAATAGACTATCTGACACTAAAATCATGTCTATTCTTGAGAAAACTTTATAAGTGGCTGAGTAGCACGAATATTGACGGATTTCTGGATGCCTGATTCTCCAAGGGTCATGCCACCCAATCCCTTCAATAAATTCCGCAAATCTGGTTCCCCCTTTACTAGCCATATCACTGGACCTATGCCATCTATCCAACAAAGGAGATATAGTATTGTTATAGTCGCCCATGCATATTATATGGTTCAAGGGGAGAGAGGAAGTAAAATCCACAGCCTGTCTTAGTATTTCGTATGAAAATGGGGGGGGAATGTACACCCCCAATAGACTAATCCCAACATGATTAATGCTTGAATCTAAAAAAATGAATCTCCCTCCTGGGTCTATCTTTACTGACCGGCACTCGAACACCACTGATTTCTTAACCAGGATAGAAACCCCCCTAGATGAGGAGGAACAGGGAGCATGAAACGCATTGCCCACCCAGGGACGTTTTAGGGCAGATAATCTATCCCCACACAAATAGGTCTCCTGAAGGCAGATAATGTCCGCATCCAACGATTTGCAATAGTTTAGTACCAGAGACCTCTTTACTTTATCATTAAGGCCGCGTACGTTCCAGGTTACCAGTTTAACCATTTCCCCCTTTATTCATTTTCAACCTCTCTCGCCATCCCCCTTTCTTTTTGTTCAAATATCTCATCTTTGCCCTGACATAAGACATACTACCATCTTGACAAACAAACACATTAATACATTTACATATACACCCAACATTGCCCCCGCCCCCCCTCCCCCACCCCGTACTACCACTATCCCCCGGCGTACCTGGATCCCAACCCCACATCTGACCCCAGTATCCCATACTTAGGGCCCAGAGAGCGATTAATTAATGGCCACCAAATTCGTGGCCGACCCTCCTCCTACAGGATTTTAACTTTACAGCATTGTCCCCCCCCAACCCTCCCCCCCCCCCCCCCACCCGCACCCACACTCAAGAATTATGATGATCACAACAGACTACTGGTTGGCAAGTGGTTTCTTTGCAGGATACGACCCATCCAGCCACTCCGCCACAGCACCTGGGGAGAAAAAAAATTTAGTTGCCCCATTGACTTCAATCCTCAGTTTAGAGGGGTAAAGCATAGAATACTTCAGGTTAAGCTCCCGAAGCCTTGCCTTAACCTCTCTAAACCCAGCTCTCTCCCGCTGAATTTCCACGGGGAAATCCGGAAAGGCCGCAATTTTTTTGCCCAGGTATCCAAAGTCTGCCTTGTTTCTTGCCAAACGCAAAATACAGTCTCGGTCCCGAAAGTTCAAAACTTTAACAATCATTGTACGCGGGGGCCCCCCTGGAGGAGCAGGACGGAATGGCACCCGATGAGCTCTTTCGATGCTGAATTGCAAGGAAAAGGCCTCCCTTCCGAATTCTTTTACCAACCAATCCTCCACAAATTTTTCAGGGGAGCTGCCCTCTACACGCTCGTCAAACCCCACAAATCTAACATTATTACGACGGATTCTTCCTTCAAAGTCCGACATTTTAGTGCGCATATCCTCCATCTGTCCAGATAGGGCTTTCACTTGACTTTTAAGAGGAGCTACTATGTCCTCCAGAGAAGAGATCCTGTTTTCTGCTTCAGTGACTCTCTCTCTAATAATTTGGGCATCATGTCGCAGCAGTGAAATGTCAGCTTGCACCTTGTTTATCTGCTCCAACAGACGGGACTCGCAGGTATTTACAGCATCTAATACCTGCTGTAGGGTAACCTCTGCAGGACGGGGTTCAGGTGCATTTTTAGATGGGGTAGTCTGAGGGGTGTTCGGCTGTGAACTGCTCCCAGCCTGGTTCTGCGTACGTGCATATTTTTCAAGACGGGCGGCCGCCGTATTTATGCCTGTTTTGCCCATTCTGGTCTGCGCCACGCAGCTGCGGGTACCTTTGCACGCAATGATCTCAGGTACTACTCCAAATTAACCCCCTGCCACGGGGTACTCGACTTGCGCACAGTCCTACCAAACTACCACCCGCTCACACCCTTGTGTATTACAGGTTTGGTAATGAGGTACAAGTGATATTTAGTCCGCACCTTAGCGTAGCTTTACAGTCAATAACAGTTGCTTATGAAGAGTAAAAAACGGTACCTTTCTGCCAGCTGAATATATCAGGTGAGCCTGAGAGAAATCCCCCAGGACCATCAATTAGCAGACGCCAAAGTCCTCTTAGTACAGCCTTAGGAGCAGATATGTATAAGCCCCTGCAGTGGAGTATTCGATTTTACGCTGATTATATCAAAAGAACCTGAAAGTGGCCCCACAGGACCATCAATTAACAAGAGCCACAGTCCTCTTATTACAGCCTTAGGAGCAGATATATATAAGCCCCGGCTATGGGGTATTCGACTTTGCACACAGTCCCCCCAAACTGCCTCCCCCTCACACTCTCGTGTATTGCTGGTTTGGCAATAAGGCACAATTGGAATTTATCCACACCTTAGCGTAGCTTTATAGTCAATAGCAGTTGTTTATAACGCAGAGTGAAAAAAGCGGTACCTTTCTGCCGGCTGAATATATCGGGGGGGCCGGAGAGGGATCCCACAGGACCGTCAATTTTAGCAAACGCCACAGTCTTCTTATTACTCCTTTAGGAGCAAATATGTATAGGCCCTGCAGTGGGTTTTTCCGGCACTTTTTGGCCACTTCAAATGGATCCAAGGTTCCACTGTCCCCCAGCCAGTCAGGAGAGTCCGCTGATAGAGGGGTACCGAGGGCTATTCTTTATTCAGTTCTGGAGCTAATATATGTAAGCCCACCTCTGGTTAAGTACCTGTCCCCTTCGTCCGCCTGTTTCCACGATGACTGTTTATACAGGGTCGGCAAGGAACAACCTCCAGTCTGTGTCCGTTTGTGCAACTGGTTTTGGGGTTGCTGTCGCTGATAGTCAGGACAGTACAGCAGGAGCGCGTCCAAGCGCTAGCTTTACCCTGACTGCACGCTGGGACTGTATGCTGGGACTGCACGCTGGTCTGGTCTCCGCCGTGGTGTTGAGCCGGCAGCAGACGCTCACACTGCACTTCTTCCGGCGGCTGTTACTCCCGCGAGACGGGATCAGGCTGGGGTCACCGCTCACAGACTCGCTTCCTGGATCACCGCGCCCGACTCACATTGACGGAACCACACACAGGAAAGCAATGGTAATCATGCAGCGTTTGTGAGGCATTAATCCCCCGCTGTTATGTGTGCGTACGGGCGGGCATGGAGGTGGAGGGAGCCGGTGGGGACATTTGTTCAAAGCATTAGTTTAGAGGAGAGCCGGCATCAACCTCCCTTCCTCACTCACACGCTGCCGTGGCCACGCCCCCCCGACTGCTTATTCACCCTCCGGTTTTATTCCTTAATAATTATAAATTCCAATTACACATTTATTACACAATCAATAAAATTAAATCAGGTAATAAAACTTGTACATAAGTAAAATTTAAATGTAAACCTTAACCCTTTATCTGGATATTGCACAGTGTCCAGTGCTTTGGTTTAATTGTAACAGTAGACAGCCACACATTAGTTGCAATGTCCCATAATGATTCTGATCCAATTAAAAGATGGCAGTTATATATCCACAGAGACCTTTTGGGTCGACAGGCGTATTATAATGTTATCAAGATTTTTATAATTTTGTGACCATACCTATAGAGCAAATTATCCGGACAGGCAGTAGTTGTTATGTGAGAGGAGATCATGCTCACCTGCTGGCTGCCGCCGCCAAATGACGCGCCGTAGTTGGTATTGGGGCAGGGAGTGAGCTGTCTGTCGCTGCTTGATGTAGGGAGCGTGCCGTCCGCCCATTGAAACTGTGCAGCGCACAGCCGTCTTCTGTGTGGACTCGCCGGAAGGATCAGTACAACAAAGTGGTTGATGCGATGTTTTAGAGCTGGCGCACAGGTGCTGATAATCTCTGTTAGAGTCAGGAGAAGGTTCCCACGGAAAGGAGATAATGCCCAGTTGTCCTCCCTCCAGTGTGTACTCCGAAAGAGTTTTTAGTGCAGCGGGGAACCTGGTCAGTGAGCGGCGAAGGAGGTTGCTTCCACAAAATGTGGAGAAGATGATGTTTATAAAAATTAATTATCAATTATTCAATGAAGACCAGGAATTTCCTCCAGAGTGTCAGCTCAGGGGTTTGTTGTGTTCCCGGCTGTGACCGTGGTGGACCAGTGGAGGGCACTGTGTAGCGGAATACAGGGGGTTTGATGATTGACATACACGAGGGGACTGGAGCACAGCGAACCAGAGTGTTGACGGAGACCAGGAACAGGGGCGCGGAGTCTAACCTGCCAGCGGTGTTCACCAGGGAGTCCCGCAAGGAACTTTGGACTTAGCTGCGTCTGATAGGCAGGTCGCGGCCCCCTGCCCTGGTCCTCTGGACGCAGGCTGGGACTCGGGAGGCTGAACCCGGGAACGGCCTTGGGAGACCAGGGTAACTGGGGGGCAGTCTGGGAACTGCCGGAGTGACGACTTGGGATGTCGACTGGAAGGTAGACAGGTGTATTGGCTGGATAGGACAATGGTGGACTAGTCACTATGGAGCACAATAGCCGGTAGTCAACGCAGGTGTTGACGGGGACTTGTCGACAGGATCAGGACAGGATGGTATAAGTCTCTGATGGTGATAGCTGGCTTAGGAGCCAGAGAGGTGCTCAGCGGGGCACCTGATACTCGACTGCAGGGATGGTATCGCAGGAGTCTTCTGGAGATGGAAAGAAACAGGTAAGTATTAGCAGCTGGAGAAACTCTGGAGACAAGGACACAGGTGAGCCTGGATATCCTGGAGCCTTGGGAACTTCCTCTGAACACAGGAGAACTCTGGAGCAGATAAAGCAATTGTTCAAGGCGAGGAATGAAGGCACAGGGCCTGAGTTATATCCCCCTTGCCGGATTGTGATTGGCTGCCAAGCGCAGCACGCAGCACCAATCAACGCTGGGGAAAGACAGACACACCTGCTCACTGTGCAGGTGTGCGTGGGTCAGGGGTCAGGCTGCTGGTCAGCTGGATTGGTCAACCTGGTCAGGTGAGCAGAGGTGTCATGGCGGCGTCCACGCCGTCCGGAGCCGGCATGTCAACATGTCGGCGACAAGGGACATCGCCGGTCACCCGCGGCCCACAGGGGACAGCGCGCCAAGCACTAGTACCGACCAAGGACCTTAACCGCAGCGCAGACCATCGGGAAGGTAACGAACGTGGTCTCAGATAGGGGTGTTTACTAGGGTTTGTGACACAGAGATTATAACAGGACCTGTGATTGTGGAGTCCAGCGGGGACGAATTGATAATCTGTGAGGATGAGGACATACACACTGAAGGGGTTTGAGAAATCAGAGGAGGAGGAGGATGATGAGGGACGATAACATCTTGTCTCTGTAGAGCCAGTTTATACAGGGAGATATTAATTGTTTTTTTGTGTGGGGGCCCAAACAAACCAATCATTTCAGCCACAGTTTTGTAGGCCCTGTCGCTGAAATGTTTGGTTTGTTAAAGTGTGCATGTCCTATTTCCGCAACATAAGGGTGAGTGTGAGGGCCCAAGGACAATTCCATCTTGCATCACCATTCATTAATCCCACTGCTGAGAGTCATTGATATGTGAGATAAGTGGACTCATCTTTAATCACATACAACTGTTTGCACTCAAGTGATAATAATCACAGAGCTGACCAATCCCACTGCTGAGAGTCATTAATTGCTGCACGAATCGACCACTGCTCCTCGGCTGGTGGTAAACACGATCAAGCCATCACCATTCATTAATCCAACTGCTGAGAGTCATTCATATGTGGGACTTTCAACGCATACAAGTGTTTGCATTTTTGACAGTGATAAGTGGAATTGTCTTTAAATTCAAACAACTGTTTGCATTCAAATAATAATCACAGAGCTGACCAATCCCACTGCTCCTCGGCTGGTGGTAAACAACACGATCAAGCCAGATAGTGGTCTTATTAGATATTAAACTGATAAAAACAGATACACAGCACAGCACACTCGCCGACCAACTCAGTGCTGCACCAATCGCCCACTGCTGCCATTCTGCAGTGTCGTTAATGTAGTCACTGTACCTTAAGCACAGATAACACGTACAGTACATGACTGTCACATTCACAGACACTGTAATACAGATGAGTATATTCCCTATATTATTCCGGGAGTTCGCCACTGCCTCTCTCACCCTGCATCACACAACCAGATGCCCTCGGAAGACGGCTTAAGTGACTAAAGCATTTCTGCTACTGCCTGCAGAAGGCTGCAGAATCGCCCACTGCTATTCGGCTGGTGGTAAACAACACGATCAAGCCAGATATCTTATTAGATATTAAACTGATAAAAACTGATAAAAACAGATACACAGCACAGCACAATCCTCGGCTGGTCGCCGCCTGTGGTCAGAAGGTTCCACTCCTTTGCAGCTGTTGCATTGCTGCACCAATCGCCCACTGCTCCTCGGCTGGTCACCGCCTGTGGTCAGAAGGTTCCACTCCTTTGCAGCTGTTGCATTGCTGCACCAATCGCCCACTGCTCCTCGGCTGGTCACCGCCTGTAGTCAGAAGGTTCCACTCCTTTGCAGCTATTGCATTGCTGTACCAATCGCCCACTGCCCCTCGGCTGGTCGTCGCTTGTGGTCAGAAGGTTCCACTCCTTTGCAGCTATTGCATTGCTGCATTAATCGCCCACTACTCCTCGGCTGGTGGTAAACACGATCAAGCCAGATAAAGGTCTTTTGGGGCCTAGTTTTTCAAACTGCCATCCTGTCTGCCGCTGCAGTGCCACTCCTAGATGAACCACGTATTTGTGCCGATCACATTTGTGGCTTAGCATAGTAAACTGGGTGGAAATGAATGTTATTGATATTAATAATAACGTAGGAGCAAAAAAACACAATAATTATGCGATTTCAGCAGTTTTAATGCTTTTTTTTTTTTTTTTTCTTAAATATCAGAACCCAAAACGTTTAGGGGGTGTTTTGTCAAAACCCATTAGAACCTCAAAACTGAAGGTAATCAGAACCAAAACCAAAACGCGAAAAGTGGCCGGTGCACATCCCTAGTCTGAACGTCAACAAAGCTAAAGTGTTGTCAGTGAAAATGTTGATACTCAGTTTTTTTTATCAGTTAAGTTTAGGATTAAGTTTAGGTAAAGCTATGTTGACATGTATGGTGTGGATTATTTGACCATGTATGGTGTGGATTATTTGACCATGTATGGTGTGGATTATTTGACAGACAGTAATAGGCTACCCCAAAAGGTCAACATGCAATAGGTTTCCTACATTTTTTGGTGTCAGTGTTGACAACTGTAGACATGAACCCCCAATTAGTGTAATGCATACCCTTGCATAATTCGTTTAGCTCGCCATGCTTTAGGCATTCTCCCCCTATACCGACCTTGTCATGTGTTTCCATTTTTCATGTCGGCATTTTGACCCTGTCAGCATTTTGACCATTCAGACCTATTGCATATTGATATTTTGAGGTAGACCTATTGCCAGTCTATCTAAACACTGTAGCTTTATTATCTGGAAATAGACATGTGACTGTTAGCACACAATGTAGACATTATGAACATGTCAATATTGTGAATATCAACATGTCATATATGTCGACAATCTGGTATCGACATTTCCTACCTTGCATGAGTACAACTACTTTTCACTCTTTTCTGTCTTGAAATAAATATAAATTTTCCTAGGACAGTATCTTTATGGATAAAAAGAATGGGCATATATATTATTGTCATACTTGCAGGGCTGGCACCACCACTAGGCAGCTTTAGGCATTTGCCTGTGGGTGCCAGCCACTGTAGGGCAGCCCTTGGGAGCAGGTCAGTGGGCAAACCCCCCCCCCCCCACTCATGGAGCAGGTCGGCGGATTTCCCAACCCCCCCGACCGCGATGTGGAGCGGGCCATGCATACTTGTGTTAAGCATAAGGAGTCATAAGAATTTTTCCTAGAAATATACTGAGGGCACAGAATAAGAAAATGTCATATAATATAAAGAACTTAGACATGCATAGGTAGGTTTCTGAAAGAAAGAATAGGGGGACTATAGAGGTTAATAATAATAATAATAATAATAATAATAATAATAATAATAATAATACAAAAAGGTTTTAGGAAAGTATATTTTAAAATATTTCTAACATGTTCTTGTGACTTGCTCTTTGGTCCATATGTTCTTGTGACTGCCTATCATACCTTTCGTAAAATCTCTCCTTTCTGCCATGCCAGACAAAAGCACCAAGCAGTGTGTGCTTACATTGCGATTTCCTAATTTATACCTTTATGCAATGAAAATAGAAACCACGTGTATAAGCATAAAGGAAATATTATTTGCAGAGTGTTTTGTTCTGTACCAAATACAAGGTCAGCGTGATTTTTCGCAATACACCCAAAAGGATCTACTGTAGGGTCTTACAGCAAGGGCAGATCCTGCCGCTGGCAAACACAGCAATAATCCTTCGATAAAATACATTTTTAAATGAAATTACAGTCATGCATATGTTCAGATACATCTTGTCAGTTACACGTGTAAATAGAATACCTACTTGCTTTAAGACTTTGATTTACTGTAAGACTCCTTAAATAACAGCAGTATTACTTGAAATAAAACTAGTAATTCATTGACATGCTTTGCTGATTGTGTAGTCCTAAATTACTGTGTTACTGATTAGTTGCTAACTAGATTTCTGAAATATTTAGTTGCCATTATAAGTACTCAGCCATAAAATTAACTTCGCACAGACATTCAACCATTATTCCAAATAGTGTGAAAAGCTCAGAACCGTTGTTCTATAAGTAGAAAAACAGATTGATGTATTTTATGGAAACAGTAAAACTATTAAACTGTATAATGTGCAATACAAATGTTTGAGACTACAGCCATATGTTACAAGGACATTTTAACAGCCAGAACAGACAGCAACAATAACAGCATAAACATAGCTACAGATGAATGGGAACATAGTAGATATTATGCAAAATGAGTTTCAGGACAACCCCTTACAGTGATTTGCAGTACAAAGTAATAGGATTTCTCAATGATGCCTTTTCTACCCTTCTGCAGTGAGGAGCTGATTTCGAGTTGCAAATATGTTATTGGTTAGTAATCAACGAATGACTTCTTCTATCAATCAAGCAGATGTGTAAGTGTACACATCCACTCGCATCGTACCACGGGGATTTAGGCGGCGATGTGGGCGTGCATTAGGTTGCGCAGCATTTACCTGCTTGCTAGGCAGATATATGCAGTCTAACGAGTAAGTCTGAATTACTCCCTGAATGCGGATCTTAACCTGAATTCAGCAGCACCACCTCCATCCATCCGCTAGTGAATGTAAACATTATCACTAACATAAGGCATTTGTATAAACCCTATCCTAGAGTCAATGCAAAAGATCTATTAAAAAGTAGAGATGTGCAGGTTCTGACTTACTCTGATTTACTCTGATTTCAAAGCAGGATCTTATTGGCTATCCCAAATCACATTACGGTTGTTGACAGTTGATAGCCAATAAGATCCTGCTTTGAAATCAGAGTAAATCAGAACCTGCACATCTCTATTAAAAAGCAGATGGAACTTTGACTAGGCTCTCTTTTAATTAGGCGGAATTCTGTCTAAATGCCCTTGACATAACCATGGATTATTCAACATGTGAGTAGAAAAGAAAGATAGGAGTGGTCCTCTGCAACATATATTTATGAGGTTAATCCAGAAAGTCCATTCCCTCCATGTAGGTCATTAACATGGCAATGTAGCTTCCCTAACCTATTTCCTAGTGGCGGACTGTTATGGAGGTTTTTAGCCATTCTGAGTTCTTTGTTATAATGAACCCTACAAAGCAAAATCCCTCTGACTGAGTACCGAACAGGGATACGTGATTCTTCAATGTGCAGAAAGTGATGAAATGTATTATCTATCTATAGAACTGAAATCCCCCAGTAGGAGGATGCAGGTAGGGCTGTGGAGGGCAGTGCGGGGGGCAGCAAAGGGGGAATACTAAGGGGAAATAATAAGGGGGATTATAGGTGGGTGACTACTAATGTTGACCTACTATGGGGGATTTCTATTGGTAGCTCAGGGAAATACTTATTTTTTGTTGGATCTCCATGAAAATGTCTGCTTTTGTTGTAATATGAGTGGGCAGAATCCAACTTGACTCCTCTGGAGAGGATGCTTCACTCCCTTACCAAATGGCCACCAGTACTAGGATTGCACATGCATGCAACATCTTGTTACTGTGTCTGAGTGACATAAAGGAAGACGAACATTGCAACTTAGCTCCAAGAAACCTGCAACCATTTTCCCTGGACAGTACTGTTCTAGTACCTGTACTACTATACACATGCAGTAGATAGTGACCAGCCGGTGATGTGTCTGAACCCCAATCTGCTGCAAGCTCTACTTCCTGCTCACCCTCCAGTGTAACAGTAAGTATTTCAGTACCGTAACTCATTCAGTAAATCACATTGCATGGTTAAACCAGCTTGACTTGTATTTAGATGTGTTTGTGTTATTGTGTACATTACTCTGCCAAACCAACAATTATACACATATTCGAAGGTCACGGGTCCAGACAAACACATATATAAAGGATCCAGAGAGTACAGTTTGTAACAGAAAAGATTGCTGGCATATCGGTTCAGGTGCAACAAGACATTTCAGCGGCAATGTGGAGTGGAACACTAAGACAATTGAGTGTGACTTTGGGGGTTATTCTGCTTGATTCGCAAGGCTGGAGAATGCAAGCCCCCTCACAGCACGGGTTCGCCCACACAGGCTGTGAATGGATGTTTAGCATAAATATCCATTCATATGCCTGCGGGTAACCTCCCACATCTTTCAATGGTCGGCGACCATTGAAAGATGTGGAAGGTACACGCATGTATAAGTGACTTTTAAGTCACTTACATATGCGTGCACGCTGGCACGGATATGGGCGGGCAGTTGACATCCGGTGATATTAGAAATATTAAAAGTAAAAAAATATTTTAAAAAATAATGATAAATAAAACTAAAATTGCATGCAGGGATCTAATATATAATATAAATTATATAATATAGATGGCTTGGATTGTTGTGTCCATTGGGGAACTGTAAACCAAAAATCAAATGCACTGGATCTGTTTGATTCCTATATAAATGTAATGCCGGTGTGTCGGCAAGGCAGGGAGAAGCAGATCTTAATTTTATAGGTACTTTGTGGAGCTAGATCTCATAGAAATAATGGTAACTGGGAAAGTGTGGGATTATTCCCCGTGGGTTACTCACAATGTTCTGACACTGGTTTTAACTGTATTTGTCCATGAGAGGAAAGTTGCTGGCAACGCTTGTATGCCCAAAGCTGAACTGCTGTGAAAGTTGGCAGTATTTCTGACCCACTCTACCACACTGGGGAGCAGGTAACTGGAAGAGTAATGCTGCTGTTGTCGCTTTGATGCCTAAAGCCAGACCATAGTAAGTATCGACAATGGTTTAACCCACTCTACCGCACTGGTGAGCAGGTGTTTGGGCTTTGCCTTTTACAGTGTAAGCGTCTCAGGTCCTGTGACTATTTCTAGGAAGGAGGGGGCCGCTGTCAATAGGAGGACTAGTGAAGATCATATATCCGGAGGTGCGCTCTCTTATGTAAGCCAAATACACCACCGGGATTCCAAAGGGTCATTGAGCGATGGTCAGAGGGACACAAAATAGAGATCTGAGCATTGATCCATGACCCATTGGAATCCCAGAATCAATAAAATACTGTATGTACTGTAGATTCCAAAAAGTTGTACATGCACATTGCCAAAAATACCAAATCACAGAGACTATAAAAAGTCAAAATTTCTGATTAAGGCTGACTCTAAATAAGCCCTACAGTACCATCACTTTTGATTCATAATTGCAAGCATACAATGTTTTATGTCAACATTATATACTGTATAAACTACCATTCAAATGTTTGGGGTCACCCAGTCAATTTTGTGTTTTACATGAAAACTCACTTTTATTTATCAAATGAGTTGCAAAATGAATAGATCATATAATGTAGTCTAGGTTAGAAATAATGATTTTTATTTGAAATAATGCGTTAGCCCTTCAAACTTTGCTTTCTTCAAAGAATACTCCTTTTGCAGCACAACATTGCAGACCTTTAGTATTATAGCATTTAATTTGTTGAGTTAATCTGAAGACATTTCACCAAACAGTTCCTGAAGCACCTCCCACAAATTGGATTGGCTTGATGGGTACTTCTTCTTTACCATATGGTGAAGCTGCTTCCACAACAGCTCAATGGGGTTGAGATCTGACAGAATATCAGCTGCCTGCTGCTTCCCTAAATAGTTCTTGCATAATTTGGAGGTGTGTTTTGGGTCATTGTCCTGTTGGAGGTGGAAATTGGTCCAATCAAGTGCTGTCAATAGGGTATGGCATGGCATTGGAAAATGGAGTGATAGACTTCCTTATTCAAAATACTGTTTACCTTGCACAAGTCTCCCACTTTACCAGCAATAAAGCAGCCTCACATCATCATATTACCTCCACCATGCTTGACAGATGGTGTCAGGCACTCTTCCTACATCTTTGCACTTGTTTTGCATTGCACAAATGTTCTTCTGTGTGATCCAAACATCTTAAACTTTGATTCGTCTGTCCATAACACTTTTTCCTAATCTTCCACTGTCCAAGTTCTGTGTTTTTCCCATATAAATCTTTTCGTTTTCTTGGCCAGTCTCAGATATGCCTTAATTTGCCACTCTGCCTAGAAGGCCAGCATCCTAGAGTCGCCTCTTCACTGAAAATGTTTTCACTGGCATTTTGTGGTTACCATTTAATGAAGCTGCCAGTTGAGGACCTATGAGGCATCTATTTCTCAAATGAGAGACTCTAATGTGCTTGTCTTCTTGCTTAGTTGTGCACTGGGGACTCCCACTTCTCTTTCTACTCTGGTGAGAGCCTGTTTGTGCTGTTCTCTGAAGGGAGTTGTACACACCATTGTAGGAAATGTTCAGTTTCTTGGCAATTTCTTGCATGGAATAACCTTCATTTCGAAGAACAAGAATAGACTGTCGAGTTTCACATGAAAGTTCTCTTTTTCTGGCCATTTTGATTGTATAATCCAGGGGTGTCCAAACTTTTTGCATTGAGGGCCAGTTTTGGTGAGGTGAAAATGTGTGGGGGCTGACCATTCAGCCTGACATTCTTTGAATCATTAATCACAATTACATTCACTGTATGTCCCCCACTCTGCCCCTCCACTGTATATTCCCCTACCTAACCATCTTTCTCTATATGTCCCCCAGCCTGCTCCTCCTTCACTGTATGTCCACCATTCACTCGGTGTTCCCCACTCTGCACCCATTCATTCTGTCCCCCAGCCTGTCCCCCCTTCTCTGAATGCCCATCACTGCCTCCATTCACTGTATGTCCCAAGGCCTGACCCTCCATTCACTGTATGTCCCAAAGCCTGACCCTCCTTCACTGTATGTCCCCCAATCTGCCCCCATTCATTGTATGACTCCCATTCACTATGTCCCACAGCCTGCACCCCCTTCTCTGAATGTCCATCACTGCCGCCATTCACTGTATCTCCCCCAGCCTGACCCTTCTTCACTGTATGTCCCCCACTCTGCCCCCATTGACTGTATGTCCCCCTGCCTGCCCCCTCCCTTCTCTGTATGTTTCCCAGCCCCTTGTGTGAGCCAGAGGACGGAGAGGCAAAGCAGTAACTGCAAGGGCAGGAGAAGCTTGGGCTCCCGCTGCCGCCCTCCTCCACTCTGCATGTTACGGGAGCAAGCTTCCCCCTTGCTGCACCCCCTCCTCACACACTGCTGTCACTGTGATTGTGGAGGAGGTTGAAACACATCTCACTGTGGTGGCCGGCACCTCCTCACTGCTGCAGACAGCAAGGGAAAGGCACGCTCGCCCACCTTCACCATCTGATGCTCCACCCGCTTCTGGCTGGAGGCTGCGGGCCATTTGAAATGACAGCGTGGGCCGCAATTGGCCCCCGGGCCGGACTTTGGACATGCCTGGTATAATCAAACCCACAAATGTGATGCTCCTGATACTCAACTAGCTCAAAGAAAACCAGTTTTATAGCTTCCCTAATGAGCAAACACATTTTTGATTATTTGATTTGACTCTTTTGTAGCATGTTTGTGGGTAAATGAAATTTAAAGACCGACATAAAGGGGGAAATTTACTAAAGGAAATTTGTAAAAAATAGGTGTATTTGTATCCAGAAATACACTTATTTTTCACATTTACTATCACGAAAATATGGCAATTCGTATTCGTATTGATAGCACATCAATACGAATACGAATTGCCGTATTTTCGGGATAGTAAATGTCAAAAATAAGTGTATTTTTGGATACAAATACACCTATTTTTTTTTACAAATTTCCTTTAGTAAATTTCCCCCAAAGAGGGAAGCAATCTAGCTATCATTATAAAAATAACTGTATTATAATCAGAAGACTATAGGGTGAAAGTAATACTAAAAGTCCTAATATACATAATATTAGTATGACATTTTGGCTTACTTATTAAATATTTTTTTAAGCAATTTGACATATGAATATCTATATTAACACGTCTCCAAAAGGTTCCAATCCGGAAATAGCACCTGACAATTTCTAAACTCCCATTTTGTTGTTTTTTGATCTATCAGAAGTTGGCCTTTCATACAAATAATGACTGTGTGGAAAATGTCTACCTCAGCTATTAATGATACCCACTTGTGTTTTAATTATTCCTCCTGCAGTGAGACATGAATTATGCATAGCGTCAAAGTTTATTTAGCATTATAATTTATGCTGATCAAAAAGGGTTTACTCTGTATTCCAATTATCAGAGCTACCTTATCAGGGTAAATATGTATCCTAATTTGTCAACTCTGTAGTTATGCAAGATCATTAAATATCCAAAATTTATATTTGTTGATCCCACAGATCATATAACAGTATATACAGTTGGGTTCTCAGGTTGGCACTCTGGTTAAAGATAAAACTGTTCCGGTGCCAGGCACTAAGGGCCTTATTCTGGTTGGAGCGGCCGGGCCGTATGCGTACGTCCCGGGGTTTTTCATGATCTGCGCATGTGCAGATACGCTAATGCGCCGGCGCGAACACTCCACAATGCTTACGGCCGGTGTCTCAACGTGCGAAAAAACCTGTACGCGAGTGTACAGGTAATGGGGCGGCATAGGGGCGTGTTGATGGGAGCGGCCGAAATAATGAGGGAAAATGGGTACTTGTGAGTTATCCGGGCGTCCGATTTTTAAATCGGGTCGGATCGGGACATCGCATCGCATCGCATGCGACCATCGGATGCGATGCGATGCGATGCGATGACCCGATTTTTCCATAGGAATCAATGTTAAAATGGACTGAGTCCATTTTAACATGGAATTCAATGGGAAAAAGGGGTCCTTTTCATACCCCTACTATCCAAGTGGGCATGGAGTTGGATATAAACCTGTGGCGAGCGTAGCGAGCCACCGAGCCCGAAGCGTGGCGAGCGTAGCGAGCCCCGCGAGGGGACACGGAATACCGTCCCCTCGCGGGGCTCGCTTCGCTCGCCACGCTTCGGGCTCGGTGGCTCGCTACGCTCGCCACAGGTTTATATCCAACTCCATGCCCACTTGGATAGTAGGGGTATGAAAAGGACCCCTTTTTCCCATTGAATTCCATGTTAAAATGGACTCAGTCCATTTTAACATTGATTCCTATGGAAAAATCGGGTCATCGCATCCGATGGTCGCATGCGATGCGATGCGATGCGATGCGATATCGCATCGCATCGCATCTGATTGTATGCCTTAACTTAAGGCATACAATCAAAAAATCGGACGCCCAGATAACTCACAAGTACCGGAAAATGGGCGTAAATATGGGCGTACACGGGGGTGTGCACCAAAAATGAGCGGTGCTACTACCGCACGATCGACTAAGGCACCGTTCATTTCGGACACCAAACAGGCGGCCGCCAACCACCAGCTCAAACCACCCCTACAGATACCGCATGCCAGCGTGCGCTTGAGTTGGCTAATTAACGCTGATTACTACTCAAACACATACACCTGAATGTAATAAGCAATGCTGCAGTCTATTAAGTCCAAAGTATGATTTCACTACCTGCAAGCCACACACACAGCACGCAAACACATTGGAAGCTTATGTTTTTATACTTTTCCACATTTAAAGGTTTGTTTAATTTAAGGTAAGAATCTTTTTATACGCTAAGGTAGGTATTTGCTAAACAGACACATTCACTATGTGCTTTCATAGACTTTACGCAGTAGCACACACAGCACGCAAACACATTGGAAGCTTATGTTTTTATACTTCTCCACATTTAAAGGTTTGTTTAATTTAAGGTAAGAATCTTTTTATACACTAAGGTAGGTATTTGCTAAACAGTTAGACACATTCACTACGTGCTTTCATAGACTTTACGCAGTAGCACACTCAATCTACACAAGTCGACATGTGTCAACGTGTTCACTCTAATACTAACATAGGTTTTGTATTTAGGATACAATAACATAAACCACATCTAACACCTACAAAGGATGTTTCAGCAATGTTTGAAGCCCATGACCACTATTTTCCACACAATCTTTGTATAGTACCCAAAATAATGACCTGTACCACTATCTCATCTGCTATGATTTGGATTTGACTACACTCTGGATGTAAGATGCCACCAATCACATTATTGCACTCTCATCTCTCTAACAAAGGATTCCTACATCTGCTTATGACACTGTAAAATCATATATATTTAAAAAGTTATGCAAGTTTGTTCACAAGCTAATTTATCATGTTTGGCCCATTCACACATCTTTTTTTAGGGAGGACACATATGCATTCCTACACAAATGTACCTTTTCACCCTTGTTTGTCTGCCTCACCCACTCCATGAGGAAAGCATTGTTCTGGACCTGCTTTTACCTACTACTGTAGGAGCTACCTCACCTGCACACAAACTGCTTTCTCACCTATTAAGTTGCTCTGCACATGTGCTGACACAAACTAATTAGCAGGGAAAAGTTGGATAGGAACATGGGAATGGCCATGGAGAGGGTTACACATGGGAAACTTCGACCACACTTCAACAAATGTTCAAAAATACCCTGGTCAGTAAGTACACATAAATGTAGTATTTGTTTCACACAAGAAATGACACATACCACAATTTAGATTTAATTTGTAAAATAAATTTATTTGCTGTTCAGCATCACAGCTTGACACTTTAATGTGAGAAATCAAATAAACAAATAAAATAGACACACAAATAATAAAACAGCCAGAACAAGAGGTTGCATATCTCCAAACATGTGTTACCCTGCAAATGCAATGGTGAAAGAAATGGGGACACCAGAATACGTACTGCAACAACCAGGGTGAATACTAAGCAAGATACACACCACCAAAAAAAAATATCCTGCATTTGTAGAGGTCAAAATACGAACTTTCATGCCCATGGCACGCAAATGGATCGATGGCCAACTCAGGAAGCGGATGTCCAGTGCAATTTAAACCTTTGGCCTCCAACCACAGAGGAAGTGAACCAGGTCTCATTTGGGCCCTTTTTTGCCCCTTTTAGATGGGGCCTTGGGGACAGGGGCCTTTGGCTCAGCTGGCTTTCGGCGTCTTCCCCTAGTCGACACAGGAGGGTCAGCCGAGGTGGAAGGTTGGGGAGCAGCTTGGGGTGGGGCAGCAGATGGGGGATTGTCCCTTAGGGACCTGGCGGTGGACAGCTGCTCCGCAAGAAGTTCATTCTGGCGGCTGAGGTGTTGGCCAATGCTTAGCATGCCAGCCGCCAGAGTTTCATTAATGCAGTTCAAGGCCTCAACCTGCAGCTGGTTTGTGGCCTTCCACTCCGCCAGAAAATCCGCCACCTGCTGCTGACGGATCGCAGCATCCACCCCTTGCTGCTCGATCCTGTCCAGCGTCACCAACAGGCTCTCATTCCATGTCTCCTGTGGCTGGGGCTGGGGGCGACGTGTTGGTGGAGGCTGGACCACTTGCTCCACCTGTGGCTCTGCAGAGGAAGATGCTGCCGGTACATACTGTGTTTCTGCTTCTTCTAGGATAAGAATTGAAAACAATGTCACCATCACATACGCAATAAAAAATATCTTTCTAAATACAATGCATTACTGTGACTTACCATCAAAAGCAGCAGCAAAGACCTCCGCCGGGAGCTCACTGTCCATATTGGAGATCCCCCTGATCTCCCCCACATCAATCACGTCACAGGAGTCCAGCTCCAGGGGGGTATACTCCAAATGGTCAGGCATAGGACCTCTCCCGGTGGACATGCTGTGGTTGTACCGGTCAGTCATCTTCTTCTTCAGTGCACTTTTGAAGTCAGTCCACCTACAAGTTTAAAAATACAAATATCACCATGAGATATGTGCACCACTGTGCTACGTGTAGGGTTACCACCTAGTCCCTTTAATTCCGGACACATGTTACTTACACAGGTTCTGTGGCAGTTTAAAATTAGGTGAAGTGGAGTCTTGAAGTCAGCCAGCCACAGAACCTGTGTAATTAATATGTGTCCGGAATTAAAGGGACTATGTGGTACCCCTAGCTACGTGACATTTCCTAGTGTGGGTGATCTTATGTTTTTTTGCCATATGTGTCCCACACACACATTCATGTCTCAATTAGGAGGCATTTCAGTGTCTCATCTCATTCATTAGGCCACTAAATGCACATACATACATCACTATGCAGAAATGACATCATCCATGGCCAAATTAGGCACCTCCACCTGGTGTGAAACTACACATTTCACCATAGCTTGACAATGTGGTTATTATGGAGTAATTTAACTATGGAATGGCATACTGGGATGTGTAGTTTCTCACCAGCTACATGTGCACTGTTTGCTCATTCTTGTTTCAGTAGCATCATATGGAACATGTTACAACAACTCTTTCAAAAACACACTTTCTCTTGTCCCATCACATACTTCACATGAGCAGAACTGTGCCCATAACCTCACATCACACCAATGGTGCATGTTTCATATATCAATGTGGGTTATTAGACATGGTTGTGTTCACATGTGACATTGAAGTGTAGCACTATCTACAAACACACCTTTCTATTAGTCTCAAAACATACATGTAACATATGTACACACATATGACATTATTAGGGGGACAAACACCAGGGCAATTTTTCAGCAGTCTCCAGCAGGAACTGAGGCCCTTATTCTAGTTCACTCTTTCTGCCCAAATATTTCTTAGATGGACAAAACCATGTGCACTGCAGGTGAGGCCGGTGTAAAACCCCACCCAAATCTGATTATCTCTGCACAAGTAACACCTGCCTCACCTGCAGTGCACATGGTTTTGTCCATCTAAGAAATATTTGGCCAGAAAGAGTGAACTAGAATAAGGGCCTCAGTTCCTGCTGGAGACTGCTGAAAAATTGCCCTGACAAACACACTAACCTTTTCTTCACCGCGTCCCAAGTTCTGACCACTGGTGCCACCTGGTTCACTTCCTCTGTGATCTTGTCCCAAAGGTTTCTCCTTGCACTGGCACCCGGCTTCCTGGTTGCCAATTCAATCCATTTGCGTGCCCTGGGCACTAGAATTCGCATTTCGGCCTCTACAAATGCAGGGTTTCTCTTTCTGGTGGTGGTATCCTGCTCAGTCCTCACCCTCGATGTTGCAGCACGTTTTCTGGTGGCCCCAGTTCTCTCACCATGCACCTGCTGGGTCACACCTGTTTGGAGAGATGCAACCTCTTGTTCTGGCTGGTTGCTTGGCCCTTGTGGAGCTGGTGGAGGTTCACCAGGGCCTGTTACTGAGGGGCCCGCTTGATCTTGCAGGCTACTCCTCTCTTGGGCCCTCCTTCTCCGCTCCTGTTCCCTCTTGTTCAGTGCATCAAGCAGGGATTGTGCTGTAGCTCTCTGCAGAGCGTCCTCTGCTGCTGAATCGTCAGAGTCAGACATGTTTGCAGCAATTGTGGCCTGCATCTGACTGAATATTTATATGTTAATTTCCCGCCATGAACAAGGGGGCGTATATTTTTCCACGCAATATAGATGCAAATTTACGCCGATATTTCCCGCCGATAATTCCCGCTTAAATTACGCAGGTCTCAACGCACCTGACCAAACACCTGTATATGCACATACACAGGTTGTGGAGCATTGTGCTACATCGTGAAATGTGGGCACCTGTCATTCCAATGACGAGTGTTGTCAGCTGGTATCTGTTGGAGTTCGTGTATGCTTTGTGAGTCACATTTCAAAACATCACGTTATAATGCTTTCCTTACATATGTAATGTGTATGAAATTGTCATACAGCAACATGTTGCATTGTGGCCCTTTAAGCAGCGTAGTTAAAAGTAGAGGGTTGCGTGTATTATTTTCCGCCTACTGTATATACAGTACTCCTCTCCATGCATATCGGTGCATCGTGCCCCCTTTAAGCAGCGTAGTTATAAGTAGAGGGTTGCGTGTATTATTTTCCGCCTACTGTATATACAGTACTCCTCTCCATGCATATCGGTGCATCGTGCCCCCTTTAAGCAGCGTAGTTATAAGTAGAGGGTTGCGTGTATTATTTTCCGCCTACTGTATATACAGTACTCCTCTCCATGCATATCGGTGCATCGTGCCCCCTTTAAGCAGCGTAGTTATAAGTAGAGGGTTGCGTGTATTATTTTCCGCACACTGTAAATACAGTACTTCTCTCTTCATTGAATGCATGCTGTTGGTTGTGGTGTGTGTGTATATCGGAACGGTCCGCGTAAGTTTCTATTCGCATCCAGTTTGTTAATGTAAGAGGGATTAATAAAGTTAATACCAAACAAACAATTTTTTCGACCAATCAGCAAGCACCAAAAGTGATATATGTACCTGCAATTAATAACTGCGCCATTGCCACTATGACTGCTAACAGAGCTAGGCCATTTTCCACCCCTGAGCTGTTGGCCCTGGTCGACGTCATGGACCGTCACCTGGGGCCCAGGGGCCCATATGTTAGCAATGCGGACAAGCGGCGGGCGAATACTGCTGCCCGCCGCCTGATCTTCTCGACGACCGGCGTCCGCAGAAGCCTGGGGCAGGTTGAGCGGCGCTGGTCAGACCTGCGCCGGCGGCAGCCAGTTTTGCTGAGCACCCTTCGCCGCCATATTGCCCGATGTAAGTTTTGATTACTAGTATGTCAGCGTTTTTTAGCAATGTTTTGTGTACTTTTTATAAATATGTTGCTGAGTATGGGGGTGTATATGGGGGTGTATATGGGTGTATATGGGGGTATATGGGTGTATATGGGGGTGTATATGGGGGGTATATGGGTGTATATGGGGGGTATATGGGGGTGTATATGGGTGTATATGGGGGGTATATGGGTGTATATGGGGGGTATATGGGTGTATATGGGGGGTATATGGGGTGTATAGGGGGGGTATATGGGTGTATATGGGGGGTATATGGGTGTATATGGGTGTATAGGGGGTGTATAGGGGGGGGGGGTTTAAGTAGTTGATCAGTTTTTGGGTGTAGGATATCAAATAGTTTGCATGATAAATGTCTGAAATATCACAGCAATGATCATTTTGAAGGTTATGAGCATGACTAATGTGAATTTTTCTTTCCCCCTTTTTTATGAAACCCAATCTTCGATTTCTATGCCATCAACATGAACATTTCAGCACGGGCAAGGGCACGCATGGAAGCCCGGGAGCAGGCAGCCCGGGACCAGGCAGCCCGGGACCAGGCAGCCCTGGAGGAGGAAGAGGAGGAGGAGGAAGAAGAGGAGGAGGAAGAGGAGAAGGAGGAAGAAGAGGAGGAGGAAGAGGAGAAGGAGGAAGAAGAGGAGGAGGAAGAGGAGGAGGAGGAGGAGAAGAAAGAGGAGGAGGAAGAGGAGGAGGAGGAAGAAGAGGAGGAGGAAGAAGAGGAGACACTGGGTGCCGTTTGGACCCACACAATTTCCCCATCCCCTTCCCCCTCCACAACCCCCACCCCCTCCACAACCCCCACCCCCTCCATAACCTTCACCCCCTCCACAACCCCCACCCCCTCCACAACCCCCTCCCCAACCCCCACCCCCTCCCCCTTTCCCAACACTGGAGACACTGGGTGCCGTTTGGACCCACACAATTTCCCCATCCCCTTCCCCCTCCACAACCCCCACCCCCTCCACAACCCCCACCCCCCCCCCCTCCCCACCCCATTTCCTACCCCCCTACACCTCTCCACCACCCACCCCCAAACCTCTCCACTCCCCACTCACACCCACTACCTCGGTCCAAACTCCAGGACCATCCCCCTTGCTCCTGACCCCCCCAACCACTGCACAGCCAACCAGCGGCAACCAGGATGGCTCAAGTAGCCGTAAGTAAATAATGTGTCTAATGTTGACCTACACATTTCTACACATAAACAATCACAACAACCACATATGTGTATCCAACATCAACATTAGTTGCAACATATCAATGCAGGCCGACCATGAGGTGTGTCCTGTCCTTCTCCAGGAACAAGGCTCCCCTTGGTGGTTTTTTTGAGTGTGGCCATGCCTCACCCCTTGAATAATTGACATAACAGTACATCCAATGAGATATCCGACATTAGTGGTGTGGTAGTTATGTGGCTCCAGGTGTTGGGTAACTCCAGTTCCCAGCATGATGTGCAACACAGGGCCGGATTATAATGGAGGCGCAAGGGGTCAGTGCCCCTGGGCCCCCCTCTAGCTAGGGGCCCCCTGTGGTTGTTATGTATTTTTTAAAAATAAAATGTTTAAGTTATGTTTTTTTTTTTTAGCTAAATGTTTTGTGCATGGGTGGGGTAGTGCTGCAGCTTCACCTATCTGCCAATGGGACAATGATTTATGGTGCTGAGCATCGGGAGCCAAGGCACACTGATTGCACAAGTGTGCAGTGCATTTCTGGGAGATGACAAAGTCCCATGACACTTTGCACCAGAGGACAGAGGCTGAGAAGTTTGTGCTGAGCTCTGATTGGTGGAGCTCATTACATGCTTCTCAGGTCCATGGAGAACAGCAGCAGCAGCTTAGTCATAGGAGGGTTTTTAATCAGAGGCAGCACTAGGACTGTGAGGTCTCCTCCAGAGTAAGGGGCAGAGGGACAAACACAGGCTTTTCATGTGGTGTGTGTGTATATATATATATATATATATATATATATATATATATATATATCCCCTGCAGGTAACCATTGACCAAGTTTATTCTGCCTTTACTCTGTGTTTTGACAGTATAATATTCGCCCATGCAGTGTGCGGCCAGTAATGACAAGTGCAAGGGGGCCCCCCGCTCTAAAGTACCCCGGGCCCCCCAAAGGCTTAATCTGCCACTGGTGCAACTTAAATGTAGAGATTGTTTTGGTAATAGTGTGTGAGGCCATGCGGATGCATGCTTTACAAACATAGCTGTAGGCCTATAATTTGTACAGCAATGTCCTAAATTTAAAATAGTAAGGAGTGCTTAAGCCACAACAATGTCATAACCCTTAAATAGCACAGGCTAATTGTGAGGTTAGAGGACAGTCCCCCAAAACCAAAGTACCAATTGGGATACAGCATACATTCATTGATGAAGGAGTAATTGAATTAATGTTATTTACTATGTACAGTATGTGTGTGTTAACATATTTTTTTTTAGTACTGTGTTTACAGCAGACCCATCTTCAATGTAGTTTCTAAATGTATGTGGCCTTCACACATAACTCTGAACTTTTTATTATGTACAAATACAACAAACATTTGTGTATGTTATATATTAATTTATTTTTTTTATCCCTTCTCTACAGACACTGGACAGCAGCAGGAGGAGGTGGCAGCCCTAATGAGGGAGATCATGATCACCCTCGTGTACCTCCAGCTCATTTTTGGCCTTCTGGAGGCCCGCCTTTAATTTTTTTTTTATCCCCCCCCCCTTATTATTTGTGTAGAAAATAAAAGTTTCATGACAGTTCGAAATTGCCTGTGTTTTTACTAATAAATATGTTAGAGGGCTTGTAAGGGTAGGTACATACAGATGTGTACTGTAAGTTATACTTGTAATTTGAGGTGAGGGGTAATGATTGATGTGTGAATGTGTGTGTTTTTGAGTAAAATAACACATAGTGAAAATGCATGAATGTTTAATGTTGTTCGATTAAAACATCACACATAACATCAGGGTAGGTATACATGTTACACATTTTGGACAAAGTAATTACGGACATAATTTAGTACATATACAGAAACACCAACATAACTTGATTTAAAAGTAACAGCAATATGGGGACACATAGATAGTGATTAAAATGCCACATTAGAACATAACAAATATACATGTAATGTGGGTTAAAATGTAGTTTTATTAGGTCTTTATTAAGGTAGACAATTGAGTTAATAGAAAACAATAATTGAATAACAAATAGATTAATTAATCAATTGTCAGATTAGTAGTTGAGAGGCAAGATTTGCAGGTCCATATATGTGAAGGGTATGCCAGCGTGCACGGACGTACGCTCACTCTCACGAGCGGTGACAAAAGCTGAGTTTTCCATTGAAAACAATAGGGACCCGTCCGTGCAAGCTGGCGTACGCTCAGATCTCCGCAAGAAGTCGTTGGGAAGACGGACGAAAGACGTCCGTAAACGGCGCCGTACGCTCAGTTGTACGCCAGTTGTCGGAGTGTAAGGGCTGGGCCGTCCGCGTACGTTGCCGTACGCTCATTTGTACGCCACTCCCCTTCTACGGTATTTCTGCCCGTACGTAAGCGGCTAATTTGTGGGTGGACTTAACCCTAACGGCCGCGTACGGCTAGCGTGCGGTAATGGCGAACGTACGCACGTTTGGCCGCTCCGATCAGAATAACCTCCTTAATGTGGTTAATAGAAAGCACTTACCCCTTCGCAGAAAGGATTTGAGCCGGCACACGGTAGTAGGTGAAGAAAAAAATGGTTTATTGCAATTACATCATTGCACAAAGAGACAGCTGCCAACCTGACAGCCGTTTCAACTGCATGTGAGCAGTTTTCATCAGAGGTATATATACATCCATCCTGTATTCAGAAGTGAGGGCCTTATTCTAGTTCACTTTTTCTGACAAAATCCTTCTTAGATGGACAAAACCATGTGCACTGCAGGGGGGGCAGATGTAAAATGTGCAGAGAGAGTTAGATTTGGGTGAGTTATTTTGTTTCTGTGCAGGGTAAATACTGGCTGCTTTATTTTTACACTGCAATATAGAACTCACTTTGAAGTAAAACCCCACCCAAATCTAATTATCTCTGCACAAGTAACATCTGCCCCACCTGCAGTGCTCATGGTTTTGTCCATCTAAGAAGGATTTTGTCAGAAAGAATGAACTAGAATAAGGCTCTTAGGGGCAGATGTATTAAGCCTTAATAAGAGATAAATGCAAGGGTGATAAAGAGAGATAAACGTCCAGCCAATAACCTGCTAACTGTCATGTTACAGGCTGTGTTTGAAAAATGGCAGTAAGGAGCTGATTGGCTGGACGTTTATCTCCCCTTATCACCCTTGCATTTATCTCTTGTTAAGGCTTAATACATCTGCCCCTTATTGTGTTATTGCCAATACATTTAGCTGCTAATCCTAATTAAATTCCAATGGTAATGGCACCCCCATAAGTTATGAGACTAGTATAAAAACTTAAGAATGAAATGGGGGAATTTAATTTCCTGTGATACTTAAGCCCCTGTACATACTGGATGATAACATGTGCAATATCACTAATTATAGCCCTTCGGAGTGATATCGCTCAGTATATTGCCAGGTGTGTATGCTCCCACCTATATCCGATGCGCACAGCTGCAGTTCGTTAATGACCCGCTATGTCATCTGTGCATATACAGATGAGGGAGCGGATCTAAAAACGAGGGCCTCCAAGATTTTACAGTAACATTATACTGCTCACACTTCCCAATTGCACCACTATAATAATAAAATCCAGAGAAGTACACGTTTTCCAAGCGTATGTACTTATCTACTTCACAACTAGTGTTCACATATCTTAGAGCCACTATTGAGATGAATATATTACTCAAACACTATGGTGCTGAGTCTGAGTTGATAGCAAGATAGCAGTATTAAGTATGACACAATTGTCCAGTGGATGAGGCTATATTTTATTTATTTATTTATTAACAGTTTCTAATACAGCGCACACATATTCTGCAGAGTTTTACAGAAAATATTTGAACATTCCCATCAGTCCCTGCCCTAGTGGAGCATACAATCTACTGTACATTCCCTACCACATGTACACACACACAATCATTCTAGGGTTAAGTTTGTTGGGAGCCAATTAACCTACCAGTATATTTTTGGACTGTGGGCGGAAACCGGAGTACCCCCACGCAAGTACCGGGAGAATATACAAACTCTGCACAGTTAGAGCCATGGTGGGATCGAACCCATGACCTAAATGCTGTGAGGCAGTAATGCTAACCATTACATTATCCGTACTGCCCCAGGACAGTATTTGAGGACAGTTCTGCCATTACCCTCATTAATGTATTATTAACTGTTGTAGTTATTTGGAATAAGCTTGTATCATTGTGGACTGAATCATATATATTGCTGTGCTGTTTTTTTCACCAAATCCGGGAGCGCTGCCTGATTCCTCCTATATATATATATATATATATATATATATATATATATGTATATATATATATATATATATATATATATATATCACTCCAAAAATAGAGGCACACGACTCAGCAAGGATTTTTCATCAAGTGTATTGGGCTAGTAACATCTAGCGCTTTCGGGGGACGCAGCCCCCTTCATCAGGATGATAGCCACAATCAAGGTAAGTGCAGTCAAACACTGACTTGATTGTGGCTATCATCCTGATGAAGGGGGCTGCATCCCCCGAAAGCGCTAGATGCTACTAGCCCAATGCACTTGATGAAAAATCCTTGCTGAGTCGTGTGCATCTATTTTTGGAGTGATATATACAGCGTTTTGGTGTGCACCGACCAAGTTGTACCAGCATTATTGGAGTGCCGGCATATATGGAAGATTATATATATATATATATATATATATATATATATATATATATATGTGTGTAGATAGATAGATAGATAGATAGATAGATAGGAGGAATCAGGCGGCACTCCCGGATTTGGTAAAAAACAGCACAGCAATTTATCGTATATTCGACATATTTCGGCCAAAGCACGTCCTCAGGGATCAACCCTAACAGTGATAGTGACACCTATATATACCATAGACAGATCCCGCCCCCACCTCATTAGCCCCAGGTAACTCTCATCAGCGGCCGCCAGAGTTGGCTGTCACACCTGCTCACCATCAAAGCGCCACGTTGCTTCAAATGCCTATAATGGAGTTCAGTCCACTCTCAGGCTTCCGGCTTCCTCCTCTGGCATCACCAGTGCCGTGTAACGCCCGAGGATCCAAGCCTCTCTCTGGGTGCTGCATTCAGATCCGTCACCATGGGGAGAATAAACATCTATACAACATATAAAAACAAATATAAAACATGCAAAATCCAGTGATTATAAGAGGTTTCTAATGAAACCAAATAAGAGACACAGTTATGGTGTCATGATAGTGAAACAATACATCTAAAAACCACAGCTAAAATACTGCAGATGTGAAAAAACTTAGCCACAGCAGCAGTATATCAGGCTGTGACATCATATTAATGTAACTAGCCTAAACTAACACTCTTATAAGGGGGACAACAATTTTTATGAATAACGATAATAACTATATATTATCTATTTTAAATGAAATATTGTAAGCCATGTTGTTCACTAAGTCCCCTGGATCCACCTGGATTCTGCTTGCAGAAGTTTTCTCTTCCTATTTCCTCCCCTAGCTGATACGGGCACATGATCCATTATTTTAGATCTAATGCTTGCCAAACTTTGCCTTTTCTCTACACTGTAGCGAGCCTCTGGCTGATCGCTTTGGCCAGTACTCATTGCTTGTCGTATGGCCATATGATGGTTGGCCATGTGTTCCTTAAACTGACATTCTGTCTTGCCCACATAGTACAACCCATATGGGCAAGACAGAATGTATACCACGAATCTGGTGGAGGAGGTTAAGGAATGTCGTATTTTCAGTTTGCGCCCTGTGTGAGGATGACTCAGGGTGTCTCCTGTGAGCATGGAGCTGCATGTGATGCAGCCCATGCACTTAAAACAGCCCTTAGGCCTAGACAAAAAGTATGATGGGTACTCTTTTTAGTTAGTTGGGAGACATCCACCTTCACCAGTAGGTCTGCCAAATTGCATCCCCTTTTGTAGGCTGGCAAAGTTATTTGTATTATGCATGCTCTTCAATTCTTTATCGGTGGCTACAATGGGCCACAAAGCCTTCATTTGTTTGGTAGTGTCTCCACTACCATCCCCAAATTCCCCAGTGATTTATCCTTTTGTGGACCCTTCAGCACTGCCTCTCTTGATGTTCCCAATACTTTTTTTTAATCTTCAGGAGATCCTTCATTTTGTACCCCCTTTGTTCAAACTTAGATTGCATGCAATCCAACTCACTCTTCACAGTTTACTCCTTACTGGTGATCTGCCTCACCCTCAACATTTGAGAGTAAGGCAACCACTGTCTTAAGGAAACTGGGTAACAACTCTCATACCTTAGTATGGTGTTACGGTCTGTCTCTTTAACAAATAATGAGGTCTCTATTTTGTTATTCTCTAGGTGGATCTTCACATCTAGAAAATTAACAGTATCTATGCTCATGTTGTAGGTGAACTTCACTGGGCTAGAGCTGGCATTGTGTACCTTAAAGATGTCCTTAAGTTCACTAGAGCTACCTCTCCAAAAGATGAGTAGATCATCTATATATCGTAAGTATAATAGGATATTTTCTGCATAGGGGGCCAAATAAAACAACCCCTTGTCAACCTCATTCATGTAGGCATTGGCATAGGATGGGGCCACATTGGATCCCATCGCTACGCCAAGCCGCTGACGATACACCACCCCATTAAACAGAAAATAAATCCTATACAATACCATTGAGAGCAAACTCATGGAGAAAGGAATTGATGGGCCCTGATATTGTGGGCTAGATTCCAACAAACTTGCAACAGCCTGCATCCCTTCCTCATGTGGAACGCAGGTGTATAACCCAACCACGTCAGCACTACACATGATGACGTCATCAGGTAAGGTGCCCAATTGATTTAAATGCCCCCCTCCCCCCTTCCATGGCCATAACCAGCTCCGGGCTCAAAGAGCTGGTCTTGGTTTTAAAAAATTACGAGGCAAACCAAATAGGGGTCCTCTGGATTTTTTAAAACCAGCACCAGGCTTATGGGTGATCCTGGTTCCCAAAATATGGGGAACAAAACAAGTAAGGGGCCCCTGTATTTCAAGAACCAGCACCGCAACCAACCAGCCAGTAGGGTCAGGGCCGTCTTAACATATGAGCTTTAAGGGCAGTTGTCCAAGGGCCACAAAGTGCTAGGGACCCAAACCCTGCTGCTCCCAGGCATCCCTGCCTGTTCCCCACTACCAGCCACCTCCATCAAAAATAGCCCCCTTAGGCACAGTCCACAGCACCCTGCTAACAGTTGACAATTCCCGCCACCCACCTCGCAGTCTGAGGGCCACCTGCAGAGCATTTCTGGGAGTCTGGGAATGGACGTGGCAGCTGCACCAATGTCCTGTGGCTGGAGGTGGGTTCCCTGCTTCTAACTGCTGCTCTGCTCTCTCTATCTAGTTAGCAGTTGCACTGCTGCAGTGTCCTGTCCCCTCCACACTGTCACTATAGTCACAGTCTGTCTGGGTATGGTGCCATGCCAAGGTCTGTGCCAACACTCTTCCCCCTGCATGTCTCTTTCCCTCCATTTGTGTCTCTCCCCATCCCCTCTCTCCTCTATGTTTTAGCTTTCTTCCATTTTCATGGTACACATCAGCCCCTAACCAAAGATCAGTCTGCTTTGCTTCTTCTATGCCAGGCTAGCATCCCTTCCACAGAACTCACATATTTTGCCTCCACTCATCTTTACTGCACCATCCTTCTCTTCTCTGCGTTTCTGAGTTTCTAGTGCTGCCCAATGTGGGCAGAACTTAGAAACTTTCTGAAATGCAACCATTTCTCTATAAGGGGAAGTCTTCAGAGCTGATGTCAGTCACAGGTTTCTGCAACAAAGTGCACTGCTAATGGCCGCCTAGTGCCGCTAGGTGGCCAATAGCTCTATTCAGGGGAGGAGCCACAGAATGTAAACAAACATTCTGAAGCTCTCCTCAGTTAATGCAGGGATCGGTACATGGCGGTTTGTCCTTCTGTTTCCCTCCTATATCCCTATAGATTGTAAGCTTGCAGCAGGGCCCACTTACCTCCAAGTATGTCTGTTACCCAGTTTATTTTATCTCTGTTTACAACTGTAAAGCGCAACAGAATCTGCTGTGTTATGTAAGAAACAGTAAATAAATAAATGCCTACATGGATTGACAGGGTGTGATATACGCCGGAGGACCCTGGTGAGTATGGTCTCCTTCCACGGGTACCCATATGGCTTATCTTCAGGACCAGCGGACGGATACCTAACTACGTGTCAAGGTAGGTAAGTATCAGTATGTATGGGCTATGTATGAAATAAAGTTTTTCTTTACTGGTGTGTGTTTATTTAACTATTTGAACTGTTGTGGAGCTACAATTCCAGCGGGCCCTTTAATGCAACACATGCTGGGACTTGTGGTTTGCAAGTGCCTGCATGAGGTGCAGACTTCCTGAAAATCATAGTTCCACAAAAAATACACAATAGTTTTTTTCTATTTTTAGATCACCCCGGTGCCCATTGCACATGGGCACCGGGACAGCATGTTTAGATTATAGAATATGTTTAGTATACTGTATACGTAGTGCCATGGACCTTTTTGAAATACAGTTCCACTACACAGAAGAAAAATGGTAAATATACAAATGTTAATGAAATATGCAAGTAGCTGAAAAAAAAAAGCCAGGTCCATTTCCTTGCGAATCCTACCGATGGGGGCAGTGTAAAAGGGTATGCCGGGTCATGCGACCCGGCTCACGTTTACAGCAATGGGGAAACTAACCTCCATGACGATCGGAGGTCCTGGCGATTGGAGATGAGGTCATCTCCAAGCCTCACCCCTGTTTACCACAGTGTAAACAGAGCAAATCCTGAATCCGACCTGGCTTTGAACAGTGTCCCAAATACCAGGTGAGATCCAGGATTTTGGTGTAAATGTGAAGCCAGATGCAGTGTGTAAGACTGCACTGACTTCACTGTGACTGGCAGTGAATTCCTATTGGAAGTCCAATCTGCCAGCCCAAGGCAGTGCCATTGGGAGGTGTTCTCTCCCTACAGGATGCCTCAATGCAGTGGGGTAACTACAGAGGGTGCAGGGGATGCAGCTGTTATGGGGCCCGGCGGCATGCATTTTTATTTTTTGAAATAATGTTACATGGGCAGTGGCTGCTCCGCTGTGTCATGGCTCCCCTCAGTTCCTGAACCTCTGTTGAGCGGGAGGACAAGACCTGGAACCAGAGAGCCCTCTGCTGTAAGTGCCTGGGAGGAGGAGGCCTTGTGCCTGGCATTGCAGTTAGGAAGCTATTTGCCGCGGATCAGGAGGAGAAGGCCTGGGGATAAGGATCGAGTGTACCCATGTACCAGCATTCTCCAAAATAAAAACAGTGCGCTATTCACAGCATGCTGAATGAAATCAGCCCTAAGTAGCATAGTAGGGACAATGGGAGGGGATCGGGGTTTTAAAATTTTGATGTGGGGCTCACAACACACTAGTTATGCACCTGCCTCTATGGACTGCTTCGGCTGCAACTCATACAATCCAGGGTGTGCAGTAATGAGTCCGATGCTGCTCATGTGCCAGCCTGGTACCTGTCATCTGCAGTGTACAAGCACCAGGACCATGATTTAGCTTCTTTGGGCTGCTGCTGATGCAGCCCATAGAAGCTGGGGGCATGCACAGTACCAAGGACGATAATGTACATGCACCGTTCCTGTGACCATGGCAGGACTGGTGGGACCAGCAGCGGAGGTAGGAGCCGCCACTGCATAAAAGTGATTTATTTTACTTTTCTTACCCAAAATGCCCAGTGGTGAAGCTTTAGTATAGACATTTCTGCAAAAAACACTTCAAACATTTCTATAACCACAGAATATCTTCACTCTGAGAGTAGATATTTCCACTTCAGACTGTCAAGCTAATGATTAGTCTTACAGGCTCCTGTGAATCTTCTTATGTCTTTTTTTTTTATCTTTGGTTTTTACAGAGTAGTAAATGATTCATGGGATACCAAGTGGACCATCTAAAACAATTATCTGTGTAGTCCTTGATAAAGTGTTTCAGTATAAGCATAAATGTATGAAGCCAGGAGTTCAGCAGGAGTATACATCATGCCAGATGGCAAGCTAAATACCTTATATACTGTATTTTACTTTTAAATTGTACATATATAGCTTTATAAACCCGATTTATACAAATAAGCTTTATAGACCTGATTTATACAAATAAAATCTTATATTCTGATTCTTCAATGCCATCCTAACCACCAACTGTATCAAATCAATAAAAATAACCAATGACCATAAAAGTGCAACTGCAAGTGACATTTACTGTGTTTGCCACAACAAAATTTGGGGCTCATCACGATATTGACGCAGAAGCTGCTACAGCTGTGTCTATTGGTGAGCACCTGTTGTTGACTTTGGGCCTTATTCAGATCTGTTCGCTAGGCTGCCTATGTTCACAGCCTAGCGAACAGGTAAAGGCTACATGCTGCCTGGCTGAACGCCCCCCCCCCCCCCCACTACTTCCACTCCTATAACCTCTCTAATATGCAAGGGGATGTGTACGCTAACATATTCCCTCACATGCGGTCACATGGGTAAAAAATCATTTGATGGTGGCTCGCCATCAAATGATTTTTCTCACATTTGCTAATAAAAGCCAGTTTAGATTGGCTATTATTATGCCCGCAGATTGTCGAATTCGGGGCAAGCGCTGACATCATGTGACATCAGCCACCCTCCGCAAGCAGCCATTAAACTGCCGGCAATCGCTGTGGTATGCTGGCGCCCCCCTCCATTTTTGTGGGCACGCCCATGAAACTTTGGGGTTACCCCTGCGTCCACCCCGGCACTGAATTGCCCCCCAAAAATCACAATTACTCACTCACTGGTCATCAGTCCCTACACACACACATTGCCATCAGAAGTAAGCCACAGATAGCCAGCCACAGGGCAATAGGCAGACCATCCTAGCCCAAGAAAAGTCGGGGCATGGCCTAATCAAGGACTCCCGAATCACAGACCCCTAAAGGCTAGAGGGCTCTCCCAAGTGCCAGCCCTAACCAATTTGATGCCTTAGGCAAAATTTTGGCTGTTGCCCCTAGCCCCACCGCTAGCTCTGCCATCACACAGCACCCAACACATTATGTCACAGATTAGTGTCTGTTATTTACATTAAACCAATCCAAATTGTTCCTTATTATTATTATAACACACCATACAGCTCCTTATTCACATTACACCAAATCATATTGCTCCTTATTCACATTATACTACACCTCCATAATGCTTCTTCTTTACATTACACCACACACCCTACAACCCCTTATTCAATTTATACAGCACCCTATGGCTCCTTATTCACATTACACCACACCCTATTGCTCCTTACTCACATTACACCACACTCTATTGCTCCTTATCCACATTACACCATAGCCTATTGCTCCTTATTCACATTGCACTACACTTGCTCCTAGGCTGGAGACAAGGGAGAAGTACCACGCATGATCAGATTGTTGCATGTCACCAAAGTTGTGTATGTGCACTGATGTAGTTTCCCCACATCTCACTATAGGGGTAACAATGGGAGGTTCCTTAAATTTACCTGATGCTTATATTAATCATATTTTCTTATGCAGGGGTGGATCCACCCACTCAGATAGATCATAATCTCCCCTTAGCATAAAATATCAGTTATATTATTATTATTATAATTTTATTTAAAAGGCGCCACAAGTGTTTTGCAGCACCATACAAAGGAACAGTACAGGGAGACAAAACTTGGCATTACATTGCATAAATAATGTGAAAAGAAGAGGGCCCTGCTCTGAGGAGCTTACAATCTAGTAGGAAGGGGAGACAGACAGAATACAAGAGGGCCAAGCAAGTGGGTGGTGGCTAGATAGCTAGATGTAAACAGGCGGGGGGCTGGATAGCTGGATGTAAACAGGCAGGGGGTCAGAGAACCCTTAGCATTATGTCCCCTCAGCATTAAATTACCCTCCTCCCCTCAGAGACACACACACGACACGCACACACACCAGTGCAGCTCTGCAAGCAGCCGGCTAGTCTTAAAAATAAATGGCTGCAGCAGATGCTGATGACAGCCTTCAGGTCCCAACCAGCACTGATTGTTTCCACTCTGTGTCTCCATTTTTCTACACACTAGACAGTGTTTTGCACAGTAAAAGAAATCCAGCTGACAGGTGACAGCTGATGGTGGCAGGGGATGCAGTGTATAAAAATATTACAGGTTTCTAAACTCACCGTTCCTGCTGGACAGGGACCAGCTCTTCCTTCTATATCAGATCAGTGTACATCACTGTCATGCACGAGCCATCACCGGGTGACACAATAAGGGGCAGGGCCATAGGTGACAGACAACCCGGCACACAAATCGGCGTAATGGGAATCCTCATGGAGCAGCTGATGGCCACTCTAGCCCTGATCCTGTGTCAGCTTTAAGCATGATGCCTGAAGTTCATCCTGGTCCCACTGCTGTCTGCTGTAAGACTGAGCCGGCCCTAGGAGGATTGGGATGGATGCAACTAGGCATGCCAAATGCCCTAAGTATTTGCCTACTTTGCTATGCCTAGGGCCAGCTCTGACCTTCTAGAAGATAATAGATAGAATCTGCTTGGTTGGTACTATAAACGACCAAATTTACCCCTAAGGAGCTGATAAAGAGGTGAATATAGGCCTCTCAGCCCATTCCCCAAACTGAGCATAAACAACTACATGCACCGCACCTTAGACACACTTTTTCTGTCCTAATTAAAAGATTCATATTTCTGTGTCCGCGGTAGCACACCCCTGATATTTGCTAAAGTATTAAACTTTGATAACTATAGGCAGGGGCCGAGCTATAAATGTAGATTCAATTAAAAACATTGAATCCTGTGCGACTGGTCCACATATCCACATATATATGTGGAGTCAAACACATTTATATTAAAGCGTGGAGAGTAATGCCAGTAAAACTGGACAGTAATCAGCAGAACCGGACTGGGGCTAAAAATAGGCTCTGGCATTTAACCCCTTCCCGACATTTGACGTATATATACGTCATGGCCGGGATGTACTTCCCGACACATGACGTATATATACGTCATGACTTTAAACTGTCACCGCGTCTATAGACGCGGTGACAGTTTAAACATGTCTGCTGTCCCTGACAGCAGACATGTCCCTGCATGCCCAGGGGGGGCGGCGATGCCTCCCCCCGTCGGCGATCGCTGTGATTGGCTGTTCAATGTAAACAGCCAATCGCAGCGTTTTCCTGTGTTACCGGCGAATCAGACGCTCGGTAACACAGGGATCAAACACCGCCGGGTGTGAGGGGGCGTGAGGGGGTCACCGGTGATGACCACATCTCACCCCACCTGCCCCCAACGGTGACTGCGCTGCAGACGCCATTCCGGTCTGGAATTGCGTGCAGAGCGGTCACCGTGCCAATCTGTCGTGATATACTGACCTGATCCTTGCCTGATACTTACCTGATCACCGCTGGTAGCGTGCTGCCAGCAGCTGGATGCTTCCTGGATCTTGTGACTTCCTGTGTGCTGCTGCTGCAGTGTCATAGAGTGAGAGATAGTGAGAGATAGTGAGAGATAGTGAGAGATAGTGACAGAGAGTGATAGAGAGTGCTATATTTTGTGTCTGCTGCCCCCCCTTTTGTGCTGATCAGTATATCTGTGCTGATCAGCAACTTTTTGGGGGTGCAGGTTTTTTTTTTTATATATATATACCTGTCAGTTGCACCAAAGGTTGTGATGCCTGTGCAACTGACTGCTGCCCCCCCTGCTGCCCCCCCTTTTGTGCTGATCAGTATAAATTAACTGATCAGCAACTTTTTGGGGGTGCAGGTTTTTTTTATATATATACCCTGTCAGGTTGCACCCACAGTTGTGTGCCTGCTGCCCCTCACTGCTAATCAGTGTTGCATCACTGCATCACTGATCTGCAGTTTTTTTTTTTTGGAGAGTGCAGTGGGGTTTTGTTTTTACACCCACGTTGCTTTTGTGGGTGTCCTGTGGCCGCTGAGCGCTGATCAGTGACGTACATCACTGAACAGCATTTTTGGCACAGGGTTGATATAATTTTTTTTCTGCAGTTTTTTTAAATTGTTTTTTTTTTGGAGAGTGCTGTGGTTTATTTTTTTTAAATTGTTTTTACACCCACGTTGCTTTTGTGGGTGTCCTGTGGCCGCTGAGCGCTGATCAGTGACGTACATCACTGAACAGCATTTTTGGCACAGGGTTGATATAATTTTTTTTCTGCAGTTTTTTTAAATTGTTTTTTTTTTGGAGAGTGCTGTGGTTTATTTTTTTTAAATTGTTTTTACACCCAGGTTGCTTTTGTGGGTGTCCTGTGGCCGCTGAGCGCTGATCAGTGACGTACATCACTGATCAGCATTTTCGGCACAGGGTTGATCTATTTTTTTTGGGATCAAATTCCTGTTGCCTTTGAGCGCTGTTCAGTGACGGACGTTACTGACCAACATCTGTGCTCAATTTTTGGCGCAGGACCTTTTTTTTTTTTTTTTTAACCCCTTCAAGGTTGTACCAAAAGCTGCCTTGAAGTTGCTGAGTGACGTACATCACAGATAAGCATTTTTGCCACAGGGTTGATCTAATTTTTTTTTTTTTATTGGGATCAAATTCCTGTATAAAGTATTTTTTTTTCTGCACTACATACACACTACACACTACATACCCCCCGTGTTGAAATAAAGTTTGTACCCCCCCTACACTATACACGTTTTGAAACATTACACTTACAGAAACACAAAAATAAAAATGGCATCCCAAATGTCATCCCAAATGTCATCCCAGTCATCCAGAAGAATGTATTCAGCGGAGGAGGCATATGCCATGCTTGCCTCTGATTATGACACAGCCAGTGATGCAAGCGGGGAATTTGAAGGATTCGTCTTAACCTCATCTTCCTCCTCTAGTGATGAGGGACCCCCTCAAAGACGCCCCTGTAGAGCAGCTGAGACCCCCCCCCAAATGATTGATCCCGTATGGACCCCACCACCAGACAATTTTGAGCCCCAGGTTCCTGAGTTTTTGGCCATCCCAGGAATCCAATTTGATTCAACAGGTCTCAGAGAAATTGACTTTTTCAAATTATTTTTCTCTGATGATTTTATAAATTTAATGGTGGACCAAAGTAATTTATATGCCCAGCAGTTTATTGCTCAAAACCCCACGTCATCATTTGCTAGGTGGACCCCTGTAGATGCAGTAGAGATGATGACGTTTTGGGGTCTGGTGTTACATATGGGCATAGTAAAGAAGCCAGAAATTAGGCAATATTGGAGTACAGATCTTCTGTACAGCACCCCACTTTACCGTATGGCCATGACTCTGACTCTTTTTGAGACAATTCTTACATTTTTACATTACACCGATAATGCACAGTGTCCACCCAGAGATGATCCCACCTTTGACCGGCTATTCAAAGTCAGGCCGGTCATTGATCATTTCAGAGCCAAATTTGCAGAGTTGTACATCCCTGAAAAATTTATTTGTATCGACGAGTCCCTTATACATTTTAAAGGAAGGGTTAAATTCCGCCAGTACCTTCCCAGTAAGAGGGCAAGGTATGGCATAAAAATGTATAAACTGTGTGAAAGCACCTCAGGGTACACCCACAGGTTTAGGGTATATGAAGGGAAGGATTCAAGAATTGAACCGCCAGAATGCCCCCCCTCCCTCGTAGGTGTTAGTGGAAAAATTGTCTGGGATTTAGTGCACCCCTTCCTGGATAAAGGTTATCACCTTTATGTGGATAACTTTTACACTAGCATCCCCCTGTTTAAGGCCCTTGGTTCAAGAGGTACAGCAGCTTGCGGTACTGTGCGCAAGAACCAAAGAGGCCTCCCAAAAACGCACATTGCCCAAGTACGGAGAAGGGGTGAAAGCAGGGCACAATCTACCGAAAATATGTTGTTGGTCAAATATAAGGACAAGAGGGATGTCCTTATACTGACAACAATTCATGGAGACAGTACCACCTCCGTCCCTGTACGAGGTACCAGTACCCACACCTCAAAACCTAATTGTATCCTAGATTACAATAAGTACATGGGCGGAGTGGATCTTTCAGATCAGGTACTGAAGCCGTACAGTGCCCTGCGGAAAACAAAAATCTGGTACAAGAAGCTGGCCGTGTATATCATCCAGATGGCACTGTATAACGCTTACGTGCTATTCCGTTCTACCAGCCAGAGGGGGACATTTATGCACTTTCAAGAGGAAGTCATAAAGGGCCTAATATTTGGGAACCAGCAGGCAGAGGGCCCCAGTACTTCTAGTACTGGCCCCCGTATTGTACCAGGGCATCATTTTCCTAACGAAATCCCCTCCACTGCAAAAAAGGGCAGGACACAAAAAAGGTGCAAAGTTTGCTATAAAAAGGGAATAAGAAAGGATACTATTTTCCACTGTGAAACTTGCCCCGACAAACCCGGCCTATGTATAAAGGAGTGTTTTAAAATATACCACACATCTATGGATTATTAGGTTCATCATTTCACCGTGCTTCGGGGGTCTTGCTAATGCCACATAGCACCCACCATTCATTCCACCAGAATCTGAGCTGCAAAATCCAAAAATCACTCCTTCCCTTCTGAGTCCTGCCATGCACCCAAATGGTATTTTTTGGTCACATATGAGGCATTGCCGTACTCGGGAGAAATTGGGGCACAGATTTTGGGGTGCTTTTTCTCCTTCATACCTTATGAAAATGAAAAATTTTGAGCCAGAACTGCATTTTTGTGTAAAAAAAATGTAATTTTTCATTTGCACAGCCCAGTTGTATCAAAATTGGTGAAACCCCTGGGGGTTTGAAATGTACACTATACCCCTAGATGAATTCCCTGAGGGGTGTAGTTTGCAAAATGGGGTCACTTGTGGGGGGGTTCCACTGTATTGGTGCTTTGGGGGTCTTGCTAATGCGACATAGCACCCACCAACATTCCACCAGAATCTGTGCTGCAAAATCCAAATATCACTCCTTCCCTTCTGAGTCCTGCCATTTTTTGGTCACATGTGAGGCATTGCCGTACTCGGGAGAAATTGGGGCACAGATTTTGGGGTGCTTTGTCTCCTTCATTCCTTGTGAAAATGAAATATTTTGAGCCAGAACTGCATTTTTGTGTAAAAAATTTAATTTTTCATTTTCACTGCCCAGTTGTACAACAATTGGTGAAACCCCTGGGGGTTTGAAATGTACACTATACCCCTAGTTGAATTCCCTGAGGGGTGTAGTTTGCAAAATGGGGTCACTTGTGGGGGGGTTCCACTGTATTGGTGCTTCGGGGGTCTTGCTAATGCGACATAGCACCCACCAACATTCCACCAGAATCTGTGCTGCAAAATCCAAATATCACTCCTTCCCTTCTGAGTCCTGCCATGCACCCAAATGGTATTTTTTGGTCACATGTGAGGCATTTCCGTACTCGGGAGAAATTGGGGCACAGATTTTGGGGTGCTTTGTCTCCTTCATTCCTTGTGAAAATGAAAAATTTTGAGCCAGAACTGCATTTTTGTGTAAAGAATTTAATTTTTCATTTTCACAGCCCAGTTGTACCACAATTGGTGAAACCCCTGGGGGTTTGAAATGTACACTATACCCCTAGTTAAATTTCCTGAGGGGTGTAGTTTGCAAAATGGGGTCACTTGTGTGGGGGTTCCACTGTATTGGTGCTTCGGGGGTCTTGCTAATGCGACATAGCACCCACCAACATTCCACCAGAATCTGTGCTGCAAAATCCAAATATCACTCCTTCCCTTCTGAGTCCTGCCATGCACCCAAATGGTATTTTTTGGTCACATGTGAGGCATTGCCGTACTCGGGAGAAATTGGGGCACAGATTTTGGGGAGCTTTGTCTCCTTCATTCCTTGTGAAAATGAAAAATTTTGAGCCAGAACTGCATTTTTGTGTAAAAAATGTAATTTTTCATTTTCACAGCCCAGTTGTACCACAATTGGTGCAACCGCTGGGGGTTTGAAATGTACACTATACCCCTGGATGAATTCCCTGAGGGGTGTAGTTTGCAAAATGTGGTCACTTGTGGGGGGTTCCTAACTTTTAGCATCTTATGGTGCCTAGAAACCTACATGGTGCCTAAAAAATAATCTCATAAAAAGGAGGCTCCAAAATCAAGTAGGTGCTCCTTCTATTATGAAGCCTGTGGTTTGGTCAACGTGCACACTAGGGCCACATATAGGATATTTATGAAAACAAAAGAATTGGGGGAATCAATTTTTAGTCACATTCCTCTAGTAAAATCTACTGTGTTCCTTAGAAAAATGTATTAAAATTGCAAATCTGCAAAAAAAATGAAATTTTGAAATTTCACCTACACTTTGTTTTAATTCCTGTGAAACACCTAAAGGGTTAACAAACTTCCAAAATGCTGTTTTGAATACTGTGAGGGGTGCAGTTTTTGAAATGGCATCATTTATGGGGGTGTCTCACATACAAGTCCCTCAAAGTCACATCAGAACTGAACTGGTCCCTAAAAAAATCAGTGTTTAAAATTTTCTTGAAAATGTGAGAATTTGCTATTCATATTTTAAGCCTCCTAGTGTCCAAAAAAATTAAAAGGAGGTTGAAATAATGATGGAAACATAAAGTAGACATATGGTCTATGTTAGTTATTAACTATTTTGAGTGGTATGATTATTTGTCTCACAATCAGAAAATTTATCATTTTGAAAATTGCTAAATTTTCCATTTTTTTACGACATTTTGGTATTTTTCACAAAAAACACAGACTGTATCGACCCAAATTTGCCACTAACTTGAAGTACAATGTGTCACGAGAAAACACTCTCAAAATCACTGGGATAAGTAAAAGCAAAAAAAAGTTATCCCCACTTAAGTGATACATGTCAGATTTAAAAAAAAGGGCTCTGTCAGGAAGGCAAAAACAGGCTGCGGCGGGAAGGGGTTAATTTACACAGACTATCCTCATAGTCAGCATCTGGTTCCTGTGGTAGACTCCTCCTTGTACAATTACTCAATCCTCCTACTTCTTTTTCTATGCCATTACAATTATAATGAATGTTAAAACAACATATAAATATACACCATTCCCTTAAAATACAACAGAGTTCGTCCTGCTGGGGATTCAAATTTATGCCATAGTCAGACATACTGTATTGGGGGTAATTCAATTGGGTGCAAGATTTAGACTGCAAAAAAACCTCACTGATTTTTTAAAACTGAGGGGGTTATTCAGGTTGATTCGCAAGGCTGCGAATTCGCAGCCTTGCGAGTCCACCAAACCCCGCCCGGCAAACGCACGCCCCCCCCCCCCTGCCGCCCCAGCAAAGTGCGGCTTCGCTCACACAGCAGCAAATGGATGTTTTGCACACTTCATTGGTGCAGGTCACACACAAGGTAAGGGAAGGCATTTTCCCAATTGACCAAGCTCTAGCTTAGCAGTTGCAGAGAATTAAATAGTGTTCATTATAGGAATTTTTAGGGCATTGGTGCTGAACACCTGTGTACACCAAAGCAGAGCTGGAACTACCCATTTTGGTGCCCTGTGTACATAATCATATATGCCACCATGCATAATAAAAGCAAGGATAGAGTGCGCTGAATTAAAAGGTAAGGTCTCTCTAGGAAGAGGAATGATCACACTATAGTACCCCCAATTCAAATAATGTCACACAGTAGCACCTCTTTGTCACATTACTCCACACAGTGGTGTAATGTGTCTGAGGGGTGCCCAGTATAGCACAGTAATATAGCACAGTAGTGCCTCTCATTTACATTATGGTCCACAGTAGGGCCCATTACTCACTTTATGGGCCCATTACTCACAGTAGTTCCCATTATTGCCATTACCTCACTTTTTAGAGCCCATACATTATGCCACACAGTAATGCGCTTTACCATTTATGCCACACAGTAATACACTCTGCAAAATATGCCAAACAGTAATGTTCTGGACTTAAATGAATGCCCTTTACAAACATTGCCATGCAGTAGTAGTGCCTCTTATAACACATTATGCCACAGAATGGTGATGCCCATTATATAAATATGGCACACAGTAATGTCCCTGTCTTGCCTCCCCCTAACAGTTTGTTACCACAAATGGCCCCATATGTGCTTCCTGCTGATGTGCATCGTAAAGTGTGATGGAGAGGAGAGATCCTCATAATCCGGCAAATTAAACTCATTGGCATTTCCTCCTATCTTCCTACTGAGGCCAACAGCAACTTCAGCATGTGATGATTGTAAGGAAGAGCAGGTGGAAAGGAGATTTATTTATATCAGATAAGTACATACAGTAGCTATATAAGATAGACTAGGTACCAGAATAAATTGAACAGCCAGCATAAACCCCACACTCCTACTTGCCGTCACGATGACTGCAGTCCCATCCTCTCTGATTCCCAATGCTTCATGCAGCTCTGCCGATTGCCTAACATCAAAAAAGGGATCTAGTGACAACTGTGATGATAGAGGAGTATTGTAATGAGTCATTATTACCACTGATAAGGCTTGCTGCAGGCACATGCAACCACCAGTAGTTCCAGCCCTGTTTGGCCAAGTTTCTTAATAGGTGGACTGGCACATCTGGCCATGGTATTTGCCAGAACTGCCAGATGGCCTGTCCAGCCCTATGAATGAGGTATTCTGATGTAGGCAAGGGAGTGAATAGATTGGGATCCACTGCTCTCATTACCTGAGATACCTGTTTGCAGGTCACTGTTACAAGTGTTTGACAGGGCATAAAGGGACTACCAGTTGAAGGCATTGGTATGGGCCTATGTTTAGGGGTGTGGCTGGCCACCACAGAGAATTGTCTTATAATTGGAGGGTACATGGTTTGTGTGCATTGATAAATACATATACAGTCAAACCTGCATTAGGGACCTGTTTAAGTGGGAAACCTCTATTACTGGGAATTGTGAGATCCCACACCCAAAAACCTCTGTTAGTTAGACTGTCAAACCTCTTTAATTGAGACCAATGTTTAGGAATAATCAACACTTTAACTGAAAAGATTGCTGTTAGGACCACTTTAAGTGAGATTATTGTAGTAATGAGACAAACCTCTGTAACTGGGTTTAGGACAGGTTTTGCCAAGTCTCTACTACTGATCAGTGATGTCTGAAGGGACACGGAAATGTAAATACATTAATGTACATATTTTTATTTCGCATTTAGGCACCTCTATAAGTGAAGTAAGTACTGTTTACCCAGATAAGTGACAAACTGGATAAGTGAGACTAAACATGCATAGGGAACAGTGGGGGTTTCCCCAGTACCCCTGTGTGCCAGTCAGACCCTGCCAATGAACACTGAATACACCATTATGTGACTGTTTTTAGATATAATATAATCAAATGTACTGTAGCTCAACCATAGGTAGTAAATTCAACTTTTGCAAATGATGTCAACTATGTTTTTGCCAGAATAGATCAACAGATATCCCTTCCAGACTATCCTTTCTGCAAAGTTCATACAATGCACAAATTATTACAGCTGCATATATCAAATTATCTTAACAAACTATCTTAACCATTTCATTAAATTGCATATTCACTAGTTTGTCCCGAATGCTATAACATACATAACAGTATTCTTAGGTACCAATAATTCAAAAAACTAAGTAGTACTAATAATAATTTTGTACTACAATATAAATGATCTCAATATAGTTAAATGTTTCCAGAGTTGTAATGCTAATTATGAGCTTGTTGGCGCAAATAAATTCCTTTCTAAGTTTAGTAATGCTTCTGGAGCGATGTTTATCTGGAGTACATACAGTAGCAACAGCTGAAGTAAGGTTCAACGGTGCTGAAAGGAGTTTCTGATGCATATCAGAGAAATGCCAAAGCTTTTCCAGAGACGCTTTTCCACTTTCTTACTTAATTGTTGCTAAATGCTTGTCATTGAGGAAAGGTTACACTTTCAATTCAAAAATACGGTACTGTGTCTGGGCACTGAGCTAAGATAAAATAGCCTAGCATTCCAAATGACTGCCTCTCTCTCTAGATATATACAGTTTATTTATATATATTGGGGCAGGTTGGACATACAGTATTTTCTTTTTTCGGAGCTCCTTTTTTATGTTCTAATGTTCTTTTTAATGTCCTTTCCTAGAATATTTTCTGCAAGGGGAACAAACTACTCACAGCGTTTCTCCTTTTCTTATTTATGGAAAACAGTTAGAGACTGTACATTGACTGAAAATAATCCGTGGCTGCAGCTATCTATAATTTTTGTATAGCAACTTTCCTTGTTGTTGGATACATAGGGGCTCTTGTGCTAGGTTGATGATAAAGCTTCTCCTTTCCTTCCCATTGTACTAAATTGCTAACCCTTCCCCTACACTTTCTGATCCGTCTTGTCAATTCTGTTGTACATATTAGAACAGTGTATGTTTGATTACAAGTTGGAGTTTCTCTGGAGCAACTGTTAAAGTGGATTTACTGGATTTACCATGATTTGACAATTTGTGGAGTGGAAGTATCTGCTTTCAATTGCAAAGAGATTATGACACAATTGCAGGATATAGCCCCCCAGACCCCAGCACCTAAAAACGACCACAGCATCTGCAGAGCTGTTGTTATGCCACCGGTTTGAACTCAAAGGCTCCTTCCTGCCAAGCAGGTCCCACTGATTCGCTACATGCGCCCCTAGTCTTAAGCTGTGTACACACAGGGGCAATAGGGGCTGAAATCGCTGGGAATATGGTCGCTGAGCGACAATATTGCCAGTGATTGGAGTGTGCACCAGCGATAAATTGCCGGATGCGCGCTCCCGTTTTCAGTCCCTGAATGGTCGCTGGTCGGAGGAGCATGCTCCTCCGACCAGCGACTTCCACTGCCTCTTCTCCCGGCAGTGTGACATTTTCATCTGCGACCATCTCTGGTCGCAGATGAAAACGGGACACTGAGCAATATGATTGCTGAGCAATAAATTGATAGCAATATACTGCCAGCAATCATATTGCCCCGTGTGTACGCACCTTGACATGCATTCAACTCTGCATCAAGGGGTTTATTCTGGTTCCCTTGGAAAGGCACTATCACTCTCTAATGGTCAAAACCATATGCACTGCAGGTGGGGCTGATCATGTAACATGTGCAGAGAGAGTTAGATTTGGGTGCACTTCTTGGGTATGTACTTCTAACTGATATCTATATTGCTGTGTAAAAATAAAGCAGCCAGTATTTACCCTGCACAGAAAACAAGTAAACACCCAAATGTCACTCTCTCTGCACATGATACATCAGCCCCACCTGCAGTGCACATGGTTTTGTCCATTAGAGAGTGACTGTGCCTTTCCGAGTGAACCAGAATAACCCCATAAGTCTTGAGTGATTTGGGAATCATTAACGGGAGCTTGTAGACAAAATGTAAAAAAATTAATACAGTATTTTCTTAGAGTAAACCTTAGTGATTTATATTAAAAAGTAAAAACAACATTTTTATGGAAATGTAACTAATCCAGCATAGTTCAATTCAAAGTACATTTCTGTATGTCAGGCACAGACATATTAGTCAAACACTCTGTCATTCTGAATGACAGATCGGTGCTCAATTATGTCTGTCCTTAAATCATGGCCTTTTACAGCCCTTGATGACTATAGCTCACTCTCGGTATTAAATAGAATATATATATACCGACATGATTAACTTATGAACAGGGTGTAGACTGTGACTGGCACTGACTGATTGCTGAAAAATCATACATAAATAATATTTTTTTAGATGTCAGTACTTAAATGAGCTAATTCTAAAGGTTCTTATAAAGGAATCCTCCCTGCTAAATATGGAATGCTTTGCAGGATAAAAGTGTGTTATAAATATTTAATAATTCCATCTGTATTCCCTGGGCAGCTGTAAATATTTAAATGACAGAATAAATGTAGGTATGCATTACTCTGAAACAGAGATTATCAATGTTATGCATGGAATAAAATAATCTTAGCTATTGATCAATGCTAATTGTATGCAGAATACTGCTTTCCTCTTGCAGTGACCATTGCTGGTAAATAGCTTTCAAAACACTAAGGAGAGAATAAGGTTCAGGACAAAATGTAATGGACTTCTTCAATTTTATTCAACCAACTGATTGTTTAATAGCACATGAACTTTCAAATGTATTAGACAATTAATGAAACTGGGAAAGATTATTCTGGACTGTTTAGAGTTTTTTTGTTAATCATCTAATTAGAGAATTTATCATAAAAAAAAAACTTTTTTTAAGAAAACTTCCAGGTTCTCGTGCATACATATTGCAGACAATGTACCACTCTTAGTACATATGTTCCATGTTTCATTACTTGCTGCATACATTAGCTTATGCTGCGTTCTCATTGCCGCCCCTGCAAAATCCTGTGTTTTTGTTCCCGTTTTTGGGGCGGGACACAGAGCATCTCAGCTCTACAGACCCCATTCATACTGCATCTTAGACCCGGGAAATTCCCGTGTCTGCCCCGTTCACACTGCTTCCCCAGTATTCCTGCCATCAAGTGTGTGTCATCTAAGAGCAGCTTTGATTGGATGTTTAAAAAGTATCTTTGATTGGCTGTTTAAAAAGCAGCTTTGAGCAATGCAATTAACTTGCTTTTTTGCATTTTGTGAGAAAAACCCGGGTCTAGCCTGTTCACACTGCCATACACCCATGTATTACCCAGGAAGAATCCTGCAAAAAACCTGTGTGCAATTCCCGGGGCATAACACCCGGGAATTTCACAAAGACCCTTTCACACTGAGACAGGACATGGGAAATTACTGCTTGCCCTGGCAAAAACCCGGGTTTTTGCGGCAGTGAGAACGGGGTATTACATGCCAACACAATAAATCAGGCTCTTAAGTGAGTTTATAAACTGTAAAACAATCCTTTAGGCTGGGTAAATTTTGGGCATGGGGCTTTCACCTTCTCTTTATACGGAGCCCTGATTTTGGATTAGACAATGTAATTTTTATCAAGACAATAAATCAATGGTTACAGTAGACACAAAACATATTAGAGTTGGCATCATAAAGAGGACTTAGTTTCATCATTTGTTTTTCCAGTGCAGAAGGATGTGATGTGCTAAAGTTCATGTATGGAGGAATTCAATTGTGTGTGGGAGATTCAATTTCCTATTCAATCAAAGGAGAGAAAATGAGACACAGTGATTTCTCTAGACCCCTGCGGCACCCACCTTCCCATAACAATGAACTAAGCAAGTGGAAGTTTCCAATTAGCTTAATTAGTCAGTATTTAATCACCTTCCAAAGTGGTGTCTTCATCAAGTGTTCAGACCCACTCTTCTGTAGCAGCGGTGTGTGTAAATCTGTGTGTGAACCTCTGTCAACTAAACAAACAATCTACCATTGTTTCCGAAATATCGGTACGAAGAACAACATTACTCAATGATCCTCCTCTAGTCCTGGAATAACTTTTTATTTTTCATGCCGAAAATACTATAGTATATGTCCAACATCCAAACACTTATTGATAAATGTGTAACCCCAATGTATATATTTTGACTCTCCACTTGATGCATGTGCCCCAAGATACAGTAATGTATTCTACATCGATCTGATGCTTTGACTTAATAAAAAAGTTGTTAAGAAAAAAAAAATCTGTGTGTGAGTGTGTATATGTGTGTGTGTATGTATAAGTGTGCATGAGTGTGTTTTTGCCAGTTTTAAAAGCTGAAAAGTGAAAATCCAATGTGGATTCTTATATAATTGAAAATACGGGGAGCATGCATACCTACAGTAATACAAATTGGCGCAAGTTTTTTTTTATATGGCTAAAACCTTGTACTTGTTTGAATTCTACCCTATGATGTTCACTGGCAGTAAACCATCTGAGCAATTACTGCTAGTGTCATGGTGCTGGTTAGACTAGTGCTCCATATGGCAAATGGCAGGCAGATGATGTCATCAAAGTCCTCGCCTCTGGGTTCCTTAGTCCGGAATAAGAAGCCACAGCTGGGGCTACCCACTCTCCAAGTCAGCCTTATTCTAGACCAAACATTCCCAACCACGGTCCTCAAGGCACACCAACAGTGCAGGTTTTAGTGATATTCAGGTGTCTGCACAGATGGTTTAATCAGAATCCCTCAGATACTAATTAAGTCACCTGTGCTCAAGCCTGGATATCTACAAAACCTGCACTTTTGGTGTGCCTTGAGGACCAGGGTTGGGAATGACTGTTCTAGACTGAGGACTTTGATGACATCATCTGCCTGCTGTTTGCCATATGGAGCACTTGTCTAATGCCTTTTAAAAAGTCACTTTATTGTAAGTGCAATATATGTATTATTTTTTTAAAAACTTTATTGACCTGCACTATGCTGTATTCTATTGTGTCTCCTCTGCTTATTTAATAGGGGAGAGATAGAAGCTGTGGAGTACACAGGATTGTGATTTGATCACCCATTTGCCATTTTCAATTTGGGTTTGATATTACCTGACATAAGGTTTAATTTACCTTGTCACATAGCTACCTGTGAGCGCTACTTTTTCAAATTCACTATTTCTATACATTTCACAATACTCAGTAGTACTTGGTGTTTCTACTATGTGGATTTATGTGTAGCTGCACTTGCCTTTAATTGCGCACCTCTGTAGTCATTACTTTTTGCATTCTTGTATCTGTTCTAAACACCTATTTGACTAAAAGGGTCTAGCCTGTTCACACTGCCATACACCCATGTATTACCCAGGAAGAATCCTGCAAAAAACCTGTGTGCAATTCCCGGGGCATAACACCCGGGAATTTCACAAAGACCCTTTCACACTGAGACAGGACATGGGAAATTACTGCTTGCCCTGGCAAAAACCCGGGTTTTTGCGGCAGTGAGAACGGGGTATTACATGCCAACACAATAAATCAGGCTCTTAAGTGAGTTTATAAACTGTAAAACAATCCTTTAGGCTGGGTAAATTTTGGGCATGGGGCTTTCACCTTCTCTTTATACGGAGCCCTGATTTTGGATTAGACAATGTAATTTTTATCAAGACAATAAATCAATGGTTACAGTAGACACAAAACATATTAGAGTTGGCATCATAAAGAGGACTTAGTTTCATCATTTGTTTTTCCAGTGCAGAAGGATGTGATGTGCTAAAGTTCATGTATGGAGGAATTCAATTGTGTGTGGGAGATTCAATTTCCTATTCAATCAAAGGAGAGAAAATGAGACACAGTGATTTCTCTAGACCCCTGCGGCACCCACCTTCCCATAACAATGAACTAAGCAAGTGGAAGTTTCCAATTAGCTTAATTAGTCAGTATTTAATCACCTTCCAAAGTGGTGTCTTCATCAAGTGTTCAGACCCACTCTTCTGTAGCAGCGGTGTGTGTAAATCTGTGTGTGAACCTCTGTCAACTAAACAAACAATCTACCATTGTTTCCGAAATATCGGTACGAAGAACAACATTACTCAATGATCCTCCTCTAGTCCTGGAATAACTTTTTATTTTTCATGCCGAAAATACTATAGTATATGTCCAACATCCAAACACTTATTGATAAATGTGTAACCCCAATGTATATATTTTGACTCTCCACTTGATGCATGTGCCCCAAGATACAGTAATGTATTCTACATCGATCTGATGCTTTGACTTAATAAAAAAGTTGTTAAGAAAAAAAAAATCTGTGTGTGAGTGTGTATATGTGTGTGTGTGTGTGTGTGTGTGTATGTATGTATAAGTGTGCATGAGTGTGTTTTTGCCAGTTTTAAAAGCTGAAAAGTGAAAATCCAATGTGGATTCTTATATAATTGAAAATACGGGGAGCATGCATACCTACAGTAATACAAATTGGCGCAAGTTTTTTTTTATATGGCTAAAACCTTGTACTTGTTTGAATTCTACCCTATGATGTTCACTGGCAGTAAACCATCTGAGCAATTACTGCTAGTGTCATGGTGCTGGTTAGACAAGTGCTCCATATGGCAAATGGCAGGCAGATGATGTCATCAAAGTCCTCGCCTCTGGGTTCCTCAGTCCGGAATAAGAAGCCACAGCTGGGGCTACCCACTCTCCAAGTCAGCCTTATTCTAGACCAAACATTCCCAACCACGGTCCTCAAGGCACACCAACAGTGCAGGTTTTAGTGATATTCAGGTGTCTGCACAGATGGTTTAATCAGAATCCCTCAGATACTAATTAAGTCACCTGTGCTCAAGCCTGGATATCTACAAAACCTGCACTTTTGGTGTGCCTTGAGGACCAGGGTTGGGAATGACTGTCCTAGACTGAGGAACCCAGAGGTGAGGACTTTGATGACATCATCTGCCTGCTGTTTGCCATATGGAGCACTTGTCTAATGCCTTTTAAAAAGTCACTTTATTGTAAGTGCAATATATGTATTATTTTTTTAAAAACTTTATTGACCTGCACTATGCTGTATTCTATTGTGTCTCCTCTGCTTATTTAATAGGGGAGAGATAGAAGCTGTGGAGTACACAGGATTGTGATTTGATCACCCATTTGCCATTTTCAATTTGGGTTTGATATTACCTGACATAAGGTTTAATTTACCTTGTCACATAGCTACCTGTGAGCGCTACTTTTTCAAATTCACTATTTCTATACATTTCACAATACTCAGTAGTACTTGGTGTTTCTACTATGTGGATTTATGTGTAGCTGCACTTGCCTTTAATTGCGCACCTCTGTAGTCATTACTTTTTGCATTCTTGTATCTGTTCTAAACACCTATTTGACTAAAAGGAGTAGCTATCAGACACACACCATGACCAGTTAAGTGTCTTGGTCCTAAGAAGAAGTATTAAATCAAGACTGAAGAGTATGCAATCATGAGAGATGGAGCTCAAGACAATAAAGAAGGCAATAAATAGGCAACAAAACAAGACTCTTAAAGGACCAGCTGTAAATAAACTCCCAATTGAGGGCTTCCTAAAGCATGCTACGATGTATGGTCATTAAGCTATAATTTACTTGGCCATTAAAATAAAGAATGTAAAATTGTCATTGCTAATAATGAACTGCCACCTGTCATCTGAAGTTTGCTGTGTTGCCGCTCCTCACTACGGGTGAAATTTACTAGGATGTGAAATATACTTCACAGGTCATGTTGCTATGGGCACACAATCACATCCTGTCTACTATGTTCTAGAGGGTGGTAAATAAATAAGAAGTAGCTTCTGATTGGTTGCCCATAGCAACATGACCTGTGAAGTGTATTTCACATCTTAGTAAATTTCACCCTATGTGTCCTCGCTATGTGTCATTTGTCCGTGTTGATCATGTTCCCATTTAGCACATAATAAGGTCTTCACTTATATACACCTTTGACTTAAAGCTAGATGCTGGTACTCAAATGCCCCCTGATATTCTACTCTAAGGGCAGTATTCAATGAACATATTCACGGCGTGCAGCGAATCCTGTTTAGGATTCGCTGCACAGTCGCCGTGTTCCCCCCCTATTCAATGAGGCAGGGGCTCGCTGCCCCTGACCGCAAATGTGAACCCCTGCGGCGGACCCCGCAGGGAGCCTGAGGACGGCGGCAGGCAGGGAGATGGAAGTCTCCCTGCCTGCCCCAGAACATATGTGGGGGGGAGGTGGACTCCCCGGGAGCCAGGCAGCACAGGCTGCCCCCCGGGAGAGCCAGCAGGGGACCGGGTATTCACTGCACCCGATCGTGCATATGCAATGATCGGGAGCAGTGAATATATGAATATCTAATGAGCAGCTCTTGGCTCCCGACCCCCCTGCTGGCTGCTATGTGTAAAAAAAATATATATATTTTTAAATTAAATATATATTCATGTGCTATAAGTACATGAATAAAAATAGCATGCCCCTTCACATAATAAAATTCCTGATTTTTTGACACCAAATGTAAAACAACAACAACTTTATTTTAAAAGTTCACTTTCCACTTCACCATGAAAAGATGGCGATTTGCTACACGGCGACACACGGCGAAAATCACTTAGAAAGACGGCGAGAAGTGCACGTTGAATAGGGTGATTCACTTTCTGACCCCAAAAATCACCTTCCAACGCGAAAATAGCACAAATTCGCTGTGAAACAGGGCGAATTATCCTCATTGAATACTGCCCTAAGTAGTAGAAAAGTATTACAGAGGTATGATGTATATATTATAGTAAAATAAAGTTGCTGCTGTTAACAAATGACAAGCAGCTGTATAATAACAATGTTGTATCTAGTCAGGCAATAAGTCATGTAATAATGGGGCAGATGTATTAAGCTTTAACAAGAGATAAATCTGTTAGCAGGAACGCATTTAGAACAAGTAGATGCTGTAAGATTTGCAAGAAGAACGTTTAATGATGAACATATAACTTGGATTACATGCTGCACTCTGGACTTGCTGCATCACCAGCTACTGCATAAAGATCAGTGAGAGAGAAACAGGAAGTACCTGAAAAACTTTATCAACAACTATCAGACATACACTGACAATATCTATCTATAAGCACAGTTGAGAACAGTGGTTGCTATAATAAACATACAGAAGTCTAACACCCCCACTCAACTACTGCTTCTCAAACAAGTCCCATTCTAGATCTGATATCCTCAAACTTTGGCCTTGGTACTGGCTTTGTCATAATATCAGCTAACATATTGTCAGTCTCACAATATTCAAGAAGAATTACATTTTGCTCCACTAGATCACGTAGAAAATGATGCTTCACATCAACATGTTTGGTTCTAGCATTTATCTTTTCACTGTTTGCAAGTTTTATACATCCCTGATTGTCCTCAAACAATACCGTTGGTTTTGCTACTGACTTTTCAAAATCCTGTAGTAACTGACGTAACCAAACAACTTCTTGACTGGCATAAGCTGCTGAGATGTATTCCGCTTCTGTTGATGATAAGGCAACTGACATTTGCTTTTTGCTGGACCATGATATTAGGCTGTCTCCAACCTTGAATAGGTAGCCACTTGTTGACTTACGATCCTTGTAATCACCTGCCCAATCTGAATCCACATATCCTGTCAATTCAAGATTTCCTTTTTCTGACAATGTCAGGTTCAAGTCCTGTGTGTGTTTAAGGTACTGCATGACTCTCTTGATTGCATTCCAATCTCTTTGACGAGGTTTACTCACACGCCTACAAAGATGAGACATGGCAACTGAAATATCTGGCCTTGTAGTGGTTGCCACATATATAAGTGCCCCCACTGCTTGTCTGTATTGTTCATTATTGGGCAAGAGATCATCTTCTCCTTCCAGTTTGAGATAAGCTGCGTCCATTGGCGTAGTCACACCTTTAGCCTCTGACATTTTAAACTGATTAAGAATTTTAGTAATTTTAGCAGATTGATTGAGCAGAAAACTTCCATCTTCTTTCCGCTGTATCTGGATTCCTAGATAGTATGTCACCTCTCCCAGATCTTTAGTTTCAAAGTGTGAATTCAGAACTTCACTTAACTTTTTGATTTCTTCAGTTTCTTCATGGGCAATAATCAAATCATCCACATACAAGAGTAGATACATCCACTTCCCATCTTCAAACTTGGAGTATAGGCATGAGTCTGCCTTACTTCTTGTGAACATTTCGTTTAGTAAAACTTCATTTATTTTACTGTTCCATGCTCTAGCTGATTGTTTGAGACCATAGAGAGATTTTTGTAATTTGCAGACAAGATGCTCTTTGCCCTCTACTATATAACCTTCAGGCTGAGCCATGTACAATTCTTCTTCAATATCACCATTGAGAAAAGCAGTTTTAATGTCAAAATGCCTTACTTCCATATTTCTTAAAGCAGCTATGGCCATCAAGGTTCTGAAAGTACTCTGTTTCGCAACTGGTGCAAAAGTTGCATCATAATCTTCACCATATTTTTGAGTATAGGCCTTTGCTACTAATCTTGCTTTAAATCTGTGGACTTTACCTCCAGAGTCATATTTGGTTTTAAAAACCCATTTACATCCAACTGCATGTTTTCCTACAGGTAACTCTGTAAGTTCCCATGTCTGGAGCTGTTTAAGAGATTCCATTTCTTCATCAGCTGCTTTAATCCATTTTTCCTTTTTATTAGTGGGCAGTTTTTGCATGTCTTTCCAGGATTCTGGTTCAGGTTCTGGTGCTGTTCGTGCAAGATAAGATAGTCGCTTTGGTGGAATATTCTTATTACACCTTGTAGAACTCCTGACTAGAGGTAGAGGTAATCCTCTTCAGCCGTAACAGGATCACTTATAGCAACTTCAATATTATTTTTTTCTACTGACGGTGGTTGTTCTTCAAGCTGCACTGCCTGTGTCATTTCTTCAAATGTAAGATACACTGAGTTTTCATAAATTATAACGCTTCTACTTATTGTCACCTGGTTGGTTTCTTTATGTAGAATTCTGTATCCCTTTTGAGACTCACTGTAACCTACGAGCACTCCTTCCTCTGCTCGAGCATCCCATTTTGAGCGCTTTTCCTTTGGAACATGTACAAATGCTTTACTTCCAAATATTTTAATATGATGCAGGTCAGGCTTCTTTCCATTCCATAGTTCATATGGAGTCTTTTCAGTTGTTTTACCTAATAAACGATTTTGGAGATAACAGGCTGTCATGATTGCTTCTCCCCAGTAAGTTGCTGGCAAATCTGCATCAAAGAGCATGCTCCGCCCACTTTCACATAGTGTCCGATTCATTCTTTCAGCTACACCATTTTGCTCTGGATTATATGGTACCGTAGTCTGGAATGTAACTCCATGTCTTTTCAGAATGGTTTGTGTTTTGCCACTCTTGTATTCTGTGCCATTATCTGCACGCATTATTTTTGGAAATCTTCCGAACTTGTTGTTTACTTGGGCAAGATATTCTTCAAGTTTTTCTGAGACTTCATCCTTACTTTGCAGCAGGTAAAGAGTTGTGAATTTGGAGTAATCATCAATGAATGTAAGAAAATATCTTTTCTGTCCTGGGGTCATATTTTTCATTGGTCCACATACATCTGTGTGAATTATATCCAGACAATTCTCAGCTCTACTATTACTTGCTTTTGGAAAAGGTTTTCTTGTCATTTTCCCTTTTAGGCAGCTGGTACACTTCATCATTTGTGTGCAAGGATCAATTTTGATACCATTTGCATGCTGTTCTTGGGCTAGTTTTCCTATTGCTGCTGGATTTCTGTGCCCTAGACGACGGTGCCATACATGGATGCAGTTAACATGCTCCTGCTTAGCGGTATTAACAACTTCTCTGCACTTTAACTGATATAGCTCATCTTTGATAGTTCCTTCTGCAAGAATGTGGCTTCCATTTGTAATAATACACTTGTCACCTTTAAATGTCACAATATGTCCTTGCTTGGCGAGCTTTTTCACTGATAGCAGGTTAGTGTCAAGATTGGGCACATACAGTACATTCTTCATAAATATTTTTCTGGTAAATGTTGGAGAGACTGGACAGTAAAGATAACCTTCCCCTATTCCTCCTGAAACCATGTATTGTCCATTAGCTGTAGCTATTCTTTCTGAATTACTTTGGTCCAACTGAGTAAAGAAATTTTTATCATTAGTCATATGACTTGTAGCTCCTGAGTCAATGCACCACGCATTTATCACTGATGTACCTCTGTTACTATGAAAGGCAAATTCAGCATTAGAAGTGTTTCCTGGCTCTTTTATAGCACATTTTGCTTCTTGCTTAGCATCTTGTTTCTTTAACTGATCCATTCTGGCTTTCCAAACTCTACAATCTGCCTTTAAGTGACCGGGTCTCTTGCATACAAAACATTCACGTGTTTCATGTCTCTGAGTGGAGTTCTGAAAACAGTTCTGCACCTTTAATGCCGATTCTGCTAAGGATCCTTCATCCTTATTTGTGCTCTCAGTCTTGCGCTTATATTCATCCACAAGTTTGCCTTTCACATACTCTAATGTAAGTTCATTGTCTGGTCTGGCATCTAGCGCAGTTACAAGTGTCTCATAACTATCTGGGAGACCACTGAGTAGCAGGGCTGCTATATGAAAGTCTTTTATTTCTTCTCCTATGCAACGCAGACGCTCTACCATTTCTAGAGTACATCTTATATAATCCTGCATGTCCTGGCCTTTAAGCAGTTTAGACTGATACAGCTTTCTGATTAAATATAGCTTATTGCTTAAATTTGCTCTCTCGTGCACTTTCTGCAGCACATCCCACATATCTTTTGCACTGTCACAGTTACATATATGCACGATCTGATCATCATCTATACTGAGAGAGATTGTACTCTGGGCTTTCTGATCTCTCTCAGTCCATTCCTCTGTGACTGGGTTAGTTTTAGGTTCTTGTATGCATTTCCACGTACCTTCTCTTATAAGCAGCATCTTTACTTTGAATTTCCATGTCTGGTAATTCTGGTTAGTCAGATTCATCACTGTGAATTTGGCTGAGGCACTGTTCATGGCAGCCATGTCTCTTCTGGGTTCCGCCTTTCTGTTTGAGTACTTTTAACTCTTGTTACTTCTCTTTCTGCAGTCCTGGGCCCATAACCTGTTAGCAGGAACGCATTTAGAACAAGTAGATGCTGTAAGATTTGCAAGAAGAACGTTTAATGATGAACATATAACTTGGATTACATGCTGCACTCTGGACTTGCTGCATCACCAGCTACTGCATAAAGATCAGTGAGAGAGAAACAGGAAGTACCTGAAAAACTTTATCAACAACTATCAGACATACACTGACAATATCTATCTATAAGCACAGTTGAGAACAGTGGTTGCTATAATAAACATACAGAAGTCTAACAAAATCCAAGGGTGATAAGGAAAGATAAACGTCCAGCCAATCACCTACTAACTGCCATGTTACAGCCTGTGTTTGAAAAAAGTCAGTAAGGAGCTGATTGGCTGGATGTTTATCTCTCCTTATCACACTTGCATTTATCTCTTGTTAAGGCTTAATACATCTGACCTATTGTCTGGTGGCAGACAGGCAGCATTGACTAACAGCTGGGTCACTCAGGATGGGCATCAGACAAATAGAATACAGTCTGTCAGAGCTGCGGCAGTCAGATTATATCAGAAAATATAGCTGGGTTAGGGCTGCATCGGATAGACAGTGTACAGAGACAAGCCAAGGTCACCAAGCCCAGGAAAAGAATAGAATATAGAAATTTATTGAGTCCAATGTAATTAATATCTATCAATCCTGCAGGGGCTGAGGTGTAGAAGAAAAGACAATGGTAGCAGCCATTGATTAGAAAAGATGTAGCAAAAGGTGCCAACAATACCGAAAGCTACTTTAAGAGAGGGAAAGGAATCAGGGTCATCAGAAAAAACTCATAAAGCAAGTCTGCCAAAGGATTTCAGAGATTTTATACCACTTCATTATTCTTCAGGGGACCTGGAACCCACATGTATAAATAGTGAACCACTATTCTTGACTGGGTGCAAGGTAGTCATGCCCTGCTTATACTAAACCTGAAAGCAATAAATAAATGCAGCAGTCATATTGGGGCAGATGTATTAAGATGTATTAAGCCTTAACAAGAGATAAATGCAAGGGTGATAAGGAGAGATAAATGTCCAGCCAATCAGCTCCTTACTGACTTTTTTGTAACACAGGATGTAACATGGCAGTTAGCAGGTGATTGGCTGGACGTTTATCTCTCTTTATCACCCTTGCATTTATCTCTTGCTAAGGCTTAATACATCTGCCCCATTGAAACTTAAGGCCCCCACACACAGCACAATTTTCAGGCACTTTCTGAGCGATTTTACTAAATCGCTCAGAAAATGCCTGAAAATGCATGTAAATCGCTGTGTATATAGCCCACACAGCGATTTACATGCGCGCCCCCGCCGTTCTGAATCTGCACAAGATTCAGAATGGCCCGGTCAGTCAATTCATAACAGTCGCTGAGATGCTCCTGCTCATCTCCCGCATGTGTGGCGCGGGGATGAGCAGGGCCATCTGAGCGACTGTCATGCCGGAGCACGCTGCCCAGATGAAGCCCCGCTGCCACCGACCTGGAAGCCCCGCTGCCGCCGCCTGGAAGCCCCGCCGCCGCCGCCTGGAAGCCCCGCCGCCGCCGCCGCCTGGAAGCCCCGCCGCCGCCGCCTGGAAGCCTCGCCGCCGGAGCCCAGCTGAAGAGACGCTTCCTGGACCTGCCGGGTGCCGCGCCCGCCCTCTGCAGTCAGATGGAAGCTGCAGTGAGAGGACGCGACGCTGGAAGACACCGGAGTTGGTAAGTATATTCTTTTTTTTTTTTTACACTGTGCCACCAACGGTTGAGGGGAGAGGGGGATGCCACACTATACCACCAACGATTAAAACTTTTTATATGGGGGACTATGATTAAAATTTTTTATGGGGGACTATGATTAAAACTTTTTATGGGGGACTGTGTATGTATATATATATATATATACTGTGTGTATGTATATATATATATGTGTATATATGTATATATATGTGTATATATGTATATATATATATATGTGTATATATGTATATATATGAGATAGAAGGGAGTTCAGAGTGCGCCTCAAATTACAATCACAAATAATACTTCAATGAGTTACAATAAAATGTTTTTAAAAAAACAACTTTTATTCAAAAGTGTCTTCTGCAAGATGTCGGTAGCCCAACGCGTTTCGTCAAAAACTTGACTTCCTCAGGGGCATTATAGCAGATTTGTACATACAGATTTCACACTGTGAATCATAATAAAATCAGTGTGATTTTACACATACATAAAATTAATACAATACAAAAATGTTTATATATATATAAAACGAGAAGAGCATGATGAAGGGAAGGAGAAAAAATCAAGGACGAGGAGGATGAAGGAGAGGTCATTAAATAAGAATAATTTTTCTTAGGAGAGGTCTAATCAATATGACCACCAATACATAAACTGTAGTGCATAGCAAAAGGACCTTATTCAGGAAAAAAAGGTGATTAAAACCAGTAGTGTTGCCATTCAATAATTAATGGAGGAAAAAGAAAGAATAAGAACCCAGTGAGGAGTAATTAATTTGGATTATTAATCATACCGAAAGCAAATTTCGTGGATAGGATTCTTGCAATTAAGGGACCAGATTTCCCAAATGAAGAATCAACTCGCAATCCTAAGCAGAAAAATGATAGCCTTGCTGTAAAGGTGCATTGTAAACCTCAATTTTGACCGAGACAGGTGTTGGTAATTACATACCCCTGATGATCAGGTATAGCAATAAATACTGGCTGTTCAGTGTATTCCAAGTCAGGTGAGTTGGTTTTAGGGGGAATTGATTACCCCAAGTTTCCACAAAACAGGGTAACAGGAAAATCAGGCTATAAAATGAAAAACATATTGTCCCCTTTCAATACATGCATAGAAG